>NC_136506.1:97735133-97895133 GCF_053919585.1 Euprymna scolopes
TAGCAATCGTTAATAGTATAAATTTGGTACAATCTGATTATATATGGGCACGGCTCAACAAGAACTTGTTTGCATTTGACTTGAATGCTACCATTTTTCATTCAACTTGAAAGCAAGACAGCAGAACAGTGTTTTACAGGCGCGCAGTTTTTGTAAAGAAACTTTGTTCATGGAATCTGCGTTCAGATTTAGGCACAGATAGAGACTGAGGTAAGTAGTTTATAGCGGTTGTAGCTAGTTGAGTGTTTTTGTGAAAGTTTCGTACTAGGAAACCATCGATTAGAGTTCGGTCGAGCACCTGCCATAAAAAAACGATAAAGCAGAGACAGGCTTGCAGCGTTTTTTCTGTAGGAAAAAGGTTGCATGAGAGAGAAAATTGCATTACCTACTAGGTTTCGAAACAGTCTGGAACTCTGTCAAGGATAGATAGAGAGGAGTTCCTGCTCATATGTGATACATATATATATATATATATATATATATATATATATATTTCATATATTTATTACTTTAACAGTGCTGAATATGTCTGTAGATCTTGGTAGTAAGTTACGAAAATATTACCATATATTTTAGTAAATTACTATATATATGTGCGTGTGTGTATGTGTTTGTGTGTGTTTGAGTTTTCATGTGTTTGAGTTTGTGTGTGTTTGAGCTTGTATGTGTTTGAGTTTGTGTGCGTTTGAGTTTGTATTTGTTTGGGTTTGTGTGTATGTGTGAATACATTGTCTATTTATGCTTTTGTTTTGTGTCTGAGCTTATTTTTCTTTCCCATTCCGATAATCAGTTCAGGTAAAAATTCAATCAGTGTCGCGGACAAAAAGTAAACGAAAAATTAAAACTAAAATATAACGAAACAAAAATCGTGACAGGAAAATCAAAAATATAAAATAAAACACGGTAGGACGTAAAAACAAAATAGAACGATGAACACGTATAGGAATGGAACTGCAAAATCATAAACACGTGACACAAAGACGTATGAAATAGATATTAGATTTTTCCCCAAAAAGTAATCTATATTGGCAGTTTAGATGCAAGAAATGCATTTTCTTTTAAATCCTTTCTTCAACGGCTACATACTGAACCCGACTGATATGCTGAGTAAACGTGAAATGGTATTAAACTATTTATCAAAACGAAACTTAGCTAATAATTCTGGTTACGCTCGACGAAAAGATTTTACCCTTGAAACATTATGACTAAACGATTTGCTTAGATGTGATTTATTATTATTATTTACACTTGTCGCTTCGACCGTTATCATCGTATTCGTAAACATACTTTAAAATAAAAATGGAATATTCAAAATCGCCCTAACCGTTATTACTATAATACTAATAACCTATTTATCGTCAGCCAGTGTTTGGCAGGTACAGATCACAACACATATAAGTCATTTATCGCCAGCCAGTATCTGTTCGATGCAGATCACAATACTCATAAGTTATTTATCGCCAGCTAGTATATGGTGGGTACAGATTACACTACTAATAAGTTCGCCAGCTAGTTTATGGTAAGTACAGATCACAATACTCATAAGGTATTTATCACCAGCGAGTGTACGGTAGGTGTAAGTTACAATACTAATAAGTTATTTATAGTCTGCCAGTGTACAATACTAATAATTTAGACAACAATCCCAATAAGTTATTTATTGTCAGCCAGTGCATAGTGGGTTCCATTCACAATACTAATAAATTATTTGTCGCCAGCCAGTTTCTGATTGGTGCAGATCACAGTACCAAGTTACTTATTGTAAGCTAGTCTACGGTTGGTTCAGATCACGATACTAATAAGTTATTTACTGCCAGCCATTGGTCTGTCAGTGTAGGTTACAATAATAAGTTAGTTGTTGCCAGCTAGTGTCTGGTCGGCGCAGATCAAAATACTGACGTTATTTTTCGCCAGCCAGTGTATTACTTCTATTTTTGAAATAATATATCTCGAATAGTTATCTATATTTTCCTATACAAATATTTATCTTTTAATTCATGGTCTGATCGGATCCAATATTTCACTAATTATTCCATTGAAGGACTTTCTATTGTTTGCTTATGTGATGATAGTTTCAACTAGGGTTGAATTTCCACGGGTTCTGCTAATTACTATTATTGGCTCACAAGGAGATTTCACACAGGTTATAAAAGATCTCTCGTTGAAAACAGCCTATGGTATTCCCTGGAAGCTGAGCGAAAAGTTTCCCAGATTTACAGTACTCTCCACTTCTTTCGATAGTATTTGCAAATAAATTTGTATTATCGCAACAGCTGCTTGCCATTGATTTCTCATTGGCAGCGGCCATTGCTCTTGATTGGAGTTTGAGTGGCAATAAGTCTCCCCAAGGTCCCAGTTCTCTTCACATTAATCCAGCTGAGATCTGGTCAGTGCTCTCTCCTCGGTCGTTTCTTCCTCCTTGACCCTGCTTGGCTTTTTGGTCTCACTTTTTAAAGGGGGGGGTGTGGTAATAGAGATGAGGGTGGAATTATTATTATTATTATTACTCACTAGAAGTCTTCACTTAGGCAATTATCCAAAAATTCCTTTTGAGATAAAATGTAGTATTCTCTGGACTCTGAGTGACAGCAAGTTTTCGTTAGATTTCTAGTAATCACCACCTCTTTCAATAAGTTTACAAATTAGTTTGCGTCATCGCAATAGCCATTAAACATGTATTGCTTGTTGGTAGCAACCATTGGACTCTACCGATATCTGGTAAGTGCTTTCTCTCCAATGGTTTTTCCACCCTCCTTGACCCTCCTGGATTATTTGGTGTAGTGCCAGTTCATATCGAGACTACGATATTTATTTATTATTTTTTGTATTTTTGTAAAATTTATTTTGGGGGTGTTGGTGGCGGGGGGGGGAGCAAGGGTGGATTTAACTGAAAATTACACAGTTTACATAGTTCCATGTGGCATAACTGAGTTTTACATCGATAGCAGTTTCAATATGCCCGACTTGCGCCCGTAGTTCACGTTACTTAATCTTGCATACAAGAGTTTTCCTTAATATTTCAGCCATTTTCATTATTGTTGTTCGCTGTATCTTCTTAGCCACTCTTCTGATTCCAAACTCTCCGATTCTTATTTCAAAGTTTCTCAATATTGTTCCCAGTGCTTCTACTAATATTAGTATGAAGAAAAATCTTTGAATGTGGAGACGAACACACATGAGCTACGAACACAAATTGGACACACAGAAACTGCTACAGATATAAAACAAAAAAGAAGCATCACATAAAATCATGAAAACTTTAATTGTATATTTGTAAGTTAACACCTCTGCGCTCCTGCCTTTCGATACCACTTTGTTTTTCTTCTGTTTTTGTTTTTCTTGTGTCGCTATAAACAGCCGCCGCACCAAATAAGTGAGGGTAACAGAGGATGGAAAGGCTGAGGAGAGAGTACCAACCAGAGCTCTGCTGGACGAGTGGAAAGAAGACGGCGACCTTAGGTAGGCTTATTGCTATAAAAATTTTAGCGAAGACTAAAGGTTGCTGCCAATGAGGAATCAATAAGAAATGGCTGTTGCGATAATGCAAATCCATCTGCAAAGGTTATTGAAAGAGATGGAAAGTACTGTAAATCTGGTTAGACGTGTTGTCACTCCGACTCCAGAAATGCCAAAAGTTGGTCTCAAAGAGAACATTTGATGATGGCCTGTGTGATTACTCCTATCGTAAATAATAATAATAATAATAATAATAATAATAATAATAATAATAATAATAAAAATAGTACATATTATTATTATTATTATTATTATTATTATTATTATTATTATTATTATTATTATTATAATCTATATATTAATACGATAGCGTATGTGTTGTTTGCTTACACCCTTTTTCTTCCGATTGACTTGTGTTCAATTGTTATGACCTTCAATTTCTTCTAAAAAATAATTTTACCAAGAATTATTTATAACTTTTGGTTTCTGTATAGATTATAGCTTAAAGAAACTCAAGTTATATATATATATATATATATATATATATATATATATATATATATATATATATATATATATATATATATATATATATATATATATACCACTTTTGGGGGCAATTTTATAAATTAAAAATCTCAGCAAATTTGCTATATATATATATATATATAGGACTATCCACTTATCTAGTGTTTCGTTTTCAGATTAAATATGTGTTTAACTCATTTCAAAGCGTTTTTAACATGTTTTCTGAACTGTTTGCTCGTATATATATATATATATATATATATATATATATATATATAAGAAAAAGAAGAAGGAGAAGAAGAAGAAGAAGAAGAAAAAGAAGAGGGGTGTAAAGTAGAATTTTACAAAAAGTTTTTATTATTTTAAAGCTGGGCAATCCTTAATCCGCGGAGTTTCAAAGAATGCTATTTCTCATCAGAGGAACAATTGTAAGCGAAATAATCAGAAAGTCATGTTAAAAGTATTAACATTTCTATGAATTTGCTGGTTGAAGCTTTATCATTTGTAGTCACAACATATATATATATATATATATATATATATATATATATATATATATATTTATATATATATATATATATATTTCTTCTCCATTAATTTTCATTTCGGTTTCGATTCAAGCTGATGCAGTCAGGTCATATGAATATTTTTTTTTTGAATCACAACTTTATAATATATAAGAATCGGTAGACTATTGCCTCTATTACAATATATACAAAATCTGCATAAATTAAAACATCATATTTAAGCGTACTTTACGACTGGGCTGCGGCGGGCATCTGTGCTAGCTTAGATAAGTACTTTTGCAGTTTTAACAAAAGAGCTCCAATAATATGAGGAGTCTCCATTTATGCTAGACATCCACAGAATGTCAACATCAACATATATTACATAGGAATGAGTCCCCTATGCCATTCCCACAGTTCCCGCTAGTTGATTATAATAAATGTTATGTTTCATTTATGGCAACAATATACCATCAGCACAGATTACCTTTATTTAAACTAACCTAATTTTATTATAAAAGAAAAAGAAAAAACACAAGTTCTTTATCTTATTTGCGTTCTTATTATGAAGTAGCTCATAGGAAAATAAAGTTTGGTGCTATTTAGTGGTAATTTAATTGCCGTATTTGTCTATTTTCATGGAATCGTCTTAAAAGAAATTCGTTAAATTGATTTAATAGAGAAACAGATGAATGAAATATAAATTTTGAAATTGAACCAATATCGCTTCTTTTTATCTTTCTGCATATCTCCCCCAATTATTAACGTGTTAATGTATATCTATTTGTATACATATCTGATGGTATTTTAGCATTTTTTTTACAAGAAACTGATGAATATAAACTTTATTATTTAAAATGTTAAGTGCAATTATTTCAAGTTTCAAAATTTGCTAACAAGATAGCAAAGTAATAAAGTTATTAGTGTTTTTTCTCCACACACAACCTCATGCATATAAATACCCATATATATATATATATATATATATATATATATATATATATATATATATATATATATAGTAGAAATGGTAATTAATAAAAACTGAAGAAAGTGCTCAATACGGTTGTAGAGCAAATATGCGTTTTATTTTTTATTACCGTATCTTTCTGTTAAGTTACATTATTGTTTCAGCTACCCGACCGTTTTTTTGGCCGTCTGTAGCTTCCTCAGACTTTTATAGAAACGTTCGTCATTATGGGATGAAAGAGTGAATAATGTCAGGGGTTCGGAGGCGGGGCGGGTTATGATTCAGTTTATTTATTTGGTTTTTATTTGTTGTTCATTTTTTGGAGAGGGTTAGCTACCGTACACAAATATATACTTACAGAAACGTTCACATGTACGCATACATCTCCGCCCTGGCGTGCAAATATATTCACATATGCGCGCTTGCATGCATAGACACCCGTGCCGCTCCAGCTGAGGTCAAATTTTCCTTAAGGTGCTAAACTTGGTATGTGTGCGTAAGCATGGATACGCTCATACACAGATACATACAATCTAAGGAAGTCAGAAATATTACGTAGGTATGACTTCCTTAGACTTCAAAACTCGATATTATGACCACAAAAGTAAATTCAACAATAAAAACACCGTATCAAAACAACACTAGCGAATAAATACTAGGAACTCAAGGAAAGCGGACATTCGCCGGTAGTCGAATGGAAAATAATAAGACAAGCTACCACGTGTAGGGACCTAGATGACCAACGTAGATTATGCCTTCATGAAAAATTTGCTATCCTGTACTTTAAAGAACCCCAACATCTATTAAACTGTAGAAGAGAAATAGCAAACAACTGTGTTCACAAGATAAAATTTACTCTAGGACAGCGATACAAAGTAGTTTTAAAACTAACAAAAACAATAGAAAATAAACAAATAAATTAAATAAACATGAGTATACATAAACATAAACATAAACGATCACATATATATGTATGTATATATATATGTATATATATGTGCATATATGTGTGTACACATATATATATTTATATATAAACTAACATTAAACCCCCCAACTAACCTAGATTAAAATATCCAGGCTAAATAGAGCATACACAAAGGAACAGGTCAACCAGAGGTCAAATAGGCCTTTGTCCGATAAATTCATGCTCATTGGCTGATAGGAAGGGCGCGGTGGATAATAGAAAGCTGATTGGCTAACTAAAATCTCAATAGAAGATGCGCATATAAAAATGACGAACAACCACAGAATTCGCGCACAAGCCTGAAGAATTCTATAGTGGATGAAACGCGGAATATTCAGTGTAGCTTAATCGCCATATACATTTTATAACTTTCTAACTAGCTCTACCTACGTATTGAGCACTTTTGAAGTAAATACTTAAAGTTTAAGCATAAATCTATACTTTCGTATATTAATTTTATGTGAGTAAATTAAGTAGTTATATATATATATATATATATATATATATATATATATATATATATATATATATATATATACCTTTTTCCAAATATCCACTACAGATAACACAGTGTATATATATATATATATATATATATATATATATATATATATATATATATATATATATATATATATATATACTGTGTTATCTGTAGTGGATATTTGGAAAAAGGTTTTGTGATAAGAACTACCAAAACTACCAAGTGAATAAGGAATTTGTAAAAAAGACAATTTTCGGGAAATATTCAAGCAGCCATTTTGTCATGGGAACACCTGTCACTTTTCTTTATGACCATCGATGTGAAGCGAACGTTTGCTGTTAAGTAGACGAAATCATTGTTTTGACAGCTTCGTTTCAAATGATGCAGTAGTGAGTGTCTATCGTTGAATCAATCAGCCCCATAAAGCAGCCAAGTGAAATGAAATTGTTGAACCGAATAACTTTTCTTACGTCACAAGCACATAGACACACCGCGAATACCTGAGGATATATGCAAGGATATTTATGAGCAGACTGTGGCACATTGAAAACAAGCACGTACACAAAGAACCGATTGGAACAGGTGAAAAGAGATATACTGTCTATAGCGTTAGGCTCATTGGAATAAAACGACTATCTGGCCTCTGTATAACTATATAACAGTATTATGTATAAGTTTTTCGGACTAGTGTCCTCATCTTCAATGATATTTTCATAACGTTTCAATGTAACTTTTGATATTTTTCAGGAGCATCTTGTCGAACTCTTAGAGGTTTTTCGTCGAAGTTGGGAATCTGCATGAAATTTTAAGAAGGCCTTTTATTTATTAATCGGAGGTAGAATGGTCTCGTTCTGTCAGACTAGTAATGTGAAAATGCCACTTTAGTAATTTTCAGGTCTCAGTGCGGGCAATAGAAAATACAATTGTGAATTAATTAGGACTTCTATCCAGTCATGGCTGACGGAACACGAGCATGCTACTCCTGTGGAATAAATAAAAGAATTCCATTCAAAATTCCGGGCAGATATTTGAGTTCGACAGAATGATTCTTGAGTTCGGCAAAATACACACGAAGAAGGTCGGAGGTTAAACAAATACAAGCGTTGTGATAAAGCAACAACAGAAAATCATTTATGGTGAGAACAGTAGTCCGAAAATTCCACACGCTTTTCATATTATTTGTATTGCTTGATTACTGTTATCTTGAATGTATTTTACACAACGTTTCGATTGATGTAACCTCCAGCCTTCTTCAGGTGTATCTTATCGAATTTGGGAAGTTTTCTGTCTAATTTGGGAATCTGTACGGAATTTCGAACGGAACCATTTCAAACAGTATTTAGGAGCGACTTGACTTTCCTGAAGCTTCCTGTGCAAATCAAGCTCCCTACGAAAACCGTTATAAGTCAGAACTCTGTTTCTGAGGTACCATGCAAATGTATAAAAGTGAACGATGTTGTCCACTAAATCTAAAGTTAGAGAAGCATCGAAAGCCGTCATACGTGGAGAGATTAAAAAGTCGTGTGTGGCTATAAACTATCATTATACTTATACTATACCACTATTTTTTTATTATATATATATATATATATATATATATATATATATATATATAAATGGAGATACGAAAATAAGTAGATATATAAATGGAGATACGAAAATAGGGAAATATATAAATATTTAAAAAATATTTTGCAAAGATGAGATATAGGTAAAATACTTTCGCTTGTTTTCTTTTCCTTATAAGGAAAATGGTTTCCATAATGTTTTGTTGTTAAAGTGTTTTTTATTCAATAAATCTGAAGAAAGGCTGTTCTTGTAAAAATTTTCAAACGATATAATGTTTGGATTTGTCCTAATAGCTTTAAAACAATTGTAACTAACGATGAAATACACTATTTGTTGCTATCAATCCATTCTTTGAAGTCTTGGCTTTTGTTAAACAATATATATATATATATATATATATATATATATATATATATATATATATATAATGATTTACGTAACTACACAGAAGTGTTTCATTATTTGGAGCGATCAGTACATTGTCGCTTGTCGACGGATTCGAACCCAGCTACAAAGCCATCTCTAGGTTCATTTTCAAGGAAAATAACGCTTGGACCACTGTTAACCGCAACGAGAATTAAGTGCTTTTATCATTTATTAAACCAAATACAAGCATAAATGTTATTAAGACGGTATTTAGTGATCAAGCGACCGGGAAGTCGCGATCTTGCAAGAGGGTCAACTGACCGACGTTTTATTTTACAGACTGCTCTACTGTTAAGAATTTATTAAAGTAGCGGAAATAATTATAATTATAAATATTTTTTTATACCTACAGAAACTAGTGGTTCAACCTTTTGACATCATCTGTGTAGGAAGTCACGGTTGTCGCAAGTCGAGGTATTCGAACCTAGCTGCGAAGCAATCTCTGATTCCATTGGAAATGGACATAACATATATATTATTACAATTAATGGTGCCGTATGGTTTTAAATTCTATACTATTCTATACTAGATCTATTTCAGTAGTTGATCGTCATCCACTATATGTATATGTGCTGCTTGTTTGGGTGGTCGACGTTTTTCGCTGTTTTTCATTATCTATAATTTTTTTTTCGTCTCACAAAGGCAGATGGCTTCCCTTATTCCTTTCATATGTTGTCGACAAGATACATCGGGACGAATGGTTGTGCAACCCCCCCCCCAAAAAAAAACAAAAAACTCAGGATAAGAACATTACTCCGAATAATCCAAATAATCCAAATTATGTAAATGTTATTCTCTATTTAGATATACAACATAATGAACTTAGCACACTGGTTCCCGTCAGATCATAGAAGTTAAGCAACGTTTAGCCTGGTCAATACTAAAACGGGTGACTATATGGGAATTCCAGGCGCCGTGTGTGCTCTCCGTTTATCTCGGCCTTGTTTCCAGTAAGTATTGAGTCTCTCCCTGCTATTGGACACAAGCAGTGCCGATTCAGGCGATGTGTGGTTAGTGATTGCGCAACCCTTGTCTTACACTTGGACACTCAGTTACTTTTACAGTGGTGTCCATTGTTTCCTGAGATGGCACGGAGGCTTCGCTTCTTCTTTTTTTTTAATTAAATTTTCACCCCAAACAAGGCACATTGCCACTTTGATGTATGATGCTACTATCAGGGACATAAGGTAATGGGGGAGTTGGGCAGCAAGATGTCGGTTCACGTTACACTTGAACCTCTCTATGTCAGTACAGTTGGGGAAGTAGGAATACAGAAGGGAATTTCAAAGTTTAGCGGTTCTGGAGAAGAAACTACTGGAGTAGAAGGTGATGGGCTAGAACTTGGTTAATTATGGACTCAAATATTTTGGCGAAAAATGGGAGGGGGCAATGGGGCGATAATTTACTGGGTCATTTCTTTCGCCAGAATTCTTGAAAACTGGTACCACAGAAGCAGTTTTCCAGCAAGCGGGAATAAGGCATTTGTTGTAGAGTTTGGAGAGAACTGGAGCTACTTTGGTTGAACATTTTTTAATAGCACAGCTGGGATGAGATCAGGTCCACATGCTTTTGCAGTGTCAAGATTTCTTATGATAGTATCCATCTGAGCAGGGGTGATTTTCAGATCGTCTAGTGTGGCATCTGTCCGCAAAGGAAAATCAGAGAGGGGTGGTTAGCAGGGTTCAGTGTGGAGTTGGTGGCAAACCGACTGGCAAGCATGTTATCCTTTTCGGTTGCTGAGAAAACAATCTCATAATTGTTGAATAGTGGGGGAATTGTTTATTGCCCATTATTTACTACACTGTTGTAGATTTTCCAGAAGTCACGAGTTCCTAATTTCTATGCTTCGATGCGTTATTCGGTGGTTTCAGTAAATTATCTCTTAGCTGTCTCTATTTCTTTCTTACAGTTATTTCTGGCTTCTATATACTTCTGTTTGTTTGAACTGGACTTATGTCGATTACATCTGCGGTACGTATGCTGCCTTTGCCCAATGGCAGAGCCACAAGTAGAAGTAAACCATTGGGGAGAGTGGGGCTTGCTATTTAATTTCTGCGCGGGAAAGTGTGCTTCAATTGCCGTTTTGAACCATTCAGTGGTCTCTTTTGCGCACTGGTCAACAGCAACTGAAAAGATATTTCGCCATGGGGCGTCTCTGATTAGATCCCTAATGACTTCCCAGTCAGCCTTTTTATAATATCTCGTTGTTTTGAGCAATGGCTTTTCAGTTTGGGATCTAGAGTTTAGGGCGATTTTAACCATTATCACTGCATGAGCAGCGTTCCAAAGTGGGCTGTGGGCATTCGTAACACAATCATCGGGAACTGTGATCCGAAACAGATCTAGAAGTGATGCGTGTTGGAAACGTAACTATCTGTGATAGGGAAGGGTTCTCCATTTATATAATGTTAAGTATATATATATATATATATATATATATATATATATATATATATATATGTTTTAACAAAATCAAGACATCAAAGAATGTATTGATAGCAAAAAAATTACACGAAAACAGATTATCATCAGACGTTTTGAAAAAAAAACAAAACAAACACTTTTACAATGAACAATATGGAATACGTTTTCCTTTGAAGGAAAACTATGAGAAAATATTTTACCTACATCTCTTCTTTCCAAGGGTTTTTTAAAGAGTTTTATATTTACCTATTTTTGTATCTCTATTTAAAAAAAAAATCAATAAAATTATCATTTAACGTTGTCACCAATTCCTTATGTTCACTTAATATATTTTACTAACATTATTCACTAATTTATTAACTTAAATTTCTTTATTTCTTTATTTTATGGGAAAATAGAATACAAGAAGTATGCTAACAGTAGGAAGAACAAACATCACTGGGAAATATCGCACAGCATGAGATCAAGAAAGAAACCGAAGAATAATAATGGATGCAATAAGAAAGATCAGAAGAATAAAACAGATAATGATGTGGTTGATACCAAGAATACAGAAACAGACGCCAAATTCCATATTTTTAATTTTCACACATTGACACCTATTATTTTTGGCTAAAACCCAAATATAAAGTTCTCATGGGTCCGAATACCTCATATATTAAATGTCATGTCTATAGACTTAAACTGACAGAGGAGTTTGGTAGGCATTTCTTTAACAAATATATATACGCATACATAATATAACTATAGAAAGAGGTTTGTGTTTACTATAATCTTTTTACGCAATTATTACAAGAATATAAGTCATGTAAAATATTTGCATGAATATAATTACATGTAATAGTTAATTAAAATGAATATAATTACATGTAATAGTTAATTAAAATGAATATAATTACATGTAATAGTTAATTAAAATGAATATAATTACATGTAATAATTAATTAAAATGAATATAATTACATGTAATAGTTAATTAAAATGAATATAATTACATGTAATAGTTAATTAAAATGAATATAATTACATGTAATAGTTAATTAAAATGAATATAATTACATGTAATAGTAAATTAAAATGAATATAATTACATGTAATAGTTAATTAAAATGAATATAATTACATGTAATAGTTAATTAAAATGAATATAATTACATGTAATAGTTAATTAAAATGAATATACTTACATGTAATAGTTAATTAAAATGAATATAATTACATGTAATAGCTAATTAAAATGAATATAATTACATGTAATAGTAAATTAAAATGAATATAATTACATGTAATAGTTAATTAAAATGAATATAATTACATGTAATAGTTAATTAAAATGAATATAATTACATGTAATAGTTAATTAAAATGAATATAATTACATGTAATAGTTAATTAAAGATGGTCATCTCATGAGAAAACCGAAAAAAAACCTAATTGGGATTTAATGAAAGCGAATGTTTAAAAGAATATTAAAATTAGCTAGACCTTTGCAGATGAATGCAATTCAACGACCCATATATAAAAAAAAAAATTGTATTTTCTTTTTAATTAAATAAATAGAAAATAGTTTTTTTTGTATCTGAATATAAATACACGCACAAAAACAAATTAATAAGTTGGTGGGTTGGTTTTGTTTTACGGTATATCCACCCTTTTCGGTTTATTTAATCCGAATCCAAAGATTTTGAGGAAATGTTTTTTTAATAAACTATATTTGTTGTTTTCAAGCTGGTTTCTATTCAATCCATAGTTGGGACCCTAACAGGTACTATCACTGCGGGTCAGAGTGAACCTGGGAGCAATGGTAATTAAAGGGTTGCTCCACACTCCCCAAAGCCCGCAAGCTGGGGCTTCACCACTGGATATAGTTTAAGGTCATATCCAGAACCCAAATTAATAGGAGTGTATATATCTATATATCTATAAAAACAGAGATGTGTGTGCCACAGACGATTTCTGATTGGTTAATCCAATAATCACATCTCCTAAAAAAGTATAATTCTTACGCTCTTAACTTTACCATAAAATATTTTAGTCTTATTTATTGTCCATCTTGGAAGGGTTTAATTTTTTTCTAACTTGCCATTTACAAATTAGAAAAATACGAAAGTTACAGACATCACAATCCAACCTCTGACTCAACGTCCGCCATTAACACAAGAAAGCAAACGCTGGACAGATTATTAGTACTACTACTACTACAAACAATACAGCACGAAAACACGCGCACACACGCACACACACTCACGTCCACTACCGTCCTTGGCTACGTCACGTTGTTATGGCAACACGATAAATACACAGTAAATTTGATTTTCTTCATTTCTACGCAAATATTACGCAAATGTAAATCATATAGAATATCTGTATGAATATAATTACACGTAATAGTTAAATAAAGATGATCATCGTATAAGAGAACCGAAAAAAAAACTAATAGGGAATTTGTATAAAGTTGTATTTTCTTTATAAATAAATAGAAAAAAGGGGTGTTGATAAGACTATCGATACTTATACAGTTTAGTGACGACATTAAAAAATGGAAATATTGAAAAAAATTTTTATTGTCCGTAACTGTTATAGACTGAAGTTCTCCGAAAAAAAATTCTTACAGCGAAAAACAATTATTTATCACGACGACGTCAACGTGGCCATTTTGGAAATGTACCTAGCAGATTACCTCCATTTTAGGCCAAATTTCGCAATCTAGCCTTTTTTTTTTCTCGCCATATTGAGATGCGCACAACACATCTGCAATTTTTTTACGTTTTTTTTTTTTTTAATCTGCAATTTTTTTGCGTATTTTTTTTTTATAAATAAGAATACTATTGAATATGCAAAGAAATTGAAGAATGCAAAGAATTGAGGAATTTTTATACGAGATTATTTTCGAAACATGCTCAGTTGGACACGCATGGATAACTTCGAAACTTCGTTTATTTACTTCTGTTACAAATTAAAAAAAAAAAAACACCCCAAAAATGGCATCTGTCTTCGCAAAAAAAAAAAAAAAATCTCATTCTGGTGGGGGGGGGGAAAGGGCTAGATTGGCCTAAAATGCAGGTATTCTGCTATGTACGGCAGTTACCTGCCCTTGGGGAATTCCTGGTCCTGCAATAACATTTCCAAAATGGCCACGTTGACGTAACCGTGATAAATCATTGTTTTTCGCTGTAAAAAAAAAAAAAACTACTTGATCAAACGAAGTGAAATTTTCTTCGGAGAACCTCAGTCTATAACAGTTACGTACAATAAAATTTTTTCATTATTTCCATTTTTTAATGTCGTCACTAAACTGTATAAGTACCAGACTATCAATACACACAAAAAATTATAGATTTATTTTTGGGTAAAGTTCCCCCGGGTTTTCCTTTCACTTAAAAAATTGACCTTTTTTTTTTCCTAAGCAAACACTTCAAAACACCTGGGCAACGCCGGGCACCGATTGCTAGTATATATATATATATATATATATATATATATATATATATATATATATATATATATATATATATATATATATATATATATATATACTTCTATTAATAAGAGTGTATATATATATATACTTCTATTAATAGGAGTATATATATATATATTAAGAAGTTGAAGTGTAATGTGATCAGCCATCTTGCTGCTCATCTCCCTTCATATTATACTACAACTTATGTCCCCAATAGTAGTCCCTACATCAAAGTGGGACTGTGCATTGTTTGGGATAAAAATGGAATAATAATTATAATAAAAAACTACTTCATTACTTAAAAAAATGTTTTATGTCGCCAATGATAAAGTTATTAATTGAAATTGCAAACGGTAGCTTCCATTTTTTATTTATTGTATAACTTAAAGATACATTTGAGTCAAAGAATGAGGCATCAATTTGCTTCTCTTAATTTATAAAGAAAGCATTAAATAAGGAAATTAAATATACTAGCCTGGCTGCCTGGCGTTGCCCGGGTGTTTGGAGGTGTGTGTTGAGCAAAAAACAACAACAAAAGAGTTGTAGTAGTCAGGCAAGCTCGAACCCGTGGCGCAAAGGCGGAAAATAAAGGGGGTATTTGTGTAAGGGGGTTGATTGAGCAAAAAATAAAATATAAATAAATAAAAAAGGAAAATTGAGAGCGCAAAAAAAAAAAAAATTAAATAATGGTTGTAGCAATCAGGCTCGAACCCGTAACGCGCCAGAGGAAAAAGAGGTGAAAAAAAACAACAACAAAAAAAAACCCAACTGTCTTACCCATGTTTTTGCCGTGGTTGTGACGTCACGGGCGGCCGAAATAAAAAACGTCAGCAGAAACATCGACCCTCCCAGTAGAAAAGTGTGCAGTTGAGGGTGAAAGAATTAATTTTTTTGCCCAATTTTTTTTATATTTGTTGTCCGACGGCTCCAGCTTCATAACAATACCGATCTCGTAACAATCCGTCGCCCCTGTCAAAAGTTTAGGCCGACATACATACATACATACATACATTCATTTAAAAAAACAGGTGAGATTTATATTATAGATACTAGCGGGGGTACCCGGCGTTGCCCGGGTGTTTGGAAGTGTGTGCTGTTAAATAAAAAAGAAACCGGGGGTGGGTAAAGGTTGGTAGGATCGAATTCGAAGCCCTGAGGCGAAGTTTGAAAATAAAATCGGCCAGCCAGAATGAGTTACTGAAAGATGTTTGAATTTATTTAAGTAAGAACCAAATTGACAGGTTCAACAGAAAAACGAACGTTGCGTGAAAAATGTCTTAAATAACACTGGTTCAATATTTAAATTAAAAAAATCGAAAAAAAAAGACATCTCACACCAAGATTCGAACCCAAAACGTTTAGATAACGAACCGACGCGCTAACCAACTGAGCTAACGCGACGTACATGAAATTTAATCAGTTTTTCAACTATTTAAAGTAAATCAGGTCATGACGTCATCTGACACATGCGTAGAACCGGTCGTCGTCACGAGAGGACCGTTTTTGTTGACCCCCCCCTGTCGAAAATTGTCGATTTCGGGGTGAAAAAATGAACGTTTTTGGCCAATTTTTCGATATTTTTCGAGCGAAGGATGGGGCTCCAATATAATGTCGAGTTTGTGTATTTACGTTTTGTCTGTCGAAAGTTTTTAGCGGACACACAAACATCCATACAAACATACATACATACTCTCATATTTTCGCTTTTATATATATAGATTATAGATAAGGATTGCCGTTTGTTGTTTTCCTAAAGACATTGATTTAAAAAAAATGACCGAGTAATTTACGTGATTTTTGATGTACCCTATTTTCACACCTTCACGTATAAGTACATCATGAAAATATTTTTATTTGTTTTTTTTTGGGAGGAAGGGAGATAATTATGGACATGTCCAAAAAGATTAAAAAAAAATGTTTCAGTTGTCATCATAGGAAAAGGGAGTCAAAGTTTACACAGTTGAAATGCAGGGTTGTTGGCGTTTTTTCTACATTTCCTGAAAGTCCATTCCAAGATCGACGAATTCTTTCTTATAAAACAGTTTCAATCCGAATCAATCAACATTGGTGTTGAATTCCTTAACCTTGCGTTCGATTGCACGAAAATAACAAAATATAACTCACTTGTAAAATACGCTTAAATATAATATTTTAATTTATGCAGATTTCGTATTTATTATTATAGAGTCAATACTTTACTGTTTATTATAGAGTATCCAATATACAGCAGTGATTAAAAAGGGAGAAAAATAAACAAATGAAAAATATAGCTAGAATCGAAATAAAAAATTTCAGCGCTCCAGCCTTTGTCGTTAAAACTTGAACTATCGTCAGACGTATAATACATAGTTAAATCTGAACTAACTTTGACATATTAAGGTATATTTGCGCATGCGAACAAAATCACTTTAAGTCGACTTTTGTAGGCTAAGTTCCAATTAGTTTCAAGTTTGGCACTTTAACAGCTATTTTTACCGGCTAAACACCATAAAAAGCTGTCCCCCAAAACTGCAATGATGTGTTCCGTCTCGACGCGCTCTGCTACTTTGCATCTCAGGCGAAGATGCACTTTGAAAAAAATGAAGACAGACAGACAGACAGACAGACACAGTGAGTTTTATAAATAAGATTTTGTGTAAATCCGACGAGTTGTTGCTGGCATTTGTTTTCCCGATATATTACTAGTTAGAATTCTTCTAGAAGCTGTAGGGACAATTGTGGTGTGACGTCAATCACGGAGGCAGGTTGCCAAGGGTGACATGTGCGAACGCAAAAACCGACCGATAAGGCGACAAATCATGAGGTTCGATCGCGTCTTAATTTGCATATTATTGAAAGAATATAAGGCCGGCAGGGAAGATGCCGAAGTTCAGGTCAGTTTAGTTGAGATGAGTTGAGTTGGGTTGAGTTGAGTTGAGTTGAGTTGAGTTTAGTTGTGTTGAGTTTAGTTGAGTTGTGTTGAGTTGGGTTGAGTTGAGTTGGGTTGAGTTGAGTTGGGTTGAGTTGGGTTGAGTTGAGTTGAGTTGTGTTGAGTTGAGTTGAGTTGAGTTGTGTTGAGTTGAGTTTAGTTGTGTTGAGTTCAATTGAGTTGTGTTGAGTTTAGTTGTCTTGAGTTGAGTTTAGTTGAGTTGAGTTAGGTAGTGTTGGGTTTGGTTGAGTTGGGTTGAGTTGGGTTGGGTTGAGTTGAGTTGGGTTGAGTTTAGTTGGGTTGAGTTTAGTTGGGTTGGGTTGAGTGGGGTTGAGTTGAGTTGGATTGAGTTGGGTTGAGTTGAGTTGGGTTGGGTTAAGGTGGGTTGGGTTGAGTTGGGCTGGGTTGAGTTGAGTTGGGTTGAGTTTAGTTGGGTTGAGTTAAGTTGGGTTGAGTTGGGTTGAGTTGTGTTGAGTTGAGTTGGGTTGTGTTGAGTTGTGTTGAGTTGAGTTGGGTTGAGTTGGGTTGAGTTGGGTTGAGTTGGGTTGAGTTGAGTTGTGTTGAGTTGAGTTGAGTTTAGTTGTGTTGAGTTCAATTGAGTTGTGTTGAGTTTAGTTGTGTTGAGTTCAATTGAGTTGTGTTGAGTTTAGTTGTGTTGAGTTGAGTTTAGTTGAGTTGAGTTAGGTAGAGTTGGGTTTGGTTGAGTTGGGTTGAGTTGGGTTGGGTTGAGTTTAGTTGGGTTGAGTTTAGTTGGGTTGGGTTGAGTTGAGTTGGGTTGAGTTGGGCTGGGTTGAGTTGAGTTGGGTTGAGTTTAGTTGGGTTGAGTTGAGTTGGGTTGAGTGGAGTTGAGTTGGGTTGTGTTGAGTTGGGTTCTAAAGAACCGGAGAACGTGCTAGAGTGGAGAATGTTCGAATGCTGCCAAGAATCCAGTCCATCGAGTACATTAAGGTTGCCAACAGCATAAGAAAACTTTTACGGTGGAACAAATTGGATTTGAACTTGGAACTCCCAAATTTTCAGTCCGTCTCGTTAAACAACTCGGTAGTCACCATCAAAGAAATACGGACAAAGACAGCGTGAATATAATATCTATTTTATTTTTCGCGCTCGTGACTTTGAATGTATGAGTTGCTGTTATTCAGACGTGCAAACACATTTTGAAACGAGCATCTCATCGACAGCAGATTACTAACGTAACACATTTTCGCAAGGGGAAAAAATGAAGATAACTTCTAAGGTAAACTTCTTCGCAGATGTTGCCACTGGTGAAATATATAATTAGAGAATCTTCCATCGACGATATTTACTTCCGTAGAATTAGGTTTCGTGGCGGATCGATGTAGGTGGTTGGTAGGCATGTGGGCGAACCGAAAGAGAACGGGGGAGGGATGATGCGGTAGGAGGCGACAGAAGATACGTAGAGTTAGGAGAAACAGTCTTATTAGACAGAATGATCATTTTTCAGCCCCGTTGGTATCTGTTTAATCAGTATGCACGCTCACACACCTAACACACACACACACACACAAACACACATATATATATATATATGTATATATATATGTGTGTGTGTATATATGTGTGTATATATACGTATATATATATGTATATATACGTATATATATACACACATATATATGTACATACACATATATATTTACATATATATACACTTATATATATATATAAAATATATATATATATACATAATATGCGTGTATATATATTATACATACTCATGCTTTTTTGGCTTCCATAATTGTTCTCTCTTCGTAAATTATTTTATTTCGCTATCAACAATTCTAATCAGTATCTGAGCCTAGATGAAACACTTCCGTTACACTTATCTAAACGAGCGCATCCATTTTTATATGCGATATCCATGTTTCTCTCGATGGCAAAAGATTATATATGAGTATACCAGTGCGTCTAAAAACTAATCGCGTATTCATTTTTCTATCATTCTTCTCTAATTCATAGGTTTACTATCAAACAGGTGCGCGAAATTTTAATGACTAACGATAAAGAAACACTAATGATTCCTTTCCAATCACAGAAAAAATTATCAATAAGAGTTAGCTTGAGAATGTGAAGAAGGATTCTAGTCATAAGTTTCATAATGAATATATCTTGATTTTAATCTCTGAAACAGGAAATAAATTAGTACAAAAGCTTTTGTGTTTAGGGAATTTATTTTAACCTTCTTGGGACGGGTATTATTCTAGTATCTACCTATCTATTCTTTGCTCTCTCTCTTTCAATATATATATATATATATATATATTTATCGTTTTTGCTGTTTCTCGCTCTCTTTATATTAGTCCTCGTGCGAAAGCGCAGGACACAAAATGTTTTAAATAATAATAATAATAGAATAACAATAACAAAGTCTTTCGCTAGCGAGGACTACTATTGAGCGTAACCAGTTATACACTCCTTTTGAAATTTCCATCTCTATTTTTTTCGTTATCTACTGAATATTTTTGATGAAAGCTATATGAAATATGTTCCTTATTAAATTGTAAAGATTTTCTATTCTGAAAGAAGTTTTAAAAAAATTAATCTAAAAAAGTTATTTTAAAGTTTTTGTTAAAAACATTCAGATTTTCTTATTATTCAGACATGTATGACAAAGAGAGAGTTGCAAAAAGGAGTTGTGGTGTGAGGAGAATTACAAACTGAAACAGAGAGAATATTCAGACTTGTAATAATACAAAGAGGGGGTTGCAAAAATGAGTTGTGGTGTGAGGAGAAATACAATCTGAAATAGAGAGTAGGAGCGTTTTTATAAATACAAACAAAAAAATCACATTCATCTTTTTTTTAAAATCCAAATTAATAAATTAAATAAAATATAATCTTAAAAGGATAGGATACCAGTTAGAAAAGCATTTCATCCAAGGCATGAAAATTGTTAAGCAAAATGTTTTTACTATAGGCTTTAAAAATAAAGGTACAAGATTCAATTTGAAATTTATTTATCTTCAAAGTGCACTTTTATACATTTTACAAAGTAAGGTATTAAATTTGCATACCTTACTTTGTAATGTATATATACAAGAAAGTTAAAAGAAATTCTTTTAACTGTCATGAAGTTTTACATTTGGATTTTACCGTCACTGAATTTTTATCTTCCACCAGACTCTCCAATCATGTGTAATCACCTTTTTCTTCACCATATTCCCTCTGCTTCACGTTTTTGTTTTCAAGTAAGATCTTTGACTTACTTGTTGTTTCATCAAATACTTCTGCATGCAAAATCCGATCCCGCATTTTGTTAATTCCTACCCTCTGACGAGAAGAAAAGTATTTCTTCGAAACTCCGCGGATTAAGGACTATCCACTTATCTAGTGTTTCCTTTTCAGATTAAATATGTTTTTAACTCA
This sequence comes from Euprymna scolopes, assembly GCF_053919585.1. NCBI lineage: Eukaryota > Metazoa > Mollusca > Cephalopoda > Sepiida > Sepiolidae > Euprymna > Euprymna scolopes. The sequence goes on from NC_136506.1 coordinate 97,756,222, forward strand.
TTTTAAAGTGTTTTTAACATATTTTATTAACTGTTTGTTCATATATATATATATATATATATATATATATATATATATATATATATATATATATATATATATATATATATATATATATGGCATAATCGCGTTGACATACCGGTTCTCGTCAGATCACCGACGTTAAGCAACATTAAGCCTGATTAGTACCAGATGGATTACCATTTGGGAATACTAGGCGCTGTATGTTCTTTCCGCTTATCTAGGCACTTGTTTCCAGTCATCCTGTACACTTCACTTGCTACTAGTATTCAACAATGTCGACGTAGGAGAGGTGCGGCTGTAGATTGCGCACCTCCTGCCACAACAATTTTACGCGCAGGCACCCCTTCGTGAGTACCCATAGTCTGTCAAAAGACTGAAGGAGGGCTATATATTTATAGATATGTAAATGTTAAAAGTTCAGTATGCTTCTAGGATAGTGACTTAAAGGTTATGAGGGGTTCTTGAAGCATGAAAAACGATGTTACTTTTTATATTTAATATTTTTATTGTTATTTTTTTATATTTCAAGCGGACCGTCGCGCTTGATCACAAAAAAGTATCGAAATGAAAAAGAAAAAGAAAGCCGTTGTAAAAACTGGACAACTGTAGTGTCACTTCGCGGGAAACACTGATTCCGGACAATACAAGTTGACCTTGTTAGGCTAAGAAAGGAAATATTGTTTTCGTAAAATAACTTTAGCTGCACGTTAATTATGTAAATAGTTAAGTGATATGTTTACAGATTTTGCTGTAGTTAGCTATAAATATAAGAATTTAGAAAACCAAAACAATAATTCATAAGTGACATGGATTACGCCGGAAGTCACGTGACATGTGCGTGTCCTTGTATCGGCTACGTCACCAGAAAAGAGAAAACAAAAAATTTTAGAACACTCTATGAGTTTTCAGCAAACAATTCGGATGTGAGAGAACCTGCTCGAACTCAGCCTAGGAGCGGAGGCCCAAAGACAAAAGAAGATATAGTCACACAAGAAAGACGCCTGGGAAACATGAGACGACTGGAATAAAAAGTATAATTTCAGAAAACTTTAAAAATGGAAAGAACCGCGGACCAAAATGAATTATGCTTACTTTTTGAAGAACGATTAATAGAAAGTGAACATGTCTGTGTTAAGAAAGGTATGTCGACACTTGTTGAAATGGGTAAGTAAAGACATGATGAATGACCAAAAGTCGGTTCATTTATCAGCTGTTCAAGTGCATGTAAAATGCAGAAAAGACGATATAAGCGAAAAGAGCAGCTACTAGAACAAAGACAAATGAACAAAAGGTAAAAGAATCACCTATTAAACAGAAATTAAGATCTATAAAAACTGATTTTGATTTTAAGAAAAATGTATGTTTTGAAGCGTGCTGTGAAAGGGTAGAAAAGAAAAAAAAACCCTCTTCATAGACATCAGGTTGTTAGTAATGTGATGACCTTAGATTTTGGAAAAAACTATTGGATGAAGTAATGATCGTAATGATGGGCAGGGGAAAAAGTGAAGGCGATTGTAGTTGATGTCCAGTGTTTTGTTGCAGAAAAGCCTAGATACGATAGATCATGTAGTGCCAAGCTTTTTCTATAAAAAACCAACACTTAAATATATCAGCTAAACATGGACGGCATGATGATGAAGATATTGTAACTGGTCTCGAGAAAGTTTGTTCATATATGGAAGACAGTGATGTCTATCAATTTACTTTGCAGGATTTGCAAGATATAATGCATCAGAACCAATCGTACAAGATAAGTGCAAGCTATCTGAAAACCAAATTCTAGGAAAAGTACGGTAGTGATACAATTATAACCACTCTCAACAAAAAGACACAAATAGTATGTTTTCACAAAACAACAGATACATTGCTAACTAATAATGATCTGTTTGGCTACCTACCGGAGACTCTAGTCCTCATCTTCTTCTTTAAGATTTTAAAATTAAAAACTTCTCTGGATCGATACTGCCATTTTGTTTGGCACAATATTTCTTTTCTCTTCTGAAACGAAAATGGAAACAACTCAAAAATCCGTCGTTTACATTTTTTCTCAGAAACTACAGATACAATTTGGCTGAAATTATGCATAGACCTCTCTTAAGATAAGGTGCAGCAGACTATGTATTATGGTATCCGTTCGTATAATGAGGGATTGCGAAGTGAGGAAGAAGAGCAATTGAGAATTGTTAGAACCACAGCAGCTATTATTAAAGAGAACATCAAGTCAACTGCAGCAGCTATTGTTAAACATGGCATCTAGTCAAAGGTATACGACCCCTACAATTATTCTTCTTGAATTATGTTGAAAACAACGTTCCTGATTTTTGTTTTATGATTTAATTGTAAAAGGAGGATAGGGAGATATTGGCAGCAAACACAGCGTATGCACTGCCATAGTTCATTCAGTGCTACAAACCATGCGCCCTAGGACATTTGTGTCTCCTATTCTACTTGGAGTAGCTATTTACGTACACAGGAACTTTGGACCCAGACTCCTCATGACTAATTTAAATAAATTGGGCTTCTCAATTGGGTATAATGAAGCGCAACTGTTTAAAGCTTCTTGCATTAAATCTACTACTCCTACTAGTTTGTCTGATAGTTTCATGCAGTTTGTTTTTGACAATGCAGATTTCGATGTGAACACAATAGATGGGTTTCACACATTTCACTGCATGGGAGGCATTGAATGTGTAACACCAGCAGGTTCAATGATCAAACCTGAAATAATTGAAAGATTAAGAAAAATGCCGTTTGCAAAAGAAATTTCTATGTGTTCATCTATAGAAGTGAAACCGTCCACGGGTGTAAGTGGCCTGAAAGGCATTGAAATTGAAGATCTGAGGAAACTTTCACAACTTCTTAGTCAAAAACGTGCGACATCTTCTTGTCATCTGCTATGGATAAGTGGAAAGTGGATGAAGTTTGAGGATAATACACACTGGAATAGATTTATGCTGTCAATAATCGTGAGGAGTTTGATACAACGTCCATTCGCTTCTTGTCTTTCCTTAATTTAAAGACAACTTCTTCTGATGCAGTAAATAGTGTGTTACATTTAGCAGATGACTCATGTAGAAAGGCGAATAAAAGTTTGAAGTGTGTTACTTTTGACCAGCTACTACATTGGAAGGCAAGATAGATATTATCTTCTACTGAAAACAGGTTGATTTTAGATAATGTTTTCTTGCGACTCGGTTGCTTCAATTTCTTTAATGTCATTTATGGGCTCTATTGGATTAAAAGAAGTGTCCAAAACAGTTTATGCATCTATGTCAACTGAATAAATGATGACAGGGTATAGCTTTGCTAGAGCTGTTCGAGCACATCTGATAACACATGCTGCATTGGGTCAATTTATTTTAGAAGGTGTAACAATTCCAATGAGGATAAACTTAACATTCAAACAGCAGTACAACAACAAAAATTTGACTGCAACATATGTAAACGAATCACCTATCATAAGTAATATTTTAAAGGAATTTAACAGGCATGAGCAAGAATTTGCCATAAAAGCAAAGTTTTGGATACAGTATTTTAAGATGGTGACTTTAATGCTACGCCGCGTAGAGGCTGAAAGTTAGGAAGTTGGGAATTACTGTGTGTTCAGGAGATTATACTTTGCTTGTATGCAGCTAGTACTTTAGCTTATGTAAAATCATGTTACTTAGACTTGCAAGATATTCATGATTTAAATCATATTCCCGATGAAGACTTTTCATGTTGATAGAAAAAGGACTTTTTACAATGAAGCGCTCAAAAAAGAATTAAGCTAGTCTATGGTCAGTTCTTACTTTAGAACAAACACTAAAGAGGACCATGAAGACCTCAGGTTGCTTGACACATGGGCGAGCGATAACCGATAGTGTATTGAGTCGGTGACTCTTCGTATGCCAGCTCCATGTGAAGTGTGCACTAAAGTTGAAAAGTTTTGCGGATTAAGAAGTTCTTACAGTGAGTAGCACATTGAAGTATGAGCTTCGAGGATTGTGAGAGATACTGAAGATTTAGGAAGAATTTCACAATTGTTTCTGTCTCATCCACCCTTGTTAGAAAATATGGGGATTATGTCACTTGCAACTGCGATGATTCGTGATGGTAAAATAAACTGCTACAAAAGCTATGATATTGTATTGGAGTCCATGAAAGCTAAAATCTGGACAAAATTCTAGTGATGTTAAATTGAAGCGCAAAAACATGTTATTTCTGACAACAATGAACTCAAGTGTCACAATTCGAGACAATGTAGTTCCTCTTGATACAGCTCTTCTCTTTCAAAGAATAAAGCACACGATAAACATAATGATCTGCAAGAATATTTTAAGTATGAGCTTGTTCCAATCCCACCTGCATTATTCATTGCTCAGGGCAAAAACAAACAAGGCTGCAATGTATTGTGTTTTCAATAATATTAGCACAACGTTTCAGGTTCTTGATAACGCAGTTTTCATTTTCGATGGAGGTTTTCTCCTTCATCCTGTTGTATGGTCATCATACATATAAGATATGACTTAAGAAATGACTTAAGATATGACTTAAGATATGACTTAAGATGAAGTCTGTGATTCATACATCTCTTACATCATACGATACTACCACTTAAATGCAGTCATAGTGTTTGATGGATACAGTGACTCAGAATCTAGTACAAAATTATGCAGAGAAACAACGAAGATCTCGCATATTCAAAAATACGGATATTATTTTTGACCGCCACACCTTTGTGTTAGTCCAGAAAAAATTACCAAATAGGCATTACAAATAAGAGTTATTGCCCAATTGTCCAGACAACTAGTTGAAAAATGGCATCTCATTGAAACTAGCAACTGATGATGCAGATTTATTGATAATACAAACAGAAATGCATGAGAATTTAAGTTCTGTTTTGAAGAATAGGTTGACTTTTTTTTACACGGAGTTCACCACTTATCAAGGCCCAATGGCCACTCGGGGATAAGGGTTATTGTGTGTATAGTAACCAATTGGATAGTGTAGCTATAGTATTGGAGAATTGATGAGGTGTCATTACTTAGGGGGGTGGTTCGTCAGGAATTTGTTTGTGTTGGACTTGAAGACATCCAGGTTGAAGTCGGGAGGGAAACAGGCAAGCGGAACAGAGTTCCACAGGCGTGCAGTTCTAAGAAAGAAGCTCTGCTCATGGAATCTACGTTTTGATTTATGCACAGATAAGGAGTAGGGAAAATTATTGACCGTGGTTTCAGCTAGTCGGGTGTTTTTTGAAAAAGATTGGCGAGGGGGGACCAGAGAATAGAGCTCAGACTAGTACTTGCCATGGAAATAACGATAGAACAAAGACTGGCTTGCTACGTCTCTTCTGTGGGAAAGAGGTTGCAGGGAAGAGAAAAGGGCATCCCCCACTAAGCCACGAAGTCTATTTTGTACTATGTCAAGGCAAGATATGCTGTTTTTAGTAGCTCCCGGCCAGATGTGGTAGCAGTACTCCATCTTTGGACGTACTTGGCTCTTATATAGATAGAGAATTGCACCATTAGTGAGATATCTTCTGGAGCGATAGAAGGATCCCGCCATTTTCCCAGCGACCTTGGCCACAGGTGTTCCATTTCAGACCTTCTTATACTCATGACTGCATTGACACCAATAAACAGAAATATTACTTACATGAAACCTGGTCGTGGAAAGGTGCCTGCAAAACTTTACAATTCCTGTAATGTGCAATCTTCCCTTGGTTCGCTAAAAGATTACATCCTTCTCCTTCATGCTGAAAAGTGGGTGTGACGCAGTTTCTTCTTTATTCGGGCAAGGAAAGCATAAATTATTCAGACTTTTACATAAGAGAAAAGAATGGAGGAAGCATGCAGATATATTTCTAATAAAATGACATCAACACAGAAGTCAGTGACTCATGCAGGGGAAAGGTTACTTATTGTCCTATATGAAGGTCCTGAGGAATAATTAGGACTTAATTCATTTCGATGGAAGTTCTTTAGGAGAGCAACAGTACGTTGTACGAAGCAAGTAAGACTTGAAAGAATCCCTTTAACAACAGCAGCGTCAAAACAACGTTTTCTTCGTGTATATCACCAAGTTCAACTTTGGCAGAGCAATCCATTACCCACAGAGCAGTGGGGATTGAAAAGAGAAACCGAAGGCTTGGTTCCTGTTATCACAGATTTAACACTATCACCTCAGAAATTACTTGACTTAATATCGTGCACATGCACGAACAATTTCAATGCGTTATTGCTATACATCTTATGAGATGACTGACCAATTATTGTAATTGCCGGTTCAAATTAACAGCTACAGCAGAAATTGGAATACACCCTACTAAAGTCTAATTCTCAGATACTCAATTTCAAAACTGTAAGCTAGACGTGAGGCGAGTTTAGAAGTACAATATGCGACAAAATTCTGTTTTCAACTTGGTAAAAATTCCACAGAAACGTATGGAATATTCAGACTGCTTTTGGTATCAGTTTTTGAGTTGCCTAAGAGATTTATGGAAGGAAGAGGGTCTGTGAGGAATGCTAAGAAGTGTGAACGGGGTAAGGAAGTCAGAACACCAAAGTTGATTGGCCAAATAAAGAATTTCATGGATAAAGATCGTCATGTGTCTGTAAAGATAATTAATGCACGATTTGACCAAGATGAGCTTAAAAATAGTTCATCAACCTTGCTTTCGTGACCTTTGATTATTTCCTAAGCTCAAGGAAAACCTTAGAGACTGTTGTTATGAGAGAATTGAGAAGATGAAAGAGGCTGTAACCAAGGTTATTGACAGACTTACACAAGACGACTTCTATGCGGTCATTCAGAAGTTGTTGGAACAACAAGCGCATTGCAGCCGGTGGAGATTACTAGATCAGAGTTTCATGTGCGTGCTATCAATAAAAATGTCAATATGAAATAAGTTTGTAAACTTATTTAAAGCACCTCGTAGGTAATATTTTTTTCGGAATATTTTAGATGGGGATTGATAATGTCTGTCATCTATATATTAATGCGATAGCGTGTGTGTTCTTTTGTGTGTCAGCCTTACATCTTTTTTCTTCCGAGTGACTGTTGTTTAATTGTTATGATCCTCAATTTCTTGCAATAAAAAATTTACCAAGAATCTTTCATAAGTTTTCATTTCGGCTTCGATTATAGCTGAAGGAACTACAGTTTATATATATATATATATATATATATATATATATATATATATATATATATATATATAAGTTTTGATTTTGGTTTCGGTTCAAGCTGATGCATCCAAGTCATATGGATATATTTTTTTAATTTTTAGAAATCACAACTTTTTAATATATAAGAATAGAAAATTGACTGTATAATAATATTTACGAAATTAGCACGAATTAAAATATCATATTTAAGCGCATTTTACGACATGGCGTCCCTGCTAGCTTGGATAAATACATTTGCAGTTTTAAGAAAAGAGTTACCATAATATCAGGGCGTTTCGTTTATGCAGAACATTCCCAGAATGCTAACATGAATATGAAACAGTCGGCTGTGGAATTTCCACAGGCCCCACTATTTTGGATTATTAATATTACAATTTTTTACTTTGATAATATTTTAATACGTTTCAGCCGATGTAACCTTCGTTCATTTTTACAGCCCTCTTGTTAAACTTGAAGTTATTTATATCTAACTCGGGAATGTACGGGCTGTTGAAGGGAGCAATTTATTTTCTCAACGACGGTAACTTTTTCTCATCCCGTCAGCCATGACCAAGTAGAAGTTTTAAGTAATTCGTGATTGTATTCTTGATATAACCCCTAGTAAGGATCGAACCCCCAACATCCAGAAGAATGCCACTTAGAACTGGTTATTATTTAGCACCGTTGTCTGTTATGCGCCATAATTGGCGACAGAACGAGAAGAATCTACCACCGAAAAATAATTTAAATGTTCCGTTTGAAATTCTGTACGAATTCTTGAATTCGAGATAAAGATTCCTAGTCCACCAAGCTGCGGTGGAAGTTTAAATCTGCCGAAACGTTCATGCAATAGTAGTCCGAATAATTGTAATAATAAATAGGTTATCTTATTATTGCCTAACCCTGTACAAAATTAATTTCTATAGGATTTGAAAATTTAATTTTCATCGACGAAAATAAGGAATGATATTGAAAGTCTGTCAATATTATTATTTAATTAATTATTTCTTGAACAAATATTTCAATAGATTTAAAAACACGATTTCATGAGAACTTATTTCTTCGTCTGATAAAGGTTTTCAGGGAAATTATAATCGGAGATTAATAATTGAACAGAAATTGAAAATGAATAAATTCTAGTTTTATATTCATTATTTTAATGTTAATTATTAAGCCTTTTTACATCTGTTTTGGTTTATATTTGCTTTATGCATTTTTGCTTGCAAGAAACAACATGGCGGTTAACAAGATGAATCGTTCATGTGTTGATTTCTTGTTTTTTTTTTTGCATCAAAACGAATGATTAAGGAATGTCAATATTTTGTTGATTCACTAAAGATGTATTTACTTTATTACAAAATTATTCACACAATAATATGAAGACGGAAAATATTAAAAAAAAAAAACCTTTTTAAGGATATTAGGATTAAGTCGTATTCCTGTCTGTTTGTTTGCTTGTGCATAATTTAGTTAATCTATATATTTATAAAATGAGAATGTGCGTGTGAGTACATTTCTCAACCTATATACTCAACGTATTTATGATCTACAGACTTGAAATTGGGTATAGATGTTAATAAGATATGTGGGAGAACTTTAATGGAACTTTAATAATCTAGGAAAAAGTGCTGCTTAGGGGTCAAAATTGTTAGGTCATCGCATTTTTGTTCTATTTATTAACTGTTATACGAATGCACATAAGATTTATTTTAAATATACTAACAGGGGAACCAGCCGTTGCCCGGGATTGAATGATGATCAATGAATGTTTCACACTCCATATTTTTATTGCCATCGAAATCCGTGAAATCACCAATTTTTCTAACCAAATCGATTGATTATCTGCTCTAGTTGGGGACCCATAGCAAAGCAAGAGGAGGACGCTTTACATTTCCCATCGCAGTGACTTAGTTCGCAATACATTTGAGCCGACATTGCACTGTAGAGAACATATCATTGATTTTTATAAATTATGTTATATATATATAATGGATTGAATAATAGTTAAAACTGCAAAAGTCAAGTATTATGGTGTAATTGTGCGTTAAACAGAAACATTCATTTCGAAACCTCCCCATTTCATATTCAAAGATCTACTGTTGATTTTATATGCTGCGGCTTTCGGCTCGTTTTGTAATAACCTTTCTCAAATACACTTGGGATGTTATGCTGTGTAATATGTAACCTTTGGTCAAAATCGTCTGTTCCTTCTTTCATCTAATAATTTTCATTATCGATTATCGATACTTATCGAAAACATTCAGAAAGAAAAATTGTCGAAGAATATTGCGAGATAATAATCCGCGGAAAGAAGGAACAGGCGATTTTGATTAACGTTAACACTTTGCACAGCCTTACACCATAGGGGCATTTGAGAAACTATATTGCTACACTAACAGAAAGCCCCAGCATATAAAATCAACAGCAGGCTCTTGGATATGACAGGTGTGCGTTCGAAATGAATGATTTCGATGCCAATAAAATATAGTGTGAAACTTTCGTGATCATCATTTAATCCTAAGCAACGTCTGGTTTCCTAGCTAGAATCACACACACACACACACACACACACACACACACACACACACACACACACACACACACACACACACATATATATAATATACATACACACATAATATATATGATCAATAAAGGTGAGGCTGCATAGCTTATTCAAGATCATATCTTAATTATTGTATACACAGGCATTAGAGAATAGACATCCACAGAAACAGTTTATTTCAATAAACATATAATTTATAGAACAAAATAAAAAATAAATGGTTACACATTTAATAACTAATACATGTTTTACATTCTCTTAGCTTTTTTTAAAAAATTTTAGAACCCTTTTAGACATTGCATTGATCAGTTGACTGATGTCATCTTAAGGAAGTTCTCACCATGTTTGAAGCAATGATGCTACAATTTCAGACTTAGAAGATGGCTCCCTTTTCTATTTGCGAAGGTTCTGGTCTCATATGCTTCACAGGTTTTCACTTGGGTTCATATCCGTTTTAATACTCCCATTTTAGCTCAACCAATGTTGTATCGCCCTAGCTGAGTTATAAGAAGTTTTGTCTTCGATAAATAACTTGGTTAATTTTACCATTTGAGAATATTGGTAAGAGTCCTTTATCTAATATTGAAACATATTTAGCAGAATTGATGTTTCCTTCGCACTCCAGCAGATTTAAGCGACCACCACTCCAAATTGTATCCACATACCATAACCTAGAAACCTCCATGTTTCAGCATTAGCTGAAGTATTTTAAAGCCAAACTTTTGCTGAGATAGCTTCCGTACCTATAGCGTTCCACTGTCGAGAAAAAATACAAATCGTGACTCATCAGAGAAAATGACATTGGTCCAAAAGTTCATAGGTCTCCCCACCATCTCACGAGCCTAATCTCTTCTGTTCTTGATGTTGGCAGGACTAAGAAAAGATTTTCTTTCTCATAGTAGCCCGGTCCTGGATATGACCTTAAACTATATGCAGTGGTGAGGCCCCAGATTGCGGACTTTGGGGAGTGTGGAACCACCCTTTAATTGACATTGCTCCCAGATCCACAGGTAGTACCTGTTAGGGTCCCAACTATGGGTTGAATAGAAACCGACTTGAAAACAACAAATATATTCTATTAAAAATTTTTTTTTCAAAATCTTTTGATTCGGCATTAAAAAACCTGAAAAGGGTTGATATGCCGTAAAACAAAAACAACCAACAAAAATCATAGTAGCCGAGTTTATTAAGATACCAGACAGCTGTTCTAGGACAGACACCAGCTTGCGTTGCAATATCAGAGGCCTTGCACCGAGGATTTTTTTTTACATGGGGGTCACCACTTATCAAGGCCCGGAGGCCACTCAGGGATAAGAGTTATTGCGTGTACAGTAATCAATGAGATATTATTGTAGTAATCATTAGTATTGGAGATTTGATAGTGTGTCTTACTTAAGGGGACGGTTTGTCAGGAGTTTGTTTATGTTGGATTTGAAGACATCCAAGTTGTAGTCAGGTGGGAAACAGGCAAACGGAAGAGAGTTCCACCGTCGTGCACTTCTGAGAAAGGAGCTCTGTTCATGGAATCTACGTTTGGATTTAGGCACAGATAAAGAGTGGGGAATTTATTGACAGTAGTTGCAGCCAGACGGGTGTTTCTCGTGAAAGATTGGCGAGGGGGGACCAGAGATTGGAGCTCAGACGAGCACTTGCCATGGAAATAACGATAGAACAAAGACAGGCTCGTAACGTCTCTTCTGAGGGAGAGAGGCTGCAGGGAGGAGAAAAGGGCATCACCCACTAAACCACGAAGTCTATTTTGTACTCTGTCAAGGCAAGATAGGCTGTTTTTAGCAGCTCCGCCCCAGATGTGGCAGCAGTACTCCATCCTTGGACGTACCTGGCTTTTATACAGATAGAGAATTGCATCATTAGTGATATATCTTCTGGAGCGGTAGAAGGACCTTACCATTTTCCCAGCGTACTTGGCAACAGACCTGATGTACCATTTCAGATCAGGAGTAAAGGTAAAAAACCCAGAAGCTTGTCAAAACATGTAGCCTCCCCAAGACGAGAGCTATCCATTTCAATTGATGCCAGATGGGGATCAGAGCGTTGATGATGTGAAGATAGAAGCTTGGTTTTGGATGCATTAAAAGAAACCAGCCACCTCTCCCCCCCACTGTACCACGCGCTCAAGATCAGAGAAGCGAGAATTAGAGAGAACTTTGTCATTTCCGGCCTTAGATGTGTTGCCATAGATGGTCGTGTCATCACCATAGATGTCAACGAATGATTTAAGTATGTGTTTTGGGAGATCATTGATGTAGATCAGGAAGAGAGTTGGGCCCAGGATGGACAATTCATGACAATTGTCTATTGCGCTAAATTATGCATTTTAAAATCTGCAATTTGCTCTTTATTTCCACTTTAATACATTTGTATATTGCTCGGAATTATCCATTTCTTTAATCAGTAAGTTGCTTACAATTACCCTTTATTACATTTGCATATTGCTCTGAAATATCCGTTTCTTAAATCAGAAGTTGCTTGCAATTTAGATTTATTATATTTGTATATGGATCTGAATAATCAATGCCTTATATTAGTAAGTTGCTTGCAATTTATTTTCTAAGATCTGTATTTTGCTCTAGATTATCCATTTCCTTAATTAGTAAGTTGTTTCCAGTTTCCGTTGATTACGATTGTATAATTAATTTCTTTAAATCAGTAACTTGCTTGAAATTTCCGTTTATTCTATTGGTATATTGCTCTGAACATCAATTTCCTAAATCAGTAAGTTGCGTGCTGTTTCTTTTTATTACCATTGAATATTCCCCTGGAAAATCAATTTTTAAGTCATTAAGTTGCTTGCAATTTCCGTTTATTGCATTTGTATATTGCTCTGAATTATCCATGTTTTCAAACAATAAGTTGCCTGCAATTTCCGGTTTTTACATTTGTAAATCATTAAACTTTCCATTTCTTAAATCCTTTTTTTCTATTTCTTAAATGCTTGCAGTGTCTGTTTATTGCATTTGTATATTTCTATGAACTATCTATTTCTTAAATCTGTAAGTTGCTTGAAAATTCTTTTTCTATTACATTTATATATTTCTCGCAATTATCCATTTACTAAATCAGTGAGTTGCTTTCAATTCAGTTTATTATTATTGTATATTGCTCCTGATTATTCATTTCATAAATCAGTAATTTGATTGCAATTTTCTTTTATTACATTTGTATACTGCTTTAGATTATTTATTTCCTTAATCAGTAAATTGCTTCAAATTTCAGTTTTTAAAATGATAGATTTCTTAAATCAGTAATTTGATTGCAAGTTCCTTTTATTAAATTTGTATATTGCCGTAAAGGTTTCCTTACTTAAATCAGTAAGTTGCTTGTAATTTCTGTATATTATATTTGTATATTGCTAAGAATGATCGGTTTCTAAAATCAGTAAGTTTCTGTCGATTTTTTTAATTACATTAATATAGTGCTTTGAATTATTGATCCATTTAATCAGGAAGTTGCTTGCAATTTCCGTTTTATGACATTTATATTTTATATATTTCTCTGATTTATCCATTTTCTAAATTAGTTATTTGGTTGCAATTTCTTTTTATTACATTTGTATATTGCTTTAAATTATCTATTTCTTAAATCAGTAAGTTTCTTGACATTTTTCATTACATTTTTATATTCATCTGAATTATCCATTATCCATTTCCTTAAATAGTGAATTGCTTGCAATTTCTGTTTATTACATTATTGCTCTGAATTATATATTTCTTTCATCAGTAAGTTGACTTTAAATAACTGTATATTGCTTTAATGTCAAATGCTTTGAATTCTCCTTAATCTTACACTTGTGTGATGTTCTTATTTTTTTTATGTATGAACACAGTTCGCAATTATTTTTCCTAAAAGTATATGCTAACGTATACATTTTCTTTCACATGTTTCTGTCAATTTCTTATTCATAATAACTGCAATTGCTACGGATTTTCGATTTTCTTACAAATGTATCGATTTAGATGTTCCATTGTTTATGCATGAATTTCTCTTTTCTTAAACCTATGCGTTGCCTTCAGTTTTTCTTCTTTGCATCTATATGTTGCCGTAGATTAGTCGTTTTTGACACCTGTATGTGCCTCAATATTACCCCCATTTACAGCCGCACATAACTTTCAATTTTTTGTAAACCTTTACGTTCTTCTTAACTCTCAATCTATTTCTTTAATGCATTGCCCTGAATTTTTGCTTTATTTCCACCTGTATATTTTTTTTACCTTTTCACGTGAAACAGATTTTTCTTTTGTTTCACATTTATATTCTCAATTTCCCCCTTTTTTCACATGCACGTGATCCATAATATTCCTTTTTATTATAACTATATAGTATCTTGCTATCAAGTAAGACGCTTTATCAAATCTCCATTACTAACGATTACTACGATATTGTCCCATTGATTACTGAACACGCAATAACCCTTATCCTCGAGTGGCCTCCGGGCCTTGATAAATGGTGACTTCCATGTATAGAAAAAGGTATATTTTGTACTCCCGTATTTTGTTTTAATATTAGCTTTTTACACACTCATATTTTCAACCCTCTTATGTTGCACCGATCCACTGCTTATTACACCGGTATATAGGTCTCAATTTTTCATTCATCATCACTTGTACGTGGCTCAACATCCCCTTTTTATTACATCACTTTCAATCTATCTGTTTTACTTCGTTATGTTCCTTTATATACTAGTCCTGGATATGACCTTAAACTATATCCGATGGTGAGGCCCCAGCTTGCGGGCTTTGGGGAGTGTGGAGCCACCCCTTAATTGTCATTGCTCCCAGGTCCACTCTGACCCGGAGTGGTAGTACCTGTTAGGGTCCCAACTATGGGTTAAATAGAAACTGACTGGAAAAAAATATATACATATTCTATTAAAAACCTTTTCTTCACAATCACTGGATTCGGCATCAAATGGCCTGAAAAGGGTTGATATGCCGTAAAACAAAAACAACCAACCAATGCTTTATATACACTTGTATATATCCGCAATTATTGCATTATTACATTCTCAGTGTCTTCTATGTTCCTTGTAATTAGCAATTTTCCCTAATAAGACATCACTTATTTGTGATTGGAAATTTGATAAAAATCCTTAAAATACTTATTTATACCTTACCAATATGTGTATATTAATCTACTCCCGAGAACAACTCTCTGGTTTCAAAGAGTAAATTGTTACATTTGTAGTCATTTAAGGTACAAACGCCAAACCTAATATTTATCGCATTATATTGTGCCTATCCGAAATAAAGTGTTAACGTCGATGCTGTGATTTATTTAGCTTCCCATGTATATGGCATTGCTAGTCTGTATTCTACATCTTTACCTGATATAAACAGTTGATGGTGATCCATTTTGATTGGTTGTTTTTGTTTTACGGCATATCAACCTTTTTCAGGTTATTTAATGCTAAATCCAGTTATTTTGAAGAAAAGTTTTTTAATAGAATATATTTGTTTTTATTTTCAAGTCGGTTTCTATTTAACCTATAGTTGCGAGCCTAACAAATACTACCACTTCGGGTCAGAATTGACCTGGGAGCAATGGCAATTAAAGGGTGGCTCAACACTCTCCAAAGCCCGCAAGATGGGGCCTCACCATCGGATATAGTTTAAGGTCATATCCAGGACCGATCCATTTTGGTAATTCGAAGAATTAGTTATTAGATGGATATAATGCATATAGTTTCAACGAAATCTAATAAAATTATTCATTAGCAGATATATCTAACTAAGCCCGGAATCGAATGACGATCAACGAATGTTTCAACATCTGATATTTTTATTGTCATCGAAATCGGTGAAATCGACCATTTTTCAATCGAATCAATTGATTGCCTATTCTATTCGAGAACCGAAGAAAGCTCCGTATACCTCCTCGCACTCACTAAGTCCATAATACATTGTAATCTACATTGAACTGCAGAGAACCTACTATTAAATTTATATAATTAATTTTATATAATGGCTAAGTTCAGAGCTTAAAATACAAAAGTCAACAAAAGTCAACTAGCATGGTTCAATTGTGCTCTAAACACTCATTTCGTATTTCATTAATTGACTTTTTCGATTATTTTTGATACTTATCGGAGGCATTCCGATGCAAAAACTATGCCCAGAAAAATTAAATAGATGTGTGTGAAATTAGGTATATTCGTATAACATATTAATAAAAAAATTGGCACAGACGTTTCGGAGTCCATACGGAATTAAATCACAAACACAGAGACAATTTGTCTTTTATAAGTAAGAAGATATTTGATTGGAAGGTTTGTGTGTGTAGATTTATTCTTTCTCATCAAAGGGTACGAAAAAAAAAAGAGCCAATAACAAGCAGGATCAGAAAGATCTAAAGGATTTTAGCCCGCGCGGCACTCCACGTGGAAAATTAAGGAGAGACCAAGTAAAAAGAAAAGTTCGTATGTATTTGTATTGTTGTCGTTGAATCCACGTGCTCAACTCCTGGATACATTCCTCGCGGATATGTTTCTTGTTAAGCAGCAAAGTTCAAGAGATTCGAACAATTCCTTTCATGTTTCGTTTACTTAATTCTCTACTGCGATTCATACAAAAAACAAAAAGACGAAAAAAAAAAAGAATAAAATGATGAAGTGCTTTCAGCAATGCATTTCTATTGATATCATATTTCAACTTCGAACTAATATTTTGTCTATACACCCATATATATATATATATATATATATATATATATATATATATATATATATATACACCATATATGTATGAATATATATATATATATACACCATATATATATGTATGAATATATATATACACCATATATATATGTATGAATATATATATATACATACATATATACACACACCCATATATATATATATATATATATATATATATATATATATATATATAAGACAGGGGTAAAGTTTATTTGAAAAAGTAGGTTTTCAAGTAGTTTTAAGACTAAAATCTAAAGTGTATTTAAAATCCGTGTTGTCTATTTTGCCCATACATCTATAGAAAGCCGATGTTTTTATTTTAATCTATTCTGAGAATAACTATTTAGCTTCGAAATTCCATGGTCTTAAAATTTGTCCTTTACTTTAACTGCTTTTAACCTTATTGACATGATAATGTAATAATTGTAATGTAACATTAATCTTTATCTTTTTATTTTGTACACCCCCCCCCCACACACACACACACACATATATATATATATATATATATATATACTAGAAGTTCACCCCGGCTTTTCTCGGGCCCTATGTACTATTTATAAATTTTCTAAATTATCTAAAGCTTCGTCCAAGACTGATTAAAAGCTTGCTGCATGTCTGAATACCCTTCATGCAAATTTTCAAAATTTCAACTATTTAGACCCAGAATTGGTTAAATGGTTTGCTAGAGACGGCAAAGGTAAAATCTTTGAACTTTGATCCCTTGGCAGCCAAATTTCTGGCCGAAAACGGATTAAAACGATTTTCGCAAATCTCAATACATCTTATATCAGTCTGTAGACTGTGAATTGACAGAGTAGTTTGGTATGGAAATACATAAAAGACACACACACAGACAATTCGCCTTTTATATATATATATATATATATATATATATATATACATGTATATATATATATAAGTAGAGAGAAGTTATACAAAAATATATACACACACATATATATATATATAAATATATATATATATATAATATAAAGCTTAACGTGTGTGTGTGTGTGTGTGTGTGTGTGTGTGCTGGTCACGAATAGGCTCCTATATGGTTGACTATTATAGAAAACTGATCGCATATAATGATAGAAAATGTATCAAGACACAGGAATGGGTATGCTTAATCTGGCATAATGATGATTCATAAAAATTGTGGGGTCTTCGTACGCGCCTGGTCCACAAAGTATGGACATTTTTTTTTAATTAAAGAAAAACCTTACAAGTGTTTTCGATATAGATGTACATAATAATACTTTGATAAGTATGTTTTAACTTAAAATAGGGATGGTATAATAAAATTGTGGGGTCTGCGTTCGCGCCTGGCCTCCATAGAATGCAAATAGGCACAAACTTTAATAAAGACATTTCATATCTATCTGCATAAATATACTTCCATAATTATGTTTCAGTTTGAAGAAATATGGTATAATAAAATTATGGGGTGTACGTTCGCGCCCGACCTCCATAGAATGGAAATATGTCACAAAGTTTAACAAGGTTATTAATATAGATCCACAGAATATTGTGATAAGTGTTTCAGTGTGAACAGGTATGGTATAATAAATTATGAGGTTTATCTATTTTATTTATACTTTCATCATGTTTTGCTTTGGTTTTGATACCCCCAAATTCGAAGCTATCTCTTTACAACCCTTCCTTTTCATAACCTATCATACTTTCATAAATCAGAGTCCATTTTCTGTAGGCTGTTTTTGAACCCAGTCAACGCCGGGTACTTTTGCTAGTATATATATATATATATATATATATATATATATATACAAATAAATGACTAAAAGTTTAAATTTCAAATTCCAAGATGTCGGTTATCATACTAGTTAAAATATTCAATTCTTGATAGTATCTTTAAAGCAGAAACAATCATATAATTATTTTGCAAATTTATGAGTATTCTACTTCGACCTTATATTTTATTTACATACTCATATATATATATATATATATGTATATATATATATACATATATATATATATATAGATAGATATATATATATATATGTATGTAAACTGCGTTAATTGCTTTATTGCAGATTAGTAAAATATCAATATGTCACTAAATATACGTCACAAAAAAATGAAAATTGTATCATCAAAGGACTGTTTCAAGATTAGTCATTTCCCAAAATTTTATGCAAATTCATGCGATATTCACGAAGTTATGACATTTTATTTATTATCAAGTACTTTCTACTGTCCATCGCTTTATTGCAGGTATTTTAAAATGCCAAAAATGGGGCGATTAACGGTAAACGAAAAGGAAAGGATTGTTGCTGGACTTGGAGAAAGATTGTTCATCAAAGATTTAGCTATCGAGTTGGAAAGGGATTCAAGAACTTTGCCTTCATTCATATATAACCCCAACACAAAGCCCAGAAAGGATAAGTGCACCAGGAGAAACCTTTCACATCGCGATATTCGGAATATTCGTAAGGATGTCACCTGAAACCTAAACAGCACCAGTGCTTCCATTTTTTAATAGTGGAATCGCTCCAAGATCCAGGCAGGCCGATGTAATGTGTTGAACGAGATGGCAAGGACATCAAAACTATTCCAATGCCTCTATTGAGCAAACAACACAGGAAAAAACCAACTGATTGGGTACAGAATTAAATGAAAATGGATTTCCAACGTGTTCTATTTACAGATGAGACCCGTGCTACTCTTGAAGGTCCGGATGGATGGGCCAAAGGTATTAACTCAAACGAAACCTCAACTCCTTACAGAGTTCATTGCCAACAAGGAGGCAGAGGCCCCATGTTTTGAGCTTGAATCATTGGGGATTAATTTGTTTGACCATTCCGAGTTTCAGAGGGTGTATAACTTACCAGCAATGCGTACAATGCCTTTTTTTTATACATGTTTGTCACCATGGCTAGATGACCTGCCATTGTGACGTCGCTTTCAGATGATGTTGATGCATGACAGTGCACCATCCCATTCTGCTAGGGCGACTGCAGCTTTCCTTGAATCTATGGGCTTATTTGAAGAAACCCCCATGAGCTGGCCACCGTGTTCTCCGGATCTCAGAGGAGAGCAATTTACTTCAAAGGATGTCATGTGGAGGAAAATAGTTGATGTCGCCAGAACCAAACAATTAACTTTTTCGGTGGACAAAAGGTTGTTGAAAGTTATTAAAAAAAATGCTGGATATGGGGATGAATAATTCATTTATTTGAGGCTTTGCACCTAGGATGATCTTTTGTTTATTATTCTTTAACAGAAAAAAATAATAAAAAGTAAAGTTTTCATGGTTAGACATTGTATTTTTGCCCTAATACAACATTTTAAGAGACCTGCAATAGGCGATGGACAGTGTAAATTCCTTGATTTTTTTTTTTTACACAGTGATCACCACTTATCAAGGCCCGGAAGCCACTCAGGGATAAGGGTTATTGCAAGTACATTACGTTAGTGAGGATATTTTATGAAGTGTTTAATTAGGGGGGGCCGGTACATTAGGAATTTGTTAACATTAGACTTGAAGACATCCAAGTTGTAGTCCGGTGGGAAGCAGGCAGACGGAACAGAGTTCCACAGGCGTGCAGTTCTAAGAAAGAAGCGAGGGGGGGACCAGGGATTGGAGTTCAGACGAGCACCTGCCATGAAAATAACGATAAAAACAAGGATAGGCTCGCAACGTCTCTTCTGTGGGATAGGGGTTGCAGGGTAGAGAAAAGGGCATCCCCCACTAAACCACGAAGTCTATTTTGTACTCTGTCAAGGCATGATAGGCTGTTTTTGGCAGCTCCTGCCCAGATATGGCAACAGTATTCCATCCTTGGCCGTACTTGGCTTTTATATAGATAGAGAATTGCATCAGTAGTGAGATATCTTCTGGAGCGGTAGAAGGATCCCACCATCTTTCCAGCGACCTTGGCAACAGACTTGATGTACGTGTTCCATTTCAGATCAGGAGTAAAGGTCAAACCCAGAAGCTTGTCAAAACACGGGGCCTCACCCAGACGAGACCCATCCATCACAATTGATGCCAGCTGGGGATCAGAGCGTTGATGATGTAAGGATAGGAGTTTGGTTTTGGATGCATTAAAGGTAACCAGCCACATCTTCCCCCACTGAACCACGCGCTCGAGATCAGAGGAGAGAGAATCCGAGAGAACTTCGTCATTTACAGCCTTTGATGTGTTGCCGTAGATGGTCGTGTCATCAGCATAGATGTCAACGAATGATTTAAGTATGTGTTTAGGGAGGTCATTGATGTAGATCAGGAAGAGAGTTGGGCCCAGTATTGACCCCTGAGGGACTCCAGCATTTATATTGCAGGCCTCCGATTTTTGTCCATCTACTACTACTCTTATGAGCCTATCGGAGAGAAATGATTTAATGATTAAGAAAACATTTCCAGTTATACCGTAGCTGGAAATCTTGTGAAGTAGACCCTTATTCCATACTTTGTCAAAGGCCTTTGATATGTCAAGAGCAATTGCCCTAGAAAGGAAGCCTTTGTCAAGAGATTGACTAATCCTGTGGGATATAACCGTCAGCACATCTGCGGTAGATCTTGCAGAGCGGAAACCATATTGTGTGTCACTAAGAAGGTTATTCCTGCTGAGGTGGTTGACTATTTCTCTATTTAATATGGATTCCAGCAACTTACTCATAACACAGAGAAGACTTATTGATAAAGAATAAAATGTAATAAATTTGGGAATATCGCATGAATTGGAATAAAATTTTGGGAAATAACTAACCCTAAACTAGTCATTTGATTATACAATGTTTATTTTTTTGTGACGTATATTTAGTGAAATATTCATATTTTACTAATCTGCAATAATGCGATTAACGAAGTTTATATATATATATATATATATATATATATATATATATATATATATATTTTAACAGTGGTGAAAAAACGGACTAGAGTGCTCAATGTGTAGCCAGAGCAGTATATAGGAAATTTATTACTGTGAGTCCAGAATGAGGTTACATATTGTTTCAGCTAGGGGAAATCCTCAAAAAAGAAGAGGAAATATCCGACTAGCTTCGTCAGAATTCATCGATGGACTGAATTATAATGTCAAAGCAGATGAAGGGGAGTTAGATAAGAAGGAGGGGAGTGGAAGGGAGAGGACGTTGGAATTTAAAGTAGTAGGAGTGTATATTATAAGAGGGGGTTTATTATTAAATATTAATTATGTGTTAATGCTTATATACGTTTTTCTAGTTTATAACGGTTTAAAATTAAAATACGCTATTCTTATTTAAATCCCATTTGCAACCCGTTCTTTCCTCCCCCACCACACCACGCCGACTAACACTAACTCTGCAACCTGCTGCCAAAGTGATCCTTTAAATTAACTGCTAACTGCTGCTTAAACTTATGCCGTTATAAATAAGAATTATGTCGCGCCACCTACTGGAGTAACATTGTCTAAGTTCTGGCAGAGTATACATGTATGTATGTATGCATATAAATATATATATACATATATATATATATATATAATTTTTTATTAATAAAATAAGAATAAGATTAAAATTACTTTCTTAAAACTTCTATCCAAACATAGCTAACGGAACGAGAATAGTCTACCGTCGTGAATTAAACAATCGAATCGTTTAGTTATTCCATATAAATCCTTAAGATCTAGATAAATATTCTCGTGCAAAACCAGACGCACCTAAAGAAGGCCAAATGTTACATCGGCCGAATAGTTTTAGATTTTTACTCTTTTTCACACCGCACAAGGAATATTGTCACTGGGTCATTAAAGACTACTATTTGGGATCATGTCTACAGGAAACTATGTGTGGATTATCTTACAAAGAGAAAGAGTTACAGGTTACAGAAGTAGACGGTCGGCTGTCCAGATTAGCGCAATTAAGTCAAAGGAAAGTCAATCAGATCCTGGGACAAAGCAGCGATCCTGGATTCAGGTGCCCCGGGAATTACATCAAAAAAATCAAAATCTGGGACCTAGAATCCACGGGAATTAATCAGCGGAATTAACCAACATTTTAAAACAATGCGTGGTGGAATGTTCTGACGTCATCCGTGCCAATAAAATAGTCAGCAGACAATGACGAGAAAAGAAGAGAGCGGAGACCACGGGCAGGACCAGCAGATACATTATCTCTCCACCATTTTTGTACACACACACCCACATAGCGACCCCTCCAGGCTGTCAGCGTTTTCATTATGAAATAAACATGGTCAAATCATTTATTTCTGTTACGAATTATTTTAAAAATTCAAGAGACTTTGTTTCGCGTTAAGGTATATTGCGGAGGTACGCCGAAATTGCACAGATTTCAAACAAACCACGATTAACGATCCGGCTAGTTTTTTGATGTACATAAGTTTCGCAGTGATATATCTGTTTGCATCACATATAAACATATTCATGTTAGTGCAGTCAGGGAAGCAGTACACAAGGAAGATACTAACGCCTTAAAGTATCCTATACCTTTATAAGGCCACCATTCGCCCATGTATTGAGATTTCTTGTCATATTTGGGCTGGTGCATCTACCACTAGTCTCTCACTCCTAGACAAGGTTCAAAAGAGAGTCGCCAATCTGATAGGTCCTGAACTGTCATCTAAACTTCAGCCCATGTCCCGTCGACGAAATGTTGCATCCCTCTGGCTTTTTTTACAAGTACTTTAGCAGTGAATGCTCTGACGAATTGCAAGCACTTGTGCCCCCTCGACGTAAATACCCTCGACAAACTCGACAAGCAGCTAAATCCCACCCCTTCACAGTAGAGATCCCTAGATGTAAGAGAGCCTTCTACTCCAGTAGTTTCTTCCCCAGGACAGCTAGACTTTGGAATTCCTTGCCGGGCCCCTGTTTCCCCAACTGTACTGACATGCAGAAGTTCAAGTGCAACGTGAACCGACATCTTGCTTCCCAACTCCCTACACATTACCATTGATGCCTATTTTCCTGAGAGTAGCCCCCTACAACAAAGTGGCAATGTGCCTTGTTTGGGGTGAAAATGTAATAAAATAATATATATATATATATATATATATATATATATATATAAACACGCACACACACACACATATATGCAAACATATAAACACACACATAGACACACACAAACACACACACACACACACACACACACACACACATATATATATATTAAGGCAATTTCGACGGCGGTATATTTCTTTAGAGACATTGTGATTTGAATATATTTTGCTCTCGGAAAGTGAAGGACATCTGAGGATATTGAATATCTTTAACTATCGATTGTGTGCGTGTTTATGGCGGGGGGGGGGGCGGCGTCGAAGAATGGCGCTTGAATTTCCTGAAATAAAATCGTGATGGCGTCGAGCAGAATGGACTAAAAAGATTGACGATGTATAGCGTCCTCTGACGGAACTTCTCTTTATTTGATTTGAAGTGTTTTCTTGTTGTTTTCGTTTGCCTGTTCTGTTCGTGATAACGCTGTACTGAAAACTGCCAAGAAAGTCTGTTAGTTGTTAAAGCCTTTCACTATTTGCTGTAAATAGTATTAATAAAAATATTTGATTATATAAACAACTTCTAAAATGGAGCTCTCGTGTCAGTATGTGTTATTGCGGCGTACGTTTCGAATCTCTCGTAACCAATGCTGTTGTTCTGTAGGCTAGTTATATGTATGACAAACACAATTTTATCAAATAAAATTCGCATCAAGTGCGCTTGAAAGCCAAATCACGACGTAATATTAGGAAAATAAACACATATTTTACTTGTTTGAAATTTATAATATAAATATATGTCGAAACCAAACTCCATCCTCAGTATGTTGATTTCTTTCTTTTTGTTTCTCTCTTCTTCTTTTTTGTCACGTTGTAAAATTGGAGAAAGAAAAGTCTGTTTGTAAAGAGTCGCACGTTGTATCTCAGCGGTTGCATTTTGTAATATTGAAACTTTGCGTTGGCAACGCGAGATTAACGTCAAGGTGTGAGTTCCATTATAGAAGAAAAAAATTTAAAAAATCAACACACTGAGGATCTGAAAACTTCTAAACTTTTTTAGAAGCGATATCGGAATTTGAAAAATTGTGCATATTTTTCGATGCCAACAACAATTCTTTAAATTGTCTTTTTTATTTAATTTTGCTTAAAGTAAAATTTTCAAATACTGATATTAATGATAAGACAATTAATATTAGTATGATGAGATTCCCGGCGACACCAGATGGTCTTGCTTTTCAAATAGAGGAAGAGAAGATGGAAGAGGGTGTTAGGGTTAGGAAGAAAAAGGAAAAAGGGTCGCCCGCCGAAAATGTTTGATTCAGATGACGAATCACTCATGGAAATAAATAGTTATCGCTTATCACATCAGGGCCGGGGTGGGGTTTTTAAGAGAAAGACAAACGAGAATTGACATCTATCAACAACGAAAGGGTTGTTTTTAAAACCTCTGAGCGATGTGGAAGACAGCTGGCGTGACCAATAACTCCTAATTATATGATAAGTTAGTTGGACAGATAGATAAATAAATTGAACCTAGGGAGAGATATGGTCATGAAAGACGAAGAAGAGAGAAAAGAAAGAGAAAATGAAAAGAATAAAATAATGAGTTCACGAGAGAAAGAAAAGAATAAGATAATGGAAAAGAGAAGAATAACTCCAAAAAGGCATAGGGAGGAATTTCTGATTTGATAAAAGCGATTGACTTTTTGGAGTTAGGGTCCTTTTTTTTACTGACTGGCATTCGAGGCATCCACATCGCTCTCACCCCGGCGAAACCTCATAAGAGCTAAGTTGAAAGCTCTTGTTCTTAGCTGGGAAATTGATTAGTGGAACTTAAGTATACAACCTGCATCATGAAGCTTGAATCAAAGAACTCGACTAAACAAGTGTAAAACGATTTATGAATAATTATTTTGTTTCGTTATATAAAAATGTCCCAGAGTTTTCTTTCTTTCTCGATTGCCGGCCTGGAATGAAGATGCAGTTTATTTCAGGTATGCCCTGACGCCAGATGATGAAGGAGACAGACTGGATCCAGCATGAAGCCAGAGTGACGGCCGAAATCGACAATGTTGCCACACGGACTTAGGGTCATGCACATTTCGTGTGCCCTGAGCAGCAGAAGGATATTTTCCAGTGACCAGTGAGAGTCTGGTCACCCTTGAGGGGTCCACCACTAGACAAGTAAGAATGTAGCCATGCTGGGTTGCATCTATGGTCCTGTGAGCTGGGAGCGACGAACACGGCCAGAAGTACATCACAAATATGCTCCCATGAACCAGAATAGCGACGGATGCGGCCCGGCCCTATGAGAAGGGGGGGGGTTAGGGTTATATTATATTAGGGTAGTAGCCTTAGATATATCTAAGGCTTTTGACAATGTATGGCACGATATTTTTCTCATACAAATCAGATCATATGGTATTAGGAGACGAATACTTAACAAAATTTAACCCTTCTTAAATAAGTGAAGAATCCAAGTCTTCCTTGATGGTCGTACGTAAAAACAATATGATATAAATGCGGGTGTACCTCAGGGCTCGATCCTTAGACCTTTATTCTTAGAGCTTTATTCTTAGACCTTTATCCTTAGACCTTTATTCTTAGACCTTTATTCTTAGAGCTTTATTCTTAGACCTTTATTCTTAGACCTTTATTCTTAGAGCTTTATTCTTAGAGCTTTATTCTTAGAGCTTTATTCTTAGAGCTTTATTCTTAGAGCTTTATTCTTAGAGCTTTATTCTTAGAGCTTTATTCTTAGAGCTTTATTCTTAGACCTTTATTCTTATACCTTTATTCTTAGAGCTTTATTCTTAGAGCTTTATTCTTAGAGCTTTATTCTTAGAGCTTTATTCTTAGACCTTTATTCTTATACCTTTATTCTTAGAGCTTTATTCTTAGAGCTTTATTCTTAGAGCTTTATTCTTATACCTTTATTCTTAGAGCTTTATTCTTAGAGCTTTATTCTTAGAGCTTTATTCTTAGAGCTTTATTCTTAGACCTTTATTCTTATACCTTTATTCTTAGAGCTTTATTCTTAGAGCTTTATTCTTAGACCTTTATTCTTAGAGCTTTATTCTTAGACCTTTATTCTTATACCTTTATTCTTAGACCTTTATTCTTAGAGCTTTATTCTTAGAGCTTTATTCTTATACCTTTATTCTTAGAGCTTTATTCTTAGAGCTTTATTCTTAGAGCTTTATTCTTAGAGCTTTATTCTTAGACCTTTATTCTTATACCTTTATTCTTAGAGCTTTATTCTTAGAGCTTTATTCTTAGAGCTTTATTCTTAGAGCTTTATTCTTATACCTTTATTCTTAGAGCTTTATTCTTAGAGCTTTATTCTTAGAGCTTTATTCTTAGAGCTTTATTCTTAGACCTTTATTCTTATACCTTTATTCTTAGAGCTTTATTCTTAGAGCTTTATTCTTAGAGCTTTATTCTTAGAGCTTTATTCTTATACCTTTATTCTTAGAGCTTTATTCTTAGAGCTTTATTCTTAGAGCTTTATTCTTAGAGCTTTATTCTTAGAGCTTTATTCTTAGACCTTTATTCTTAGACCTTTATTCTTAGAGCTTTATTCTTAGAGCTTTATTCTTAGAGCTTTATTCTTAGAGCTTTATTCTTAGAGCTTTATTCTTATACCTTTATTCTTAGAGCTTTATTCTTAGAGCTTTATTCTTAGAGCTTTATTCTTAGAGCTTTATTCTTAGACCTTTATTCTTAGAGCTTTATTCTTAGAGCTTTATTCTTAGACCTTTATTCTTAGACCTTTATTCTTAGACCTTTATTCTTAGAGCTTTATTCTTAGAGCTTTATTCTTAGAGCTTTATTCTTAGACCTTTATTCTTAGAGCTTTATTCTTAGAGCTTTATTCTTAGAGCTTTATTCTTAGAGCTTTATTCTTAGAGCTTTATTCTTAGACCTTTATTCTTATACCTTTATTCTTAGAGCTTTATTCTTAGAGCTTTATTCTTAGAGCTTTATTCTTAGAGCTTTATTCTTATACCTTTATTCTTAGAGCTTTATTCTTACGGCTTTATTCTTAGAGCTTTATTCTTAGACCTTTATTCTTATACCTTTATTCTTAGACCTTTATTCTTAGAGCTTTATTCTTAGAGCTTTATTCTTAGAGCTTTATTCTTAGAGCTTTATTCTTAGAGCTTTATTCTTAGACCTTTATTCTTATACCTTTATTCTTAGAGCTTTATTCTTAGAGCTTTATTCTTAGAGCTTTATTCTTAGAGCTTTATTCTTATACCTTTATTCTTAGAGCTTTATTCTTAGAGCTTTATTCTTAGAGCTTTATTCTTAGAGCTTTATTCTTAGACCTTTATTCTTAGACCTTTATTCTTAGACCTTTATTCTTAGAGCTTTATTCTTAGAGCTTTATTCTTAGAGCTTTATTCTTAGAGCTTTATTCTTAGACCTTTATTCTTAGAGCTTTTTTCTTAGAGCTTTATTCTTAGAGCTTTATTCTTAGACCTTTATTCTTAGAGCTTTATTCTTAGAGCTTTATTCTTAGAGCTTTATTCTTAGAGCTTTATTCTTAGAGCTTTATTCTTAGAGCTTTATTCTTAGAGCTTTATTCTTATACCTTTATTCTTAGAGCTTTATTCTTAGAGCTTTATTCTTAGAGCTTTATTCTTAGAGCTTTATTCTTATACCTTTATTCTTAGAGCTTTATTCTTAGAGCTTTATTCTTAGAGCTTTATTCTTATACCTTTATTCTTAGAGCTTTATTCTTAGAGCTTTATTCTTAGAGCTTTATTCTTAGACCTTTATTCTTAGAGCTTTATTCTTAGACCTTTATTCTTAGACCTTTATTCTTAGAGCTTTATTCTTAGACCTTTATTCTTAGACCTTTATTCTTGGACCTTTATTCTTAGACCTTTATTCTTAGACCTTTATTCTTAGACCTTTATTCTTGGACCTTTATTCTTAGACCTTTATTCTTAGACCTTTATTCTTGGACCTTTATTCTTAGACCTTTATTCTTAGACCTTTATTCTTAGAGCTTTATTCTTAGACCTTTATTCTTAGACCTTTATTCTTAGAGCTTTATTCTTAGACCTTTATTCTTAGAGCTTTATTCTTAGAGCTTTATTCTTAGAGCTTTATTCTTAGAGCTTTATTCTTAGAGCTTTATTCTTATACCTTTATTCTTAGAGCTTTATTCTTAGAGCTTTATTCTTAGAGCTTTATTCTTAGAGCTTTATTCTTATACCTTTATTCTTAGAGCTTTATTCTTAGAGCTTTATTCTTAGAGCTTTATTCTTAGAGCTTTATTCTTAGACCTTTATTCTTAGACCTTTATTCTTAGACCTTTATTCTTAGAGCTTTATTCTTAGAGCTTTATTCTTAGAGCTTTATTCTTAGAGCTTTATTCTTAGACCTTTATTCTTAGAGCTTTATTCTTAGAGCTTTATTCTTAGAGCTTTATTCTTAGACCTTTATTCTTAGAGCTTTATTCTTAGAGCTTTATTCTTAGAGCTTTATTCTTAGAGCTTTATTCTTAGAGCTTTATTCTTAGAGCTTTATTCTTAGAGCTTTATTCTTATACCTTTATTCTTAGAGCTTTATTCTTAGAGCTTTATTCTTAGAGCTTTATTCTTAGAGCTTTATTCTTATACCTTTATTCTTAGAGCTTTATTCTTAGAGCTTTATTCTTAGAGCTTTATTCTTATACCTTTATTCTTAGAGCTTTATTCTTAGAGCTTTATTTTTAGAGCTTTATTCTTAGACCTTTATTCTTAGAGCTTTATTCTTAGACCTTTATTCTTAGACCTTTATTCTTAGAGCTTTATTCTTAGACCTTTATTCTTAGACCTTTATTCTTGGACCTTTATTCTTAGACCTTTATTCTTAGACCTTTATTCTTAGACCTTTATTCTTGGACCTTTATTCTTAGACCTTTATTCTTAGACCTTTATTCTTGGACCTTTATTCTTAGACCTTTATTCTTAGACCTTTATTCTTAGAGCTTTATTCTTAGACCTTTATTCTTAGACCTTTATTCTTAGAGCTTTATTCTTAGACCTTTATTCTTAGAGCTTTATTCTTAGAGCTTTATTCTTAGACCTTTATTCTTAGACCTTTATTCTTAGAGCTTTATTCTTAGACCTTTATTCTTAGAGCTTTATTCTTAGAGCTTTATTCTTAGACCTTTATTCTTAGAGCTTTATTCTTAGACCTTTATTCTTAGACCTTTATTCTTGGACCTTTATTCTTAGACCTTTATTCTTAGACCTTTATTCTTGGACCTTTATTCTTAGACCTTTATTCTTAGACCTTTATTCTTAGACCTTTATTCTTAGACCTTTATTCTTAGACCTTTATTCTTAGAGCTTTATTCTTAGACCTTTATTCTTAGACCTTTATTCTTAGAGCTTTATTCTTAGACCTTTATTCTTAGACCTTTATTCTTAGAGCTTTATTCTTAGACCTTTATTCTTAGACCTTTATTCTTAGACCTTTATTCTTAGAGCTTTATTCTTAGACCTTTATTCTTAGACCTTTATTCTTAGACCTTTATTCTTACTTAATGACCTCCCTGATAAAATTGTCCCTAAGATGCGTATATTTGTCGACGACACCATGGTCCATAAGAAGCACGAGGGGGAAAAACGCTTGAACACATATACCAGACAATGGCAGAAACACTATGTATACAACTCCAGTCTATAGTGGAATGGGGACAAACATGGATGGAAATATTCAATGTTGTTAAGACTAAGATTATTTCCTTTAATATTTAAAGAAACCTTCTCAATTTATTATTAGCTATGGCTAATAATAAATTGCCCGACAGTACTTCGTTCAATCTCCTCAGCTTAACGTTCCCAGGTAACATGAGTTGGAACAGAAACATCGAGGGCGTTGCCGCGGCCGCTGCAAGGAAGGTAGGCTGTATTTATTTCCTTCCCCACTGAGCAAATTAGGCACAAGGCCGTTTTTTAATGTGGAGAGAGAGGGGAGAGGGAACGGAAAAGGGGACCAGCTCCCGAGAGGTGGGAAATGGGAGCTGAATAGTGATTTGCCAGCTGGCCCATGTAGGGTTGCCCCTAGATGGACCAGAAGATTGCCACAAGGACAATGGTCTTTGATTGCAGCATCTGCCGGGATAGATACTACACTTTGATCTTGGCCCGAAGGTCATAAAGGTGCCCCCGCGAAAGGGGTGGGGCAAACCTGCAAGGAAGGTTGACTCTGTCTACTGTGCCAGAAAGTTACTTACACCTGAAAGTATCTTGTACCACCGTGGCACTATTTCTTAGTGCCACGGTTTCTAACACCCGCTGCAGCATGGCCGGGTGGTGATTTGACCATGTGCGTAGAGATACAAAGAAACACCTTCCCATAATTCCCTTCCTAAGCTCTCTTTTTATGCACGACCCCCATAAAGTTAATACGCATATTCTGTCTCTCCGTAAATGGAGGGGGGATCACCCCCTCCCTCAATACTGGTTAGCTTAGTTAGATTTGAAAAGTCTATTGTCCAGTTTTTTAATTGTAAAAGTTTTTGTAATATATATTTTTGTAAAATAAAGTAAATCGTTATGCTTTATATATATATTACAATTGTGTCGCGTGCTGTTTTTCTTGTATCTGCCATAAATGCCTTCATTAAAGCAACGAGACGGTCCGGAAAATGAAGAAAGAGAACTCCAGTCAGAACGCCACCAAGGGTAAAGAGGTCAAGACGTTTCCTGAGAGAAGAGGGAGCCACACAGCACATCCAACATCTTAGGTATGCTTTTCTTCTTATAGATCCTAATGACGACCATCTTCATATCTTCCCGAGACCGCTTTAAGACTTTTACTATAACACGTCTGTCGGTCATACACCTCAGTGACCGGCGGACAGTGGTATGCTACTACAGAACCACTATTCGCCCATATATGGAGTATTGCTGTCACATTTGTGCTGCTCCATCTGCTACTTATCTTTCAACCCTAGACAGGGATACAAAAGAGAGCCTTCAACCTAATGAGCCCGAACAGTCAGCAAGGCTTCAGCCTTTATCCCTTCAACGAAATATTGCATACCTTTACCTGTTTTACTAGTATTTTAATAGTCGTTGCTCCGACGAACTACAAGACCTTATACCCCTCCTATGTAAATACCCCCGACGAACCCGATAAGCAGCCAAATCCCATTCCTAAACAGCAGAGATCCCCAGATGCCAGAAAGTCCTCTACTTTAATAGCATCTTCTTGAGAACTGCAAGACTTTAGAATTCCCATCCGGGTTCCTGCTTCTCCAATTTTACTGACATGCGGAAGTTCAAGTGTAATGTAAGCAGACACCTGCTGCTCAACTCCCTACATAGTATCCCTGCAATTTAGTTAAATAGTAAAAAATGCACTGTGCCTTGTTTGGGGTGAAAATGCAATAAAAACAAATAGTAAAAAAATTATTGATTTTAAAGTATCAGTAAAACTAAAATCAATACATCAACCCCTACAGGTGTATCCTTTCGTTTGAGAAAGTGTCTGTACATTAAACATGTGTTTGTTTATGGAAATCGGGGTAAAACACACCCAACTCTATAGTGAAATATTGAAAGATCTGAAAAAAATCAGAATCGAAACTGGGAATTGTATCGGAATTTAGAATTGAAATCGTCCCATTGCTATTACACACACACACACACACACACACATATATATATATATATATATATATATATATATATATATATATATATATATATAATTTTGGGACAATTAATCGGAATCGGGAATACAGAAAATCGGAACTTTTTAAGTATCGGAATCAGAGAAAATTGTGTCTACTTTCAATACCAAAAACGATTCTTGTAAGTGTGTATTATTTGTCCTATTTTTAAAAAATTACTGTTCCACTAACAAAAAAAATGATAACATGAATTGTTATTAAGTTCCAAACAAAATTAAAATGTGTATTCTTACGTTTAAGAAAATATATCACACGTTTATATGGTAATCTAAAGAAACAGCAATTATATAGCTAAATATTTCATGATTTTAAAAGAATCAAAATCAAAATCGACTCTGTAATTTAAAATAGAATATGTAATTGTACCGGAATCAGGACAATTTTCTTCATCGTCCCATCGTTAATATATATATATATATATATATATATATATATATATATATATATATATATATATATGCAACAAATATATATACATATATATTAAAACTATATATATATATATATATATATATATATATATATATATATATATATATATTTGTCTTTACATAAGCAGTAGTTTGTTGCTACACAGTCATGAGCATGTTTCGGTCTACCAATATTTACCAACTAGAGACCTCATCAGGCAACAACCCTTATTTCCGAAAACGGAATTCAAAATCAAGAGCGAAAATTACTGAAACATGCTCATGACTGTGTAGCAACAAGCTACTGCTTATGTAAAGACAAATGTAACTTGCTCTACTTCTGTATTGAGCAGTCTCGTATGAACCTCATTATATTTCACTGGTTGACCTGCCTTTGGAGAATAGCAACCTCAAATTATATATATATATATATATATATATATATATATATATATATATAGCAACCTCAAATTATATATATATATATATATATATATATATATATATATATATAGCAACCTCAAATTATATATATATATATATATATATATATATATATATATATATATATTAGTGTTGGGGCGATTATTCAGAATTTTGGGTATCGGAATCATCTACAGACTCGGTATCGGAATTGGAAAATTTCGTCATTATTCTCCAATAATGCCAAAAATTATTCTTTTAATTGTCATTTTTATTCCGTTTGGTGTTTAGCAATATCATCAACCGCTGGTAGTAATGATAAAATAATAAATATCCACACATATGAAGATACCACTAAAACTAAAATATTCCTCACAAATGTAATTTCACGCTTGAGACAATACCTGCATATTTTTCTAATAACAACTCCATAGTAAAATATTTAGAGATTTATACATAATCCGCATCGAGATCGATAAATCTATTGGAATTAGAAAACATATTGGAAGCGTCTCATCACACACACACACACACACACACACACACATATGTATATATTCTCTCTCTCTTAATTAAATTAAGTTTTCCCTGGAACTGCCCCTGATACATACAGAACATACAACATTTCCGATATATTCACACGAAGGTCATTAAACTAATTAAAAATAATTAGCCAGTGCAATTTAATTACTGTTAAACATGTTGGCATAACTTTGTATATATATATATATATATATATATATATATATATATATATATATATATATATATATATATATATATATATATATATATATACTTATACGTGTCTGGAATATAACACTAATAAGATCTCAACCTCGCGATTTGGACTTATAATCGTGCACGCGTAAAAGCATGTCTATAACATAAAGAAAAACATGTTTTAATATAATATGTCCATATATATATATATATGTATGTATAAATATATATATATGCATACATAAATATATCTGCATGTATATATATATATAGTTATATGCACATATATACACACTTATGTATGTGCATGTGTATGTGTGTGTGTCTGTGTATGCGTGAGTTTACGTGCATATGTATATATATGGATGACGATTTTTATATATATATATTTATATATATATATATACATATATAAATCGTCATCCATATATATATATATATATATATAACTATATATATATATATATATATATATATACCTATATATATAACTATATATATATACCTATATACATAACTATATATATATATAACTATATATATATATATATAACTATATATATATATATATATATATATATATATATATATATATATATATATATATATTTATATGCATACATGCATGTGTATTATGCCAGAACTTAGACAATGTTACTCCAGTAGGTGGCGCGACACAATGTCCTGCAAATATCGATTATTGCAACTCGAAATGGAACAAATTGAGTCAATCGATTTCCTGTAATTGATTTATTGAGCTCACGGGACGCGTAACTATAAGTGTATTTAAATGAAATACTATAAAAATAGCATATAAAAATATAATATGCAAAAATATCATGTAATAAAATATCAGAAAAAACAATGACAAGAATGAATGTGGCTGAAATATAGAAAAAAATAAACAAATATAAAAAAATCGAAATGAAATCAGCATGATTTTTCATGTTCTGTAAAGGTTCTTTCTTAACAGGAAAAACAGTTCTTTTTTTTACCTGCCGGCTATGGATTTTTCCTATAAACTATTTTCCTAACTTTGCTCATTCCTAAAGCTTCCAGCGAACTTTTTTCTTTTCTTTTTTTTCTTTCTTTCTGTTGGTCGTATTGTATAATGTTTTCATTCCCACTCTTCCGTCGGACACAAACTTTCATCTTCAGAGGAAAATCGAATTAAGGCAGCGGATCCAGGACAAATAAAAAGGATCAATATCTTTCGGGTAGAGCTATATCAGTAACGTTTTTGTATGTTTTTACTGCATATCAATCAAGATTTTATATTATGCTATGTCGGATAAACCCCACTCACAGCATATATATATACTTGCGGTTTAGTGTACAGTCAAATGCACACGACATACATTGTGATGACGTTTCTGAATTTTTGAGATGAGGATTGTTTATTTGGATTATTATTCATCGGACTACTGTTCTCATCTTGAGTGTGATTTTCACAGTTTCGGTCGAACCTCCGACCTTCTTCAAGTATATCTTGTCGAACTCGGGAGTGTTTCTGACGAACTCGGGAATTTGGACGGAATTTCGAGCCGAACCCTTTTATTTACTTCACGGGGGTAGCGTGCTCTTGTTCCATCAGCCATGGCTGAATAGAGGTCTTAAGTAATTCGCAAATGTATATTTCGGTCGCCCAAACTTTTATTTACTTCACGGAGGTAGCGTGCTCTTGTTCCACCAGCCATGGCTGGATAGAGGTCTTAAGTGTCGCCCACACTGAGCATTGAACCTTCAACCTTCAGAAGAATATCACTTTTACAATTGATTTTTCGCAGTACTCTAACCACTGCGCCAGAGGTTCTTGTGAAATTCCTAATGTCGACAGAAACATTTCCGAGTTCCGCATATACACCAGAAGAAGGTCGGATGTTATATCGACCGAAACGTTGTGAAAATCACACTTAAGATGAGAACAGTGGTCCGATGAATAATACAGACATTGTGATATTGAACAAGCCTGAAAAAACGTACAAACATTGTGATATTGAACAAGCCTGAAAAAACGTACAAACATTGTGATATTGAACAAGCCTGAAAAAAAACGTACATTGTGATATTGAACAAGCCTGAAAAAACGTACAAACATTGTGATATTGAACAAGCCTGAAAAAACGTACAAACATTGTGATATTGAACAAGCCTGAAAAAACTGCGCTCATTATTGATGCCACTGTTTCAAATAATAGAGCTGAACAGGAAAAGATAACTAAGTATCAGGACCTCAAGAATGATGTAAAGATGACATTGTCTCTGAAAGAAATAGACATTTTACCGGTTGTGATTGGCAGAATTGATTATATAATGTTAAGTTGAATTTTAAAAAGGAATTCTTAATGCTGCAATATTTTATGTTATAAATTGATTATCTTTTTACTAGAATAGCTTGTCCTTTTCTTTTCCAGTTTTAACACCTAGTCATGTACTTTCCCATGTGAAAGCTTTACCATATTACTTTTCAAGCTGGCATTTTTCTATTGTAATCCATGAGTTTTCCAGGCTTAAAATAAATTCACTTGTTCTTTGTTTAATTTCAGTCTTATTTTTTGCCCCAATAAACACATATGTAATAAAATGCACGACAGTCGTCTACTTTCAATACCCCCCAATTATCTCCTTTTTTATGCTTTTATTCTCTCTGCTTCACTTGCTATTTCTCTTTCCGCAACTGCAGTGAATTAGTAGCAACAGTAATCGCTGTAGCGACGTGGTTGCTATGGAACCCAGTCATAAAAAGTGTCGCTCACCCCCTTACATATTTTTACGATTTTAAACACTAAAAAATTCATCATAATTTTTGTTTTACTGAACGAAAATTGAACTTTTTCAAAATATAGCTGAGAAGGTGATCTACGAACTGTAATAATTGTTTGAAATTCGTCCGAAAAATGAGTGAACGGTGAAGCTTTAAAGCAGTTTTAAATAGCTAAAATTGCCACTAAACCATATCATTCAAACATTACAGTATTTGAATGATATTCGATTATCACGGTTTTTATGGATTTGGTTCATGACGGTAATCCGTGGTGGAAATCTGAGATATTAATATATTAAAAAACGGGGGAAGTAGAGAACCCAAGATTATTGAACCGCAAAGTAGCGAGGATTTACTGTACATCTATTCCTTTTTTCTTGTTGTCTGTCTGTATATCTGTCTGTCTCTCACTACACACACACACACACACACACACACACACACACACATACGCACACACACACATACACACACACGTATATATATATATATATAATAAATATTGGACCAGGAAAAATACCCCTAACCACTTCAACATTTTAATGGGATCGACGGACTCGACTCAGGTCACTGATCTAGTTGGCCTTTTCCTTTTAAATGAAATACATTGTATACTCCATAAACAATTCAAACTTGAAGGAGGGCTATATAGAGATGATGCACTTTTCATAACGAATTCTACTAATAAAAATTATGAAAAAGCAATTAAAGCTCTACATAAATTATTTAAAAATTATGGACTTAGTATAAAAATCGACCCTAATAAAAAAATTGTTAATTTCTTAGACATAACCTTAAATCTTGAAAATTCTACCTTTGAACCATACCATAAACCTAACCAATCACTTCTATATGTCCACAATCAATCAAACCACCCTAAATCAATATTAAAATCAATAGTTCCTAATATCGCTCTAAGAATTTCTAGACTGTCTTCTACTAAATCAATATTTACCAAAAATGAAAAATACTATAATGAAGCCCTTAAAAACTCTGGATATAATTCACAAATTAAATTCATAAATGAAAATGATAGAAACATAAACTGCATTAAAAATAAACCTATTAAGAGCGTAATAACATATAATATGGCAATGTCTTCCCGTATACGAGTTAAGAAAAATAACCAAGAGACAAAAAAAGATTAAACCAAACTACAAATATTAGATAATAATACAAATAAACAACAAACTAAAACCCGCAAACGTAAGAATAGACACAAGGAGATCCTATGGTTCAACCCCCCGTATTCCAAAAACCTAGAAACAAACATAGCTAGAGAATTTTTTAAAATATTAGATAAGAACTTTAAAGTCCCCCATAGATATAATAAGATTTTCAATAAGAATACAATTAAAGTATCTTACTCTACTATGCCTAACCTTCATCAGAAAATAATTAGCTCTAATAATAAGAAAATTAATAAACTACAAAATACAACTATACAAAATACATCTGACTGTAACTGTAGAAGAAAAAATAAATGTCCCCTACAAGGCTCATGTAAAATTAAAAAAGTTATCTATAGCTGCACAGTATCAAAAACTCCAAATATACAAGAACCTATCAACAGCCATAACTCAACTACCAGATTAAATAATAACACCAACTTAAATCAATCTACCGATCAATTACTAATCAACCCACCACATTATAATCCAACAATAGACCTAACGGAAAATAATCATAATAATCAAGATGTAATATATATTGGTTCCACATCTGGCCCAATAAAACATAGAATTTCAACGCACAAACATTCTTTTAAAAATAACTCTCTATCAAACCAAACTACTCTATCCAACTATATTTGGCAACTAAAAAATAGCAATATTTCTTTCAACTTAAAATGGCAAATAATTGAGACTTGCAAATCATATAAACCAGGAGATAAATTTTGTACACTATGTACAAAAGAAACCCTAAAAATTTTAAAATATGACGATATAAAAAGCACAACCAAACTAATAAATTCAAGATACGAGCTTCTATCATGTAATCATACACGTTGGTTTAAATTTAATAAATATAAACCACCTTAAATCATTAAAAATTAGTCATTAGTAAAAATAGATTAAATTTTTTTTTTTTTAATAAATTAAGTTAGACCAATTACCGCCCTTAGACTCGTAAATCAAATAATAAATAAAGCCAATAACACATGACAATTATCTCCCCTTAAAAACTTGCAAAATAAATATTCTCTCTATATATATTATCTGTAGCGTCTTTAAA
The DNA here is from genome assembly GCF_053919585.1 of Euprymna scolopes. NCBI lineage: Eukaryota > Metazoa > Mollusca > Cephalopoda > Sepiida > Sepiolidae > Euprymna > Euprymna scolopes. The sequence goes on from NC_136506.1 coordinate 97,794,904, forward strand.
TCAAAATACGCTAACGGAAACAATTTACTGCACGAGCGTCGCCCTTTTAAAATTCATCATTCAATAAAATAAAAAGCTATAGCAAACATCTAAATGACTACTTTAAACACAGTTCCTGATTTCAAAAAAAGAAAAACTAAAAGGTAGCTATCTCTATATATTTTTAAATCAAATTTATTATGTAAATTCAAAAAAAATATATATTTTTTCTACTCATTTCTATCTCTAACCTATACTAATTTTCTTATAAATTTTAAATCCAAACCTTTTATTTCAATTTTTCAGATTCATCTGCCTTACTTTTAATGCTAGGTTTATTTTTGGTGTCTTTTCAATTCAATAGAAATCCTCCTAAATTTGCTGATGAGGAGACCGTGCTTACCAAAAAAACTATGTATAATTGTTCTACGTGACTTCATGTATACAACAAATAAAAAGCACGGATTTCCGAAACGATCGTACAGATAATTGACTTTGTTGTTGTTCCTTCTTATGAAACTGATTTTTAATTTAATTAAAATTTGATTTTTAAATTAAAAATTTTTTTTTTAATTTTTAAATTATAAATCACATTACTTAATATTGAATTAGCTCTAGGACATTTAACTATCGAGCTTATTATATATCTAAATTACAACGAGCATTTCCTGTATTTTAATTAAACTAGTAATTTCACTATTACATTAAAATACACTTAGCTCTTTAGACTATTATTCTAATCTCCTTTAAATATATATATATATATATATATATATATATATATATATATACGAGCAAACAGTTAATAAAACATGTTAAAAACACTTTGAAATGAGTTAAAAACGTATTTAATCTGAAAAGGAAACACTAGATAAGTGGATAGTCCTTAATACGCGGAGTTTCGAAGAAATACTTTCCTTCTCATCAGAGGGTAGGAATTAGCAAAATGCGGGATCGGATTTTGCATGCAAAAGTATTTGATGAAAAAACGAGTAAGTCAAATATCTTACTTGAAAACAAAAAAAGTGAAGCAGAGGGAATATGGTGAAGAAAAAGGTGATTACACATGAATGGATAGTCTGGTGGAAGATAAATAATCCAGTGACGGTAAAATTCAAATGTAAAACTTCAAAAAAGTTAAAAGAATTTCCATTTGTACAAGTAAAATCCAAGAAAATCCCGTAATTGGAATTTTATATATATATATATATATATATATATATATATATATATATATATATGTATATATATATATCTTAATGTTTTATTTACTTCTTAGTTTTATTTAATTTTATATCTATATCGATATATATATATATATATATATTAATTTTTATTTAACTATATCGGACAGTGATTACAAATTCAGACCTCATATAGATAGCGCGGTAGTGCATTGCACTATAGAGCAATCTATATGTATATATATATATATATATATATATATATACACTGTTATACTATCTATCTATCTATCTACCTATATATATACAGTTTGATGTAGTTAAATTACATATAGGCATATAAGATATATATATATATACATATATATAAGCTATACATTAACTATTATCGGAAAGTTTTTCTTTTATTGGTCACAACATTACGTAAAATTGTTTCATACCCCAGTATTGGCATATAAGAATATAACCGTTCATCAAATTATAATTTGCGCAACTTGAGTTTCATCAGCGCGTAGAAAAAAACAAACTATTTACAAAAGTTTCACAATCCACGAATAACACTTTTCCAGCAAATACAGCAAATATTCATATTTTGTTGTTGAAATATTTTTTATTCCACGCGGTGATGAAGCCAAAATTATACAAATTATATTTTGTTGAACGCTTATATTATTATATGCCAACACCGGAGGTTGAAACATTATACGCAAATTTGTGATCAATAAAAGAAAACATATTTAAAATGAGTAAATATTCGTGTGTTTATTTCGTTTTAAATTGCTATCTTTAAATAATATTTACAAGCAGGCCGCCCGGCATTTCCCGGTTGTAAAATACGCTTAAATATAATATTTTGATTAATGAAAATTTCGTATTTATTATTATACGAGCAGGACACATTTCCCGGCGTTGCCCGAGGAGTTTTGAAAGAATGTTAAGTGTAAAAACTATTAAATATTCCTTTTGAATTGTTCAGTACCTGTGTACCAGTGGTGCCCACTAGTAATATGGCACAAAGCCTGAACAGAGTAGGTAAGTGAGTCTTTGGTCTCGATTGTTCTAGCGTGTTTTTTTTTCATATGCCATTATTCCCAAAGCGTCGCTGTTGTAATCATACCGAGATCAGTAATCTAGCAATAAAAGTAAGTAATTGCAACAAAATCATGTTACCATGCAATTTTAGTTTCACGTAAGTTTTAAGAAAATTTGACACACTGGCAGAATTTGACCCGAATCTTCGGGATTTTGCGTAAAATATGGCTCGGGTTAGACCAGCAGTCACCTCAAAACAACTAGTCTATCTATGCTCCAATAAATTCGTTTTTCATTTGTACGTATTGATATTGATATTAAAAACCTTCTTTCTATTTATTTAAAAAGAAAATACAATTTTGTTACATATGGGTTGTGGAATTGCATTCACTAGCAAAAGATCTAGCCTATTTGCGTATTCTTTGAAACATCCATTTTAATTAATTCCCTATTAATTTTTTTCAGTTTTCTTAAAGGATGATAATCTTGAGTAAATTTTTACGTGTAATTCATGCAGATATGCTACGTGATATATACTTGCGTAATATTTGCGTAAAAAGTTTACAGAAAACACAAAATTGTTTCCATATATATTTATGTATTCGTATATATTTTTGTTTAATCTATAAAAGTGACCGTGTATGTGTATCTGTGTGTGTGTGTATCTGTGTGTGTGTGCATTTCCCTAAAAAATAACTGTCAATTTTTAGTCTACAGACTCGAAATTTGATATACAGGGTACTGAGATTTGGGAAAATCGATGTGATCGAGTTTCGGTCAGAAATGTGGCTTTTAAGGGGTCAAAGTTCAACGATTTGACCTTTGAGAACTCTACCAAACTCCTCCAACAATTTTGGGTCTAAACACTTGAAATTTTAGATATAAGTTTCTTGGACATAGATCTAACCTAATAACCTGAGTTGAGTCCAAAACAATAAATTTTAAGGAGTAATAATAGGGGTAAAAATGAAAAAAAATTCATCGCTTTTTTTTTTTGTTCAACACACCTCCAAACACCCAGGCAACGCCGGGCTTAAATGCTAGTATATATATATATATATATATATATATATATATATATATAAAAGTGAACGTGTCTCTGTGTGTGTCTGTTTGTGTGTACCTTTGTGTGTGTCTGTGTGTGTGTGTGTCAATGTGGGTACATTTCCCTACTTATTAATGTAACATACAAAAAAAAAAATAAATTAAAATAAAAAAATAAATAAAGGATAAAATAAATAAATAAATAAATAAAAATTATGTTGTGCATATATAGAGTTCCGGTTCCGGTTAAAGACATGAGAGTCGGCTGAAGATAGACTGAGGCGGACATTAAGAGCAGTCCTCAACTACCGGGCTTGAAACCGTCGGTACCGACTACCGATATAAATGTAAATTCCTGTATATATTATACAAATATATATATATATATATATATATATATATATATATATATATATATAAATGTAGAAAGAGTGAGAGAAAGAGAAAGAGAGCGAAAGCGAGTGAAAAAGAAAGAGTAAGAGAGCGAGCGAGAGAGAGAGAGAGAGTGGGAGAGAGAGAGTTGGAGAAGAGTGGGAGAAAGGTGGAGGAGAAAGAGAGAGAGAGAAAGAAAAAGATAAAGAGAGGGACGTTGTGAAAGAGGACAGGTTTTAATAATAGATTGATCTTTCATTTTTAAAACATGAAAGGCATACCAGGAGTGAACAATGCAAGACAGATACGTTACAAGATTAGCCCTGGATGGATGTCCGGCATCACGCTCCATATCGCCCTTTTGACATATTTGGTATCATCTCCTAGAATAAATAGCTCCCTCGCTTTGCTCTGTCAGACTTAATCAAGTTTTGCCATTTACAAGATGGTTATGGCTCTTAATTCTGTGTCCAGGGAAGCAAAGGTCTAGCAATCCCAGCTCTATTCTACTCACCGTCAGCCTATCCTGTATCAAAGGTTAAATACAGTGCATTTTACCTATCTATGTATCTATCTATCTATCTATCTATCTATCTATCTATCTATATACTAGCATTTCAGCCCGGCGTTGCCCGGGTGTTTGGAGGTGTATGCTGAGAAAAAAAAAAGAAAAACAGTCATTTTTTTTTAAACTTTGACCCATAAATTGACCCCTTAACATTTATTCTTTTGGGCTCAAATCACGTTATTAAGTAAGATCCATGTCCAAGGAACCTATATCTAAAAGTTTCAAGTGTTTAGACCCAAAATTGTCGGAGGAGTTTGGTAGAGTTCTCAAAGGTCAAACTGCTTAACTTTGACCCCTTAACAGTCAAATTTCTGGCGGAAAACCGATCACGTCGAGTTTTCAAAATCTCAGTACCCTGTCTATCAAATTTCGAGTCTGTACACTAAAATTGACAGAGTTATTGCGTAGAGAAATTTACACAGACACACAGACAGACACACACACACACACAGACACGTTCACTTTTATAGATATGCTAGCATGGGTGCACGGCGTTGCCCGGGTGTTTGGAGGTGTATGCTGAGCAAAGAAAAACACACAAAAACGGGAAATGTTTTAAAAATTTGACCCCTATCATGATCCCTTAAGATTTATTGTTTTGGGCTAAAATTTAATTATTACGTTAGATCCATGTACAAGGAAACTATATCTAAAATTTCTAGTGTTTAGACCCAAAATTGTCGGAGGAGTTTAGTAGAGTTCTCAAAGGTCAAATCGTTGAACTTTGACCAATTACCAGCCAAATTCCTGGCCGAAAACCGATCACATCGATTTTCCCAAATCTCAGTACCCTGTATAAATCAAATTTCGCGTCTGTAGACTAAAAATTGACAGAGTTATTGTGTAGTGAAATGTACACAGACAGACAGAGACACAGACACGGTCACTTTTATACACACACACATATATATATATATATATATATATATATATATATATATATATATATATATATATATATATATATATTACTATCATTTTAGCCCGGCGTTGCCCGCTTGTTTGAATGTGTCTGTTGAGCAAAAAAAAAAAGAAAAAAAGTGGTAGTAGAAAGGCAGTCTCGAACCCGTACCGCGACGGAGGAAAGAACTGGAAAAACCTGACGTCTATAGTGTTATGACCACCGCCAAACCGGAAGTTACATTAAAAAAAATTAAGGCAAGACAATCGAAAGGATTACTTAAATAAAAAAAAAAGCTACCCTCCTCCCTGTATAAAAGTTCACGGTCGAAGGTGAATATAATAATGTTTTTAGCCAATTTTTCGATATTTGTCGTCTGAAAGGACGGACTTTAAAACGATACTGATCTTGGTAAAATCCGTCGCTTCTGTCAAAAGTTTTAGGCAGACATACATACATACATACATACATACATACATACACACATTTATGTATTGGTAACTAAAAATTTTAGACCCAAACCGATTAAAAAGCTTGCCCTATATCTGAATACGCTTTATGTAAAATTTCAAATGTTTAGACCAGAAATTTCTGAGTAATTTGGTAGAGACCGCAGTGATTAATGTTTTTTAAATTTGACCCCTATTATGACCCTTTAACATTTATTCTTTTGGGCTCAAATCAAGTTATTAAATTAGATGCATGTCAAAGGAACCTATATCTAAAATTTCAAGTATTTAGACCAAAAATTCTTAGAAAAGTTTGCTAGAGTTCTCAAAAGTCAAATCATCGAACTGTGACCCTTTCTTTTATAGCCAAATTTCTGGCCGAAAACCGATCACATATATTTTCCCAAATCTCAGTACCCTGTATATCAAATTTCGAGTATGTAGACTTAAAATTGACAAAGTTATTGCGTAGGGAAATGTACACACTACACAGCCCACAGACACACAAACACACAGACACGATATATATATATATATATATATATATATATATATATATATATATCTTTCTAAATACATATATATTAGTGGCTTGACAAGACCATCCAGGAGAAAACAAGGCACAATAAAAAAATAATGAAAACTCTAAGCAAAATTCATTCCGAAGCAGCAAAACTAAAGCTGGCTTGCCAGGACACTTTATATACGAATGTAGGCATTTTTGGGCATATTATATTGGTTTGAAAATATAGGTTCTTTTTTTTACTAAGTGTCATAATATTTTAACTATAGAATCTATATATCTATATTTCTATAAATTGAAAGTGTCTGTGTATGTGTGTGTGTGTGTGTGTGTGTGTGTGTCTTTCTGTCTGTCTGTCTGTGTACATTTCCCTATACAATGTCTGTGTCTACAGACTCGAAACTTTATATACAAGGTACTGAGATTGGGAAAATCTTTGTAATCCATCTTTGGCCAGAAATTTGGCTGTTAAGGGGTAAAAGTTCAACAATTTGATCTTTGACAACTCTACCAAACTCCTCCGCTAATTTTGGGTTCAAACACTTGAAACATTAGATATAGGTTCCTTGGAAATGGATATAACTTAATAAATTGATTTGAGCCCAAAACAATACATGCTAAGAGGTCATAATAGGTGTCAAACTTTTAAAAAAAATGACATCTGCGGTCTCTACATAATTACGCAGACAATTTCTGGTCTAAACATTTGAAATTTTACATAAAGGATATTAAAAGATAGGACAAGTTTTTAATAGGTTTGGGTCGAAAATCTATGTACGTTTGTATGTCTGCCTTAAACCTTCGAAAGAGGCGGCTTATTTTCACAATATCATATCATTCTGAAGCCTGCCCATTCAGACGACAAATGCCGGAAAAATGGTTAAAAACATTAATTTCTTCACCCTCAACTGGGCACTTTTCTACAGAGAGGGTGTTTTTTTTCGCCGATATTTTTGAAAGTCATCCCCTCTTGTCAATTGTCCAGCCTTAATTTAAACCTACGTCATTTTCGGTTTGGCGGTGGCCATAACAGCAAAGACGTCAGGTTTTTCCCGTTCTTTTCCTCCGTCGCGGTACGGTTTCGAGCCCGACTTCCTACTACCACTTTTTTTTTTGCTCAACGTACACCTCCAAACACCCGGGCATCGTCGGGCTGAAATGCTAGTAATATTATAGTCTTCAAAAAGTCTGTAAATTATCATGTAATTTCGTCCCATAGAACCAAAGATATGAGCATTTAAATATTCAATTTGGCTACACACACACACACACACACACACACACACACACACACACACACATATATATATATGTATATACCATCATTTGTTGCAATTTCATGTTCCAAATCATATCGACTATTTATCAGAATTTAACAAATTAAGCCTCGTTGGAAAGCTAATGACCTGGATCGTGTAGTGAGCTCTGTTACAGTTGTCCTTAAGGTCTCACATTAAGGGGACCATCTATCATCCATAGACTATTGTTGCCACTTTTTACAGCTATGAAATGTTTCAGTAAAGGTTCAGTGTCTTTACCCCCTCAAAACGTCCTTTAAAAATACCACTATGATGGATTTTCGAGATAGTTGGAAACGAAAATAACGTTAAAAATTCCGTGAAACGTAGTTTCAAACATATGAAAGAAATTATAGTTTTAAAAAGTCAAGGATTCTTTTTCTATATTAATTTAACGTAAAATGAGAACCCACTTTATGGACCCCTTTTTTGGGATCTGTTATTTTTTTAGGGGCGGTGTTTATTGCGTCCTAGTAAACAAACACAAAACCTACCTTACAAAATTTTCTTTAGGTTCTCGGGTGGGTTGAAAACGAATATCACATTTAAATCGTTCGCAAATAAGTAATATTAAGCAAAAATACGCACGCTTTACGTACAATAATAGTCACACCTAACAACATAAATAATTACCTTGCCTGATACCCGGAAAAATACCTATTTGCGGAAAATTTAAATGCAATATTCGTTTTCAGCACACCCGAAAACCTAGAGAAAACAAGTTTTTTTAAGTAGGTTTTGTATTGGTCTACCAGGTCAAAATTACCAAATAAACACCACCCCTAAAAACTAACAAACACCCCTCCCTCCACTGAAAAAGGTGGCTATAAAGTGGTTATTCATTTTTTTCCTAGATTATTGTAGAAAAGTGATACCTCACTTTTTGAAACTATAATTTCTTCATATATTGGAAACTGTCAATTTTCTGAAATTATTAAAGTTTATTTAGGTTTTCAGCAGCTGTCGAAAACCTTTAATAGTGGTAATTTAAAAGTTTTTTTTAAGGTGGAAAGATGCACCTTTACCAATGTTTCAATCATAGTAATTTGTTTTACATATGAATTATAACATATCTGATATTCCCTCAAACCTAAGACCTTGATGGAGGGAGACTAAATCCATCTGCTATAGTTTCAAATAATCTGAAAAACAGAAAGAGGAGACTTGATTCCAAATATTTCTCAAATGTTATATCGGTCCTCTTTGGTTTTCATACATAAAGTAAATTTCTCAGTGTATAAGGATTATTTGATATTGGAGATATTCATAAGTGTACCCTTCTTAAGTATTTTCCATTCGACAAAAGGTTTTATGTTCTCACTGATAAACTTCCAGGAGTGTACTTAGAGTGAGGTGTCCGTAGCTTTATGATTCATTTATAGTGTATGACCATAAGATCTCTTGTCAAAATTTTACATTGCTTATTCTAGCTTTGTGTACGACCGAAAATATGAGGCAATTATTGCTTAGTGGGCATTCTGTCAGTCTTTGGCAATTGCAGGTCTTACTGCTATCAATATTATTTGTGACCATAGTTGAATTACTTTTCCTTAATATTTTATGATTGTCCTTGTTTGATTCTCTCTAGATTTTCAGTACAGCTGTAGCTAAGTTTTAGGGTGGTTTTATTAAAGCTTTTATGCAGTGCATTGCTAGGTGAGAAGTGGTGGGCAGTAGTTATCTATATGATCGACGGATAGCACAAAAGCACATTTTTTCTTGTCAGTAATATTGGTGAACCATTTGTTAAAATCCAAAGTGTTAATCCAATAAACATACTATATATAAACTCTCTTCTGCATTGGACACTCTTTAATAATCACACGAGTTTCATTGGATTTACATCTAGGAAACCAATCGATGCAACAATTATATATATATATATATATATATATATATATATATATATATATATGTGTGTATGTGTGTGTATATATATATATAATACTATAATACAAGGTTAATATTTTCCAGAGGTAAAATAACCAACGAAGTTTTATGAGGTTAATACAAGAGTGCTCAATACCGAAGTAGGACAATATATACTTTCTATTTGTGTACATAAGCAATAATATGTCTCTACAGATGCACGACCATGTTTTGGTCAGCTAATTACTAGCATTATAGACCTCATCAGGCGATACAGCTTATACGAAAACAAAGTATGTGATGCAAATATCATATCTTTATCGCCATAGAGAATTATCATCAGTAGGTTCTGTCGCATGTTGTTAAAAATTAAGGAATAAAAGTTAGTTGTATGTAAAAAAGACAAAATACGGGTGAGGATTATGATAGGTATTAGAATTACTAATAAAGAGGGAAAATGGCGATTAAGAAAACTAAGATAAAGATAATAAATTTCTAGTAATGAAGATATATGTATGCGTGTGTGATAGCCTCCGACATCGTAAACGGCTTAAACATTAAACATTCTAATGGGTATTGGGTCAATTACTAGAGGTATGTTAAGTTTACAAATATAAAGGACTATAAATTTATCTAAATTATTCCGTTACAAAAATGCTTTTGAATTAAGTCGGCTTGAAATCAACACGAAAGTGTACCTGGATGTGCTAAAGAGTATGGTTGTTCCTTGGTGCAATCAGGTGTCCGCTGGCAGACCTTGGGTGTGGTAGCAGAACTCGGCGTTTGGATTCAGAAGGAATGCTACTGATTTGTATTCTTCTCTCACTGCTCCCTCATACTCCGGCCTGAATTCGCTGAACTACTTCGTTTGCTCATACGTCGAGAACATCACTCACATGACCTTCCACATCACCAAAGGCAGCCTGATCGCCGCTATCCGCCGAGTATTCGCTGAGCTCCCGTCGGCGCTTGTGGAAAAAGCATGCTTCTAGTTCTGATTGACGCTACATTGAATAGATGTCAGCTCTTCTACATAATCAAGTTACCTGAATTGATTTAAAAAAAAAAGTTTTAAAATGAATCTGCATTGTTGTTTTCTTTAGAGCGACAGCTTTATTGCTTCACGATGTATGTATATAAAGAAGCAGAGTGACAAATAGACAGAGATGTGTGTGTGTGTGTGTGTTTATATGCCTCGTGTCACAAAATTTCTTGTTTGTACTTGATATATAAATTAAAACCCTGCTCTGTGTTTGTTCGATTGTGCTTGCACATAAATATTTATATATACTCAAATACTTGACATGTTTCATTATTCAGAGGACGACATTTTCATTGAAGTTGGCCGGAAATTGAATTTATGTAAATAAACATTTAGCTTAAATAATAGACGACGGACATATACATCGATTATTACAGATGAAAGCGACCTTTCAATAGAAAGAAATACGAACAATCGCTTTAATGTGTAAATTGCTATCTATCTCTATGTATCTGTTTATCTATCTAATGACACAATGAGAAATACATAAATAAAACAAAGTAAATAAACTGTATTATTTCTGCAAATAAATTATAAGAGCATGTATGAGAAATAATACTTTTTTTACTTGGACATCAAAGCCAATTGATAACTTAAGCATAAAGATGGCGATACCATACCACTTGGTAAACATTATTATCTAAAAAGTTAAATACTTTTTATAGTTTGGTGAGCAACATTATTCTTTGTACATTCTTATGATAACAAAGTAAGTTGTCTCTTGGAATATACGTTTGTGTGTGTGTGTGTGTGTGTATATATATCATCATCATCATCATCATCATCATCATCATCATCATCATCATCATCACAGCCACCATCAGCAACGCCATCATCGCTGTTAAAATATTTTTGATATATCATGAGGGTATGGTTACGAAAAAAATGTAAATTTCTACTTACAGACACTGGCGATAGGATCTGAGCAATCAAGTAAAGCAACCAATCAGAGACCAGAATTGCTTTAATCTTTTAGCATTTTCGCACCTACTGTTTGTACACAACAGCTACTCATCGGAAACTCTTCATCTCCAAGACTTGTACACAACAGCTACCCATTGGAAATTCTTCATCTTTAAGACTTGTACGGAACAGTTACCCACCGAAAATCTGAATACCCAAGACTTTTAAAGAACATCTATCCACCGAAAACTCTCTATCCCAGGCTTTAAATTCAAACATTGCCAGCAAAACCAGCATCACCACAACCACTTTAATCATCATCATCATCATCATCATCATCATCATCATCATCATCATCATCATCAACAACAACAACATCATCATCATCATCATCATCATCATCACCACCATCACCACCACCATCACCATCATAATCATCATCATCATCATCATCATCATCATCATCATCATCATCATCATCCCTAATTAATTTTGTTTAGATATGATGTTATGTTTTCACCCGCGACCGATTAATAAATCAAATACAATAATATTTTAATACATAAATCCCCCCGTCCTAGTCAACGGTGCTTATATTCGTCGCCACCGCGTGTTTTTCGTCGACGATCGTACTGTTTACAAATAATAATATTATTTTTTTTTTTTGTAGTATGAATAAATGAAAATTTCCACTGTGTAAGCACCGCTACGTTTTGAAATTGTTTGCAAAAGAGCGGGCAACTCCATTTAAAATGAGGCGGAGATGACACGAAGAATTAAAAGTAGAGAGCCTCGAGAATATACGCGCAAGCGTGCCAAGTAAATTCTAGTAAGCGCAAAATTGAGTTGCCATCATTACCACCACCATCGTTACTAACACCACCGTCAGCACCATCACCTCAGTATATTTGTGATGGATATTGTGTTAACGCAGGCTTACCTCTTAAACGGCCTCGGGGTGCCCTTTACCGACGCAGTCTCATGATGCTGAAAAGGGCCCAAGATGGCGCCTGCGGCCTTATATAACAATGCAGTCTCGCAGAGTCCCATGTGCTCTCGCGCACATATGCAGATTTGGAGGATATGTCTTTTATAAAAACAGACCACTGGAGCAGATGGAAACAGATGTGAAAAATGAGTCTACGCAAATTACCGACGGACGACGCTGCTGCAGTGAGCTGAGGTTTTTTGTACTCTTTTTTTTCTTTGCAACAACAGATATACTGTTACGTTTTCACTATTGGAATAAATGTTTCTGTAAATTGAAGTACAAATCGAGCACTATGAATTCTTTTTTTTTACATATCAAGACCCAGAAGCCACTCGGGGATGAGGGTTATTGCGTGTACAGTAATCAATCGGAGGGTATCGTAGTAATCGTTAGTATTGTCGATTTGATAAAGTGTCTTACTTAAGGGGACGGTTCATCAGGAATTTGTTTATGTTGGACTTGAAGACACCCAAGCTGTAGTCAGGTGAGAAACAGGCAAACGGAAGAGAGTTGCACAGGCGTGAAGTTCTAAGAAAGAAGCATTGTTCATGGAATTTACGTTTTGATTGAGGCACATATAACGAGTGGCGAAAAGTAATGACTGCTTTCAGCTAGACGGATGTGAAAGATTGGCGAGGGGGTACCAGAGATTGGAGCTCAGACGAGCACTTTCCATGGCAATAACGATAAAACAAAGACAGACTCGCATCGTCTCTTCTGTCGGAGAGAGGTTGCAGGGAAGAGAATAATCCGAACAAAAACAGAAATAAGTTCAGTCTAAAAGAGATTCTAATTAATAGATCGAGCAAAGAACCGACGAAGTGTGGTTTTGAAATAGATACCATTGTAACGTTGCACATTTTTGCACGTGTAGACCTCACTCGCTGTAGCGGAGTACGTCGCAAAGTAGAAACAGAATAGAAAAAAATCAAATCGCTTTTTTTAATAATATTTATTTCCGAATGCTTTCTTCAATAAAACTTGATTCTGAACGTTTTTTTTTACACAGTGATCACCACTTATCAAGGCCCCGAAGCCACTCAGGAATAAGGATTATTGCAAGTACATTACGTTAGTGTGGAGATTTGATGAAGTGTTTACTTAAGGGTGCGGTTCATTAGGAATTTGTTAACGTTGGACTTGAAGACATCCAAGTTGTAGTCCGGTGGGAAGCAGGCAGACGGAACAGAGTTCCACAGGCGTGCAGTTCTAAGAAAGAAGCTTTGTTCATGGAACCAACGTTTTGATTTAGGCACAGATAAGGAGTGGGGGAAATTTTTCACAGTGGATTCAGCTAGACGGGTGTTTTTCGTGAAAGATTGGCGAGGGGGGACTAGAGATTGGAGTTCAGACGAGCACCTGCCATGGAAATAACGTGCTCGTATTCTCTGATGCTGGTCCTCTGGAACATCATCCAAGTCTCTCACGTACTCTCTCTCTCTCTTTCCACATTTTAGAGTCGTTTTCAGTACAGTGATGTTATTAACACTTTTGAATGCATTTGCATACGCGCACCCGCGTTCTGTTACACCATACTTTGCTTCCAACTAAAAGGCTAAGGAAGGTAAACATTTTCTATCCAGTAAAAGAAATACATTTTCAAAATGTATTTCTTTTACGTAAAATAAAAATTAGTAATTTGCTGTCCAAGGATGTTAATTTGTAACCGATGCGATGTATTATTTGCTGCTGCTGTTGTTTTTTCTATTGTTGAGAACCATTCATAATAATGATTTTGTTGGCATTCGTTTCTTCGATATCTTTCTATTAAGAGTCCTTTTTTTTTTAGAAAGATATAGGGTATTTACGTGAGGAACTACGCGTAGATTGCTGTTATTGTTGGTAGAATATGAACAATCTTTATGAAAATATTTACCACTGCCGACTTAGAGGAATTGCTGAAGACCAATCGATATTTTACCAGATGTGAACAAGCCGACACTGATAAATTGAGATGAACATATTGGAGCCCTGATTTATTTAAATATTTAATGCGAAGCTGCGACCCTTTCGACATTTATAGAACTCTAATAAGACCCGCTGTTCAATGTAATGTGTCTGTTGAAAGTTGAATGCCAATGAAACTTGCACTAGCGCTAAGAAAAACCGATAGAAGTATTTCAGTTGATTATCAAAACTACTGTTAATTTGAATAGCACACACGAACTAATTGAAAAGCAGCACATAATACGATTACTGCTCCTATTATGAAGGGGAAATAATAAAGATGACAGTGGACATTACATTACAAAGAATCATTGAGAGAAGGGGAAAATTTGTTGTCTTTTTTTTGCTAACAATTCTTCTAGAAGAGTAGTTGTTTGCGTGTATGTACGTATACATGGATGAATGTTTGGGTAAATGTAAAGAAAAGATAAACACCGTTATAGTTGATATCTTTTTATCTTCATTGGTGTTGTTGGCAAGTTGAAATGCAAAATGTTCATTTCCACTTGTTGACATATTTCTTTTAATTTTGTGCATGCACAAATTTATGCATGCATTGAAGTGGTTTTGTTTTTCATCTATCTTTCTATCTATCAATAGTGGGATATTAGGTAACGCAGCTGGAACGCTAAATATTTTTCTTTCGATTCTAGCTGATGGCACCAAAGTCATTAAAAAAAAAAAACTTTTGAAATTAGTACACTATATTAGCTACTATATAATATTCGATAGAGAATATAATAATATTAAATCTGTATGAATTAAGCGTATTTTACGACAAATCAAAGTAGAACAGTGAATACTATCTAAAATAAAAAAAAATCAATTTATTCTTTATCTCTAAATTGGTGTAGGTTTCATGAAATAGTGCTTTTCAACCACTAGCTAAAAGGACGTAACTTTGACTTTTAATGAGTTAAGTCCTTTCTGCCGATTTATACATTGAGGAATCCATAAAGCTACGTGTATGTATGTATGTATGTATGTATGTATGTATGTCAGGTCATGTCATATGCTACTGGTACCATGTAACTCAGTACTACCTGCCTCATGGTCGGGTTAGCGGCGACTAAACTGGTTCCCCCACCAGACGTTTGGTGAGGAGGGCGGCTAGTCTCACTGAAAGATTAAACACCTTCCAAAGGGCGAATGGACCCTTTTTCTGGGTCAATGGCCAACTAGCACCGTGTATATTTGTGTGTATATATATATATATATATATATATATATATATATATATATATATATATATATATATATATATATATGTTAGGGTGGAGAGGGCTTCCGTAAGCTGCAGTGAAGGCAACCTTTCTAGGAGGAGCAAATCTCTGATATAAAAAACCATAAAGCGGGAGACCAGTACCCGCATTAAGCTGGTCTGCAATTTAATTTGTTGCTGGCTATCTTGCTCTTGCTTGTTGCTGGATCTCAACATTTTGAACCGAGAGAGAGAATTAGCTGTCGTACAAAGCTAAGACTCTGTAACATCATCTGTGTATAGATACTCTCTCAGGCACTTGTCTATTAAAATGGTCCTGTGGCGATGGAAGTAATTTTTGGGGTCATGGACTTTAAGTGTCTGAGGGAGTGGCACTCGTCTGAAAAGACGTTGCAATCATCATCATGTGTGTATGTATGTATGTGTGTGTGTATGTATGGATGTATGTGTGTTTGTGTGTGTATGTGTGTATATGTGTGTGTGTACGTTCTGAAAGGAATTGGCTCGGCGGAAAAACAGATGAGCCGAGAAGAATAGAGATACAGATATTTATAGAAATACTTTTTTTCCCCAGGAGCACCGGCTAACCCCGCTAGTCATACATAAAGATAAAAAGTCACTCGAGGATAAGTGTTCATGAGACGGGTTGATTATAAGTTTGTAATGAAGAATAATTTTCTGGAATTGAATTTCTATCGGATACAGGATCGTCGCCTTTAAATCTGATGCCAATAAAGACATGCTATAAACAGCCTCGATAAAAATTAAACCATTTTTCAAATAATCTTACCATGAGAGCCACGGTAGCTACGTGATTAACGACACACACTTTCAACCATGATTTTCCAAGTGCGGATTTAGTTTTTTTCCACCGAAACACTACCGCCAAGAGATGTTTAACTAGTACGAATTCTAACTAGAAATATATAGGGGAAACGAATGCCAAAAAATCATCTGATTCATTAGAAATGAAAGAATGATACTCACCATCAACTACAACATTAGCAACGGATTGAATATAAGTCCCCAACTTTATATAGTGTTCGAGTCAATTGAAGGAGCTTATCTAATCAAATCGGTTATTGAAAGGTATGACCCCAGGTTTCAACTGAACAAAACAAATATCTGTGCATTGATCGCAAAAGAGAGAACAGTATGGAAAGTAGCAAGCCGAATATTCCCCAATGTCACTACGTTTTTTTTTTATATGGACTTCACCACTTATCAAAGCCCAAGGGCCACTCGGGGATAAGGGTTATTGTGTGTACAGTAATCAATGGGATAGTGTAGTAATAGTATTGGAGAATTGATAAAGTGTCATTACTTAAGGAGGCGGTTCATCAGGAATTTGTTTGTGTTGGACTTGAAGACATCCAGGTTGAAGTCGGGAGAGAAACAGGCAAGCGGAACAGAGTTCCACAGGCGTGCCGTTCTAAGAAAGAAGCTTTGTTCATGGAATCTACGTTTTGATTTAAGCACAGATAAGGAGTAGGGGAAATTATTGACGGTGGTTTCAGCTAGTCGGGTGTTTTTTGAAAAAGATTGGCGAGGGGGGACTAGAGAATTGAGCTCAGACGAGCACTTGCCATGGAAATAACGATAGAACAAAGATAGACTCGCTACGTCTCTTCTGTGGGAATGGTTGCAGGGAAGAGAAAAGGGCATCCCCCCACTAAGCCACGAAGTCTTTTTTGTACTCTGTCAAGGCAGGATAGGCTGGTCTTAGCAGCTCCTGCTCAGATGTGGCAGCAGTACTCCATCCTTGGACGTACTTGGCTTTTATATAGATAGAGAATTGCATTATTAGTGAGATATCTTCTGGAGCGTTAGAAGGATCCCACCATTTTCCCAGCGACCTTGGCCACAGACTTGTGTTCCATTTAAGATCAGGAGTAAAGGTCAAACCCAGAAGTTTATCAGCTTTAGATTAGCAATATCATCGTTACTAATGATCTTCCAAGTGCTGCCATAAACAGTTGTATCATCCGTGTAAATGTATACAAATGATCTTATTATTGGATTTGGAAGATCATTAATCAAGCTCGAACCTGCATCGATTTTAAGGCACGCTAGCGTTGGCGTAATTTCCGCAATGACTTGATTAACTATATTACAAGATTAAAATTAATGTTATCTTCTATACTAAAAAAAAGTATCGCCGAATTTCCACCTCTAAATTCAGTCAGCATAGAACTATAAACACAAACACAATATATACTTTTATTTTGGTCACACTTCCTGCTAATAACCGATGCATATTTCCGGTAGTTTTAAGTCGGTTTCATTCAACTCTCAACTTGCTGACTCTCAGCAAACAAGGATATGCTTAAAGGAAGTCGCAGTAAGTTAGACTCACACACAAAATTTACCAACATCCCATATCAATCACCGGTGCTTCTTCATTTCTATCTCTACTAATATATAAAAGGCAGTTTATCTATGTGTGTGTGTGGGGGGGGTCGTTCCCTATTGACTCCAAAACGACTGGGCCGATTAGAAAAAAAACAAACACATGTACCTTATGCGCCTGAAAGTGTTTCTGGGTAGGTTTTGTATCGCTATACCTCTGATAAGTATCAAAAATCGATAATCGAAGAAATGTAATTAAAAAAAGAAACAGTCCAATTTTGGTCAAAGTTGACCAACATAATTGCATTCAAAAAGTTTTATCACCACACGAGCAGAATTAATCGGCTCATAAAATGAACAGTAAGTCCTTTGATTAGACAGAGGCGCGTTCAAAATGAACGCTTCTGTTTAGAGTAACATTGAGCCATTGTACTTGACTTTTGCATTTTAAACTTAATTCAAGTCATTATATAAAATTATTAATAACATTAGAAGTGTGGATCATTTGTTAATTCTTTTTTAAATCCCGGGCAACATCTTGTCACTCTGCTTGTATTATATAAATGACAGCGGTAAATTTTTTGCCTGTGTGTTGGATTAAATCTGGAAAATAAAGTACAAAGTATATATTTCGCATTATATTAGACACTGATATATCCATGCAGAAATATAATCGGTATAAAATAATGAGATACAACACAAAAAGTAAGTTATAACTGCTATTTTAAATGTGATTGTTTGTATATTTCTTGCACTATAATTCCCGGGTATATTAACCAAGCATGTTTTGACAACCTTGTTATAAACGAACAATGCAACAAATAGAGATTACCTTCGAATGACTAACTTCCGCTTTCTAACGTCTTTTATGCATTGAGTAATCCATTTCAAGGAGTGTTAAGTTGTTCCACTATATCAGACACAAATCTGGTTATGGTAAAAACATTCGTCCGTTCCCTAGTTGTGACTGTGAATATAATTAGTATACACAGAGCGGGGGATAATTTATTTATTTATTATTTTTAATTATCTCAAAAGCAACATTGAAAATCAATAAGATCTCTTTTTCTTTTTCTCCTATATCGAGCCACTTGCTGGAGAAAGGGTGTAATCTGTAAGTGAGGTCCGGAGGGAGAAAGCGAAAAATTCCTGAAGTAAAACACATATATTGTTTTATTGTATTATTCCGCCCCCCGCCACTCCCGGACAAGGCCAGGTATCCTGCTAGTTAATAATGACTCGAAAACATTACAGAAAAGGTTCAACAATAGAATGGCGTTGCTAAAGTTCACGATAAATATTTCCACCCCCGAAAGCCATTGAATTGCAAAATTTCTTACGTAGCAAAAGAAACGTTTTTGGTAAAGCTGTTGTTTATTGTCATCTTGTGATGAACACGGAATGTGAATAGATGTATTTGTAGATATTTTGGCACTGGAATTGTTTGGCGAGTTTGGAAGGGAAGTCAACATTTTCTTAAATAAAAAAAATTATGCATAAGAGAAAAGCTGCTGAGTCGGCTTTTGAAATGGCGATTTGAAGGTTAATTTCTAAAATGGCCAATGGCAGAAAAGGCCAGTTTGCAATTGATTCAAACAGACGCCGCCACACAAATAGTCATTTAAAAGCAGCACGATTTTATTTCGAATGGGCGATGGCAAAGTTTCACCTCTCCTGAATCGTTCTTTGTAAATAAACTCAGATTATTGCAAAAGGTCTGTATTGCATTGAACGTCTAAGCAGCTGGCACGTTTAGTTTAATGTACGAAATCGTTTTGTAGAGAGTCAAAAGAAGTAGGAGATAAAAGCTTTCCTTTAACGGACTGATATCCCATGATAATAAGAAATAAAGTATTTTTGATATAGTCAATTGAATTATCTATATATTTATTAAAGCGGGAATGTGTGTGTGTGTGTGTGAAGATACTTCTCAACCTATATACTCAACAAGTTTTTCGTCTACAGACTTGAAATTTTGGTATATAGCGTATTCAGACATGTGAAAAATTTTAAATATGTTTCATCCAGAAAAAAGGGTGGCTAAATAGGTCAAAATTGAAAGATTGGTATGGAGGATCGTTCACATTATGTAAAAATAAGTAGGTTTGAAAATATTTTTAAAAGATCGTGTCAATCTCGACTAATGGTTATCGTTTTTGACTTACTGTCTTCAGGTTTAGGTTTCAGTCTCAGCTCGGGTATTTTTTCTGCTTACAAGAAGTGAACTGTTTTGAAAGAAAAAACATAATACTCGCATGCACATGTCTCGGTTTCTGTATGAATTAAAATATAATATTATGCGTATTTTACGACCTGGCAACGACGGGCAGCCTGTGACGGTATATTCCCTTTCTTTCTCAAACCCACTCACATGCGCATATCTTTATCGCTATCTCTACTATGGTATAAAAGGAACCTAATGTGTGTATCTGTGTGTTTGTGAAAGTTCATTCCCTATGAACTCGAAAACGGTTGGACCGATGTTTATAAAATATCACAAGAATATAGATTATGTGCTTGACAGTATTCTTAACTAGCTTTTGTATCGGAATGTCTTCGATAAGTATGGATAATCGATAATCCAAATAATCTGATGAAAGAAGGAACAGGCGATTTAAATTGAAATTAACACCTTACACATGTAACATACTGCAGCGAAGGGATGGCACGCGAAAAAAAATTTGCAGCAGTAACAGAAACTCGCACATATGCAAATTAAGAAGTGTGCGCGAGAAGAGGAAGGAAAATAAGTAGAAAAAATGCAACACGTGCTCAGAAACGAAGTCGACATCGAAGAAAATGGATGTGTAAACGCGAAGATGAAAAGTGGCTTGCTGATACCGGCGTGCGGTCGGAAGAAACAGAAACGCACACTAGATTAAATAGACATGGGGCAGCGATATACTTTTTAAGTTGTGTCAAAACAATGATAACGGCAATAACGAAACTTTTGAAAAAAAAACACAAGATGCTGACTAAAATTTATATTTCTTTCCTTTGTTTGTTTTTAACGGCTGCGACGCTATCCACCGTACATTATATTTAATTTGGTACATGATATCTATTTTGGTTGCCGGGACTAAGCCTTTATACATAAAAAAGCTCAATATGAAAAGACTGCGGCAAAGAAAGTGGGCTCTCTCTATCGTGCCAGAAAGTTACTTACGCCTGAAAGTATCTTGTGCTTCTACAAAACCACCATTCGCCCATTATGGAGTACTGTTGTCACATTTGGGCTGGTGCATCTGCTACTAGTCTCTCGCTCCTGGACAGGTTTCAATGAGAGTAGCCAACCTAATAGGTCCCGAACTGTCATCTAAACTTCAGGCCATGTCCCACCGACATAATGTTGGATCCTTCTGCTTGTTTTACAAGTATTTTAATGGCAATGTGCCTTGTTTGGGGTGAAAGTGTAATAAAAAATAAATAAATAAAAGAAAGAAAATAAAATATACGTTACTACGGAAAATACAGTCGCCAAAAGGGGCGAAAACATAAAGAAAGAAACTTGTCTCAAATAACGACTTAAAAATAAACCCGGCCAAGGATGGACAACTAAAAAACAAAACAAAAACAATATTGCACCATTCCATGAGTAAATTTGTTCGCTTTTTTACTTATTGTCTGCTCTCTTTTAAATTCTCTTCTGTTCCTGTCAGTCACATGTGAAAAACGGATCTTCTAGTCTTAGTTATGCATTAATATAAGTAATATTGTTTCATATTCATTTTAACATACAAAATAACTTGTTTTGCTTAAAAGACATTTGGAATAAACCACTTTGAATGGAACATATTTTTATTATTTTTATATCACATGAAAAAATAACAGTTTAACTACGGTTAGTTTTTCGAGTTTTCTTGCCATAAAATCCAGAAAACGTACCTTGATGATGTTCTTATTTACCTGCCCCACACGGCTTCCCTTAGGATGGGAGAGTTTTACGCAAGGTCAGTTTTTAATGTGGCGAACAAAAACAGTTTAAAAATACTACGTGTATATTGGTGATGTTCCAAACAGTCTCATTGCATATACATTTATATATTGACAAATTTGGCTCCCAAATATATATCTACTTTTATATTAAGATTTTTCATCACAAATGTTCATACAAAAACATTAAACAATTTACAAAATACGAAACTATTTCTTTTAATTATTATATGACGACGACCACGACAAAGACCATGACGTCCAACTATAATTAAGCTTACAGTTTAACTCGTGACTAAATTGAAAAATTTATCTCCCGAAATAGTTGCGTTTAAGTATTATTAGTATATTGGATATATATATATATATATATATATATATATATATATATATATATATATATATACATATATAAATGCGTGCGTACTTCGTCACGGTACATTCCTTTTGTGCTACTGGGCGGGCAGTGTCTCCCAAGAAAAACCGTAGTTAAATTGTTATTTTGTTCACATGAGGTGGCGACATATTACCACCGGGCAACGCCAGTCCACGGGTCCTACTTGTAACTAAAATAAAATATCCTGTTTCAGTTTGGTGAAATTAACAAACATCAAAAGACTATGCAAACTCTGATTTGGTTTTGTCATGATTTGACTGTTTTTATAAAATATTTCTGACAATTAAAAATGTATTCTTGCACAACCAAGCTGAAAAAACTTCAACTCTGCTTCAGTGAAATTTCTGAATATACAAAAACTTACATTCTTGCTATTTAATTTATATAGAACTAAAAGCATTCTGGATATATAACTTACATAGAAATTTTTTTTAAATATGCAGTAAGTATTGTATTAGGACAGTATTAAGGAGCAACTCAACACCCTGGAAACACCTTGTGTAAGTAAAACCCCCGACCCCTGGCAAAAAACTGCCTTTATGAAATTTCATGTAAATGTTGGAAACTTTACAAAGGTGAAACATTCCGTCCTCCCTAAAGTAAGACTAGAAGAACGCCAAAATGCTGTGGAGAAATAAAAAAATATCAGCCATAGCAGACCATACACGGAGAGAAAAAGGCACGCATTCCCCAATACTAGATATAGAAAGATGGATCGTCAGAAAACGCAAAGAAGCAGCTCATATAGCTGATAGCAACAGCCCTCTAAACTGTCCAAATATTGAATTTAAGCACATTTAGAATCCGTTAATTACAAATTTCCATGGATAAAATAAGAAGAAAAAATACGAACAGTCCAAGGGTGATAAACCCCACAATAGAAACCCCTTTTCTTAGAGTCGAGAAGAAAGACACGCGGGGGATGTCTATCCACGGTTTCTTAAAACATTTCTTACTAATAATGACAATTACCATAAGGATTCCATTAACATTTAATCATAAAAATATCTTTAAATAATAAATACAATACCCTGGTGCCTCTTAAAATCCACATATTTTTATAATTTACTGACAAACCCACAAATCGACTGTCGGATTTCTTACAATACAGAGCTAACACCTTTTCCTTTGTTAAGAAAATAAGAACAGTGACTAACACCCGACGAAGGTGGTAGGTTTCAACAACAGAAACGTTGTGCGAATAACACTCAATATAAGAATAATTGTCCGTAAATAATTTGAGAAGTATTATTACAACACAAGCGAAAACCTAATGCCTAGAATTCTTATTCCATATTTTTTTTTCAAAAACCATAAAATAGTTTCAGTTTTGAACAGTGTGAATAATTTAAGAATAAAAATTGAGTGGATTGAAATCCGAAGAGAATTTTTCATGAATACGTGTTTGATGAATCAAACTTGAAGCTAAAATAAAATGACTTATGTGTTAAAGATGTACCGTTAATATGCGTAATAACATTCTTCATTTAATATGGAGTTAATGAAGAATACTTATTAACTTCACTTGGGACTTTGACCTTGAAAATAGTGTGCACCATCCCTAGGCCGAAGACAATCATCAAGCCAGGTTTGCTCATGATCTGTACAGTCGTGTGAGCTATAAGTTGTATATATATATATGCCATGACATTGACCTTAGGTATTTGCCTTGGTAAATAGTCTGCATCATCCCTAGGTTGGGGATTATCATCTTGCCGGGTTTGGTCATGATCAGTTCAGTGGTGAGGGATATAGAAGAGTATATACGCAAAGGCTATGACATTGACCTTCACCTTGAACGCAACTACTTTATATATATATATATATATATATATATATATATATAATTTAATAATGTATATATTATATATATATATATAATTAAAAAACTCAAATGAGCTTTTAACGATGTTTTGTAACCCACTTTCCGGTTTACGACATCCGGTTACGCATGCACGCATGACCTGCGCACTGAAATATTAACGTAGTTATTTCGAAATTATTATTTTTACATGGGAAGAGTGGGGTTAAAAATAACTTAAACGTAATATAGAAATGGACGCTGTAAAAAAAATCAGACATTATTAACAATTGTTTATTTGGATAATTTAAACGCGAAAAAAAGCAAAAGAACAATTGCACGCTGAAATATTAACATTATTTTTTCGAAATTATTATTTAACATGGGAAGAGTGGGGTTTTAAATAACTTAAACGTAATACAGAAATGAACGATGTAAAAAAAAGCAGATATATAAAAATATGAATTTAACTATAATAAGTATTATGGAATCTGTTCAGTGCACATTTACCTATAAGTATGGCCAACCACTTATAATTCAGTAACTGTAATTTTTAAAAAAATAATCAATTATAATAAACAGAACGACTCATAGATATCTATCTATATTCTTTTTTCATTTTAATATAATTTCAAACGATGCTCACAAGAACTATGTGAGCAGGCCGATACGCAGCACCCTGTCCAAACTGAAAGAGGCTCGCAGTCAATTCCAGAAAGCTGCTAGGCACTGTGCAAATAACTACTGGAACAACCTGTGCGACGAAATTCAGACTGCTGCTGATTGCGGTAACCTGTGTGATGTACCGTGGACTCCGCTAGGCAACTGGTCCGAGCGCAAAACAAGTTTGACCTTTAAAATCTACCAAAGGGGTGCTCATCACTGATCCTACGAAGCAGCTTGAACGCTGGGTGGAGCACTACTCTGTACTATATGGCGGACCACGCAACATCACAGTTACAGCTTTAAATTCCACTCCTAACTTTGACATCCTAGTCGAACTAGACAAGATTCCAACTATGTCAGAACTCGAAGTAGCTCTCCAACACACGAATGGAGGGAAGGCCCCAAGTACCGACGAGATTCCAGCAGATCTGTTCAAGTGCGATAAGTTCTTACTCCCGCACTTGTACGACCTCCTCTTCACCAGTTGGCGAAACGGAAAATTTCCAACAGCTATGAAAGATGCTAAAATTGTCACTTTATTCAAAAAAGGAGACAAAGGAGATTGCAATAAATACCGTGGTATATCTTTACTCAGTGTCACCGACAAAGTGTCACCGACAAAGTCTTTGCCAAAGTACTCTTTCCAAGTCTCCAGCAGATTGCAAACCGCGTTTATCCAGAATCGCAATGCGGCTTCCGCAGCGGGCGCTCAACCACGGACATGATATTTTCAGTGCGTCAAATTCAGGAAAAATGCAGAAAACAACGTAGACCTCTACATATCGCATTTGTGGACCTCACGAAAGAATTTGACATGGTCAGTAGAGATGGTCTGTTTGCCATCCTACAAAAGTTGGGCTGTCCACCAACTCTTATTAGTTTGATAAGATGGCTCCATGATAACATGACAACCGCAGTCTTCTTCGAGGGTGAGATGTCTGACAACTTCCCCGTGTGCAGTAGAGTCAAGCAAGGTTGTGTGTTGGCTGCCAAACTGTTTGCCATTTTCTTCTCAGTTCTTCTGCACCACGCTTTTGGAAATCACGAGGACAAAGACAGTGTGTTCCTTCATACTTGCTCTGATGGAGAATTTTTTAACTTCGCTCGCCTACGCGCCAAAACCAAGATTCGAAATCCTAATATTTGAACTGCTATTTGAAGACGATGCTGCATTCGTCTCACACTCCGCAAGTGGACTCCAGCGGCTGCTTTAAAAATTGAACGCTGCTTGTGCGGAGTTCGCACTGGTAATCAGTGTGAAAAAGACAGTCGTGATGCACCAGGGTGACGCATCACCAATCACCATCAATGGCTACGAACTAGAGACTGTCGAGAACTTTGTGTATCTTGGATCCAACATCAACAAGGGAGTATCCATTGAACAGGAGCTACAAACGGGCATAGGTAGAGCAGCGTATACTTTCAACCGACTACGTGAAAAAGCATGGTTCAATAAATACCTCACTTCTCGCACAAAATGCCGCATCTACGAATGCTGTGTTCTGAGTACCCTACTGTATGGAACAGAGACTTGGACCACGTATGATCGTCACAAGCAAAGACTGAACGTCTACCATCTCCGATGCTTACGACATATCATGGGCATCAATTCGTGGGATGGAATCACCAACGAATAGGTGCTAAGACGTGCTGCTAGTCGCTCCTTGTTCCAGACACTCAAGATTCGACGATCGCGCTGGCTTGAACACCTACGCAGAATGCCCGATGGCCGTCTCCCTAAGGATATCCTCTACAGCGAACTGTCAAATGGATCAAGAAGCCGCGGTCGCGCGGTGCTGAACTTTAAAGACGTAGCCAAACGGGATCTGATCGCTCTTAGCATCGATGTGAATGTGTGGAAGGAGCTAGCCGAAGATAGACCAGCATAGAGGCGTTCCTTGAGTAAGGGTGGCGAAGGACTTGAGAACCTTTGGTTCGAGAGGCTGGCGCAGAGAAGACAAAACTAGTGACTGTTGCTTGCATTAATCTTTCGTAGATTGCTTGCCAGTCAAAAGTGTCATGCTAATTCATGAATTCCATAGCTAATACAACATACTGACCACACGGTTCACGGGGTAGTCTAGTATAGATATATAGATAATATAATTTAATAATATATATATATATATATATATATATATATATATATAGATAGATAGATAATGTCCAATATATAGTGCTAACATTTCACAAATTAATTTAAATATAAACTACATTAGATATAACGTACATTACATTTAAATATAACCTACATTAGAACATTTACGCCTAACAATTTGTTTTAAATCAATATTTATCGAGTAATGAGTAGACAAGTGGACATTATATATATATATATATATATATATATATAATTCTATTTATACACACACACATACATACATACATACATACATACATACATACATACATACACACATATATGTGTGTTTTTACTATAATGTAAAATGTTTAATCGGCTCGAAAAACAAGCAAGTTTCAAGGGCACACAACCACAAGCAAAGTGCCCACAAAGTATTTGTTACGCAGACATCTTTTGTTGTGGTTCGAATCGGTGGGCATTGTTCGTTTTTCGAGCCGAATAAACATTTTACATGTAATAAAATCACTAAAAACCTACCCAGTCAGGTAGATAAATAACTTATCTTGCCTCTCGTAACGTTTATTATATATTTGATCTTTGACAACTTTTTCGGTGAACAGTAAAACATACCCTTTAATTTATATATAATATTATGTACAAACACAACATTTAATAGAAAAATAAAGCAACAAAAAAGCAACGTTGCAAAACGTTGCATCTCTTAATGCTAAAAACATTAAAAATATTAGAGATTGGTTGAATTCACATAAACTAGAAACATATATAGACAGTTAAGAGATTGATAGATGACTCTTTCAGTTAATAGCAAATTACAGTACATGGATGTATTTTAAAACATAACTTAATCTCAGAACTAAAGAATATATATATATATATATATATATGTATATGTATATATGCGTGTGCGTGTCTGTGTTTGTGTGTGTATATGGAGAAAATAATCGAAGTACACAATACATACTAGTGTATATGAATGTCAGTTCAATACGTAAAAGACATTTATTAGAAGAGGTGCTATGAATGCTCTTTTACCTAGGCATTGCGAAGCTTAAGTCTTTTCATCAGAAGATGAGAGAAAGTTTGGTTGTTTTGTTTTACGGCATATCAACCCTTTTCAGGTTATTTAATGCCGAATTCAGTTGTTTTGGAAATAGTATTCATGTTGCATTCAGTTATTTTGTAGAATGTTTTTATTCTTCAAGCTCATTTTTATCTTTTTATTTGGTTTGGTTGTTTTATAGTGGATTTTATTCCCTGCACTGCAGAACATGAATGAGTTTTTCAATGGGGGATAGAAAAATGATTAACACATTAATGTTTGGTACATTTTAAGTTAGGAAACAAGTCAGGAAGTCGAGAAGATAAAAAAAGAAAGGTGGAAACAGTGTGTTGTTTTTTTATTGTTTTTGTTTTGCAGAAAATAATTAGGTTTTGCAAAAGGAAGTAGAAATACAAAAAGCATCAGTGTTAGATGCATTTCGTCTCAGAAAGCCAATATCTTCAGACAGCCTTATCTGGTAGCACCAGGGAGAGAAATAGCTAGGAACACATAGGCAAGTTAGAAAGACACTAAATATATTTTCGATAATTTCTTTCGTATGCTTAAGCACTGCCTTGATAAGACTCCATTAAAAGAATCCTTAAATATGTCTTTAATCCGCTTACACACACACACACACACACACACACACACACACACACACACACACACACACTTTATTCTTGCGTAGTTATAGTTATTGCCTAGTTTCAGTACGTGTGTGTGAGTAAAATAAAACGAACAGCATATATTCGCTTTTGAATATCTGTATTAACCTGTGTGGTGTGGGTGTGTCTGTGTGTGTATATGTTGTGTGTGTGTTGTATGTATGTGTATGGATGGGTGTAGATTGAAAAACACCAGTCAGTACTTAGTGACCATAGGAAACGTTCTTAATTTACAGACTGCAAGACAAAAATACTAAATTCCCAAGTACCTTATGCCATAAAAACCAAAAGATGGGATGGATAAAGAGAAAGGGAAATGAAAAAAAAAGATGTTTATTATCTTCAAAGACCTCACTTGTCCTCTGACCGTTTTATGACTTCCATCCAGATTACATTCTAACTTGACAAACGAAATAGGAAAATGTATTTGGTTGAAATATCAGTTTTCGACAGTAATTCTTGGCCTGAGTTTTCGACGGTAATTCTTGGCCTGAAGACGTAATCCCCCAACGCGGGTGATTACAGAAACATGTATGCACATATGTAGCCATTAATGTTTGTATAAATAAATATACCTGCTCTGTTCACTCATTGAGCACTCTTAGGAAGACACATGTTGTTTCGTTGGATGTACTTCTAGGAAACTAAACTCTACTGACTATATATATATATATATATATATATATATATATATATATATATATATATATATATCACGCCAAACGCAAATATTTCGATCGAACGCGAATTTTTGCGTCCCTTCCGAGAAAAAAAAAATTAAATGGCTTAGCCGCTAATCATCAAGCTTTCCAAGAAATACTAATTCGATTTAGTTTTTTTCTCATCCAAAATATAATGATAAAAACGTATTAATTCAACACTGGCAATGCAATGCATAAATTTAACTGGAAGTAAGAAAAATAAATTATATAAAAGTCACGAAGAAAATTTTAAAATAATATTGTAACGAATTCCCAAACAGCATGAAATAATAACAATAATAATACCACGAATATCATTGAATATAATAATCATCTATATAAAATTAGCCTTTGTTCATACGTTACGCTTCGCTATTTAGTCAATATGTTATCCTTTGAAAAATGACAAAACAATTTTTGGAGCCAAACTGCTTCGCGTAATTTGGTTCTCAAAAGAATAATCTAGAAAAACTCGATAAAAATATGAGAATAACCTCCCTATCATATAGCCTCGTTTTGGAATGATCATTATAATAATAAATGATCATTGTTGTAATAGACTTAGAAAGAAACTCCTATTAATTGCGACGTGAAGCGGTTTTACGTGGAAGAAAGAAGTCAGCGAAACCTTCTGCACAAAAAGACACATTTAAAAGAAACAGTGCAAAAAGAACCTCGTCTTTCAAGGGTGCTAGACTAAAACAGTAAATTAAAGATTGTGATTCTGATTGTTGGGATTTTATGATTTGTATTGAACTATGTAGCATAATATTACTTACGGAGTATTTCTTGATACTTATTAATTTATCGCATTTGAGTCAGTTCTAAATTTAAAATACAATGCCATTATTTTCATAGACATGTTAATAAACTTATATTTTCTGCGAGTTATTACACTTTTCTGCTCAAAATTACTGTTTTATAATACTCAAAAATTATTAAAACGGCTTTATTGATTAAATATACAGAGTGGAACGATAAAAGTGTCGCTCTAGAAAAACAAAAGACAATTTCATTTTTGTTGGATGAAAACCGGGTTTCTTTGTTGCAGGCAATCTACCAGCTAGTAAGTTGTGTACATACCCCAGGAGCGATACGTTGGTTGGTTGTTTTTGTTTTACGGCATATCAACCCTTTTCGGGTTATTTAATGCCGAATCCAAAGATTTTGAAGAATTTTTTTTTTAATAGAATATATTTGTTGTTTTCACGTCGGTTTCTATTTAACCCATAGTTGGGACCCTAACAGGTACTACTACTCCGGGTCAGAGTGGACCTGGGAGCAATGGTAATTAAAGGGTGGCTCCACACTCCCCAAAGCACACAAGCTGGGGCCTCACCACTGGATATAGTTTAAGGTCATATCCAGGACCCCCATTGAGGGACTTTTACCCTCTGCAAGGGGGCAGTCGGCGTATTCTAATGCCCCACCGACAGGGCCACTGCAGGGGGGCAGTCGGCGTATTCTAATGCCCCACCGACAGGGCCAGGAGCGATAGGAGCCGATATAAGTAATGACAACAGCACTCTAAAAATGGAAATCCGGACGATTCAACGCTTCAGGGTACAGCTCAACAAAGTCTCAGGCCACGGTTATGGCGTTTGGTGTGGTTTCAAGTGAGGGCCACATCATGCCACCCCACATCTTCGAAGTCAGCACCAAAGTATACCTGGATGTACTGAAGAGTGTCGTGATCCCCTGGTGCAATCAGAACCTGAGTGTGGCAGCAGAACTCGGAGCTAACGAGAACCAAGTTTGGGTTCAGTAGGAGTGTTACGACTTTGTACCCTTCTCTAACTGCCCCTTCCCCGCCTCCCTTCACCTGAACTTTCTGGTCTACTTCGTTTTGTCATACGTCGATAACATCACCAACATGATCTCCCAAAATAAAAGTAGCCTGATCGACGCTATCTGCCGAGTATTCGCCGAGCTCCTGACGGCGCTTGTGGAAAAGGCATGCTCCTAATTTCGGACTCGTATCAGTAGCAGTGATTGAGGCTAAAGATGGCCACATTGAATAGACGTCAGCTCCACTACATAATCTAGTTACTTGAATTGATTTTTTCAACAAATGTTTTAAAATAAACTGTAGTGCTATTTTCTTTAGGGCGACAAATTTATCGTTCCATCCTGTAGAATTCGACTCTTCTTTGTGAAATCATTGCATTTTTGTTGGTCCGAAGGTTAGTACATTGAGACGAAAAAAGCATCTTTTTTCGCGCCACGGAAAGGGACAACGTATTGCAGAAATACTCGTGCCTGTAAAACTACACCACCGCTCGTTCACTCCAAGGAATCGATTTATGAAATAAATAAATAAATTTTAGTTGTAAAAAAAAGACGAGTTAGTTTTCTTTTGTCAAACATTCCATTTCGGTACGGAATTTTAGTATTCTAGTCTAGTGAATTCTCTTTAACCCTGTAGAGAATACATGCTATCTTAGTGTCGACTTACACGCTTGTTCAGACTGCATTTCAAAGATAGACGTGGCTTTAAGATAATACACATGTGTTGCTTTCAATGCTAATGCAATTATCAATGTTTGGGGAGATGAAATTTTTTTTTTACACGGTGGTCACCATTTATCAAGACCCAGAAGCCACTCAGGGATAAGGGTTATTGCAAGTAGAGTACGTTAGTGTGGAGATTTGATGAAGTGTTTACTTCAGGGGGCGGTTCATTAGGAATTTGTTAACTTTGGACTTGAAGACATCCAAGTTGTAGTCAGGTGGGAAGCAGGCAGACGGAACAGATTTCATTATACTTTACTCTAAAACAGAATCAACAAAATTATCTTGCAAACGAGACTTGCGAATATAGTGTGGTTGGGAATGAAACAATAAGCACATTGATCGTTTAATCGGTCTTTGGTATACAACTGATTAACAACAAATATTCTTGTCCTAAATGGTATTAATTAGTCGAGCAAGTCTCTGCTCGACAAACAAAATACATGCAGACTACTATTGTCTAATGATGGCGTAGGTACTGCTTGAAAAAACAAATTTTTAATTCTCTCGCCAAATATTAAATGACTTCCTTCGGATTACTGATAAAAAATAATCTCCATGTTCTTCTGTTTCATTTCAGATATTATTTTATATAATTTGATATAATATCGATTAATACAATCTTTCTTACAAATAAATTTCTTAAGTTTTCCAAGCGCATTTAATAACTGTCTGCTGGCACTATTATTACTGCTATTACGAGAGAGAGAGAGAGAGAGAGAGAGAGAGAGAGGGGGTGCAGCGGGGAAAAAAGACAAGGTGTTAATGATGTTATATGCGACGTAAGGAGAAATACATAAAATTTAATAACTGTGGGCTGGCACTATTACTACTACTACTACTACTACTACTACTAGAGAGAGAGCGAGAGGGAGAGGGAGAGGGAGAGGGCGAGGGAGAGAGAATAAGAGAGAGAGAGAGAGAGGTGAGCGATGAAACAAAAGGCAAGGTGTTAAAAATGTTATATGCGATGTATTAATTTAATTATACTATAAGCAAAGACAAGTTTTTTTTGCCTGTAAAACATCACCGGAAGGACCCGCACCCTCTACACCGTGTGTTTAAATAGCAAGCATGGCCTGATGATAACATGTACATATTTGCGATGAATTTGAAACAAATGGAGGTAATTGTATGCAAATCTTCAAACCTATCACTTTCTATCGGATTGACCTTCTTTTTTTTTTACTTTAAATCACCGTCTAATACAATTATTAATCTATCTTTCAGATTTTACATTGAGGAATTGCACGGTAAATCGCAACCATGTGCGAAACAAAAATAAAGCATTCTTCTCCCATCATATTCTTTTTCCACGTTGTTTAGCCCGTTCTGCCGTTACATATATATTTTTTTAATTTTCTGGTTTAGATAATGCACATTTTATTGAGATAAATGACAAATAAGTAATTTAATTGCGTAAAATATTAAGTAAACATTACAAACAACTATCAATCATGACGGTAACCAGTTTCTACTAGGCGTGTTTTGATGTCAATAAAAATACACATGTTTGCAAATTTTGTCAAGCAATCTTATCAAATGATGGCACATACGGTAAAACTCTTACAACGTCTAATATGTTATCTTAGAAAAATATCACGCAGAAGAAGCAAAAGCTGCAGTTAGGAAAAGAAATTGCAATGGACATGCAAAGACAGATATTCCAGGAACAAGTGTCAGCAACTAAAAACATCAAGCTAAACACTAAACCAATATAAAATAAATATTGGCCAAGCAATAAAATTAATGATATTAATGGCCAAAGGTCATAGGAGATATATTATCTGATAGAAGAAATGAAAGCTCTTAATATGCAACTATATTCGGCATAATCTAACATAAGATTTAATAGGCTTATTGCAAAACATGGCCTAAATTACAGTTTTCTATATAAAGTAATCATTTCAACTTTATAAAAGTAAAGACAAAAAAAAATCAATCATCTATTAATGAAATTAGCAGCATTTCTTTGACTAAAGACATTTGAACAGCTACTTCAAATAATGATCTCTTTCTCTGTTTGGCAGATTATTGACTTTAAAATGGTTTTGAACAACACCAAGCTCTGCTTAGAGCTGTTCTCTTGTACACATACAAGTGCAAGAATAAATTAGAATTTGAACAATGTTTTTGGATGAGTGTAAAACCTTCAATAAAATTTTCTTAGTCTTCAAAGATTCAGGAGCAAACATGGTTGCCGGTGATAGAAAATGTAGTCTAGAGTCACTATTATGCTGCATGAATAATTTGCAGCTCTGAATAGAATACTCATTATTTTCCGTAATAGCTGCGAAGACAATCATTACGGAAATTTAATCTCTTACTTTAACCGCTCTCCATTAACAATTAGCAAATGAAATGGAAAAACACTTAAACTCATTTAAAATGTAACAACACGGTGGAATTCAACATATTATATGCGGAAAAGGAATTTAGAACAGCGAAAAGCTCTTGTAATGTATGCTGTTTATAATAATATTCTATCTTAATAATTTATCAATATGGACTTCTTAGTCCATTTGAGGAAATAACCAAAGACGCAAATAACAGAGCTTTAAACATATCAAAGATAATATCTACAATTTTAGCTCTGAAAGTATTTCTATCAAAAGTTGTCCAATCTAATTCTTATATTTCTGGCTTTAGTAGAATCCTTCCTATTATCGCTAAATAATTAAGTTAATCAATGGGAAAAATTAATATCTTATATAAATGATAAATGTGTCTATTTCCGGAGATTCCAGATTCCAATAAAAAATGGACATGGAAAATACTATTAATAATTGAATTCTATACCCATTTTCTACTGATGCTAATAAAACTTTGCTGAGTGCTAAGATCAAAGTAAAGATAAAACCGTCTATTTTTAAGCATGTTTGATCATTTAGCTTCAAATAAGCCGACAGTAAAAAACTTAAACTTAAAACAGGTGAAGGCTATGTCAAACGTGGAAAATGCAACTGCAAGTTCAGCAGAAATACAGCGTGTCCACAAAGTTTGACTACATTATGTAGCCAGACTTTGTGGGCACCGTGTAGATTATGTAGCCAGGCATGTTCCTTGCTAATAGAGATGGTTTTGTGGCCAGGTTCGAATCTCCCAACCAGCTGTAATCATAACTCCCTGCATTGATAGATTCTGGCTACATAATCTACACGGTGCCCTCAAAGTCTGGCTACATAACGTAGTCAGACTTTGTGGACACCCTGTATAAAGAACACAATTTAAATATAAACGGAGTTAATCCCGTATTTATAAGAACACAATGGAACTTGATTATTATGCAGCTTTACCAATATTCTCAAGAGATGGCGATCCATTAGACGGAGAAGGCCTTTTTACCACTGATGAGCAAACTTAAGTGCAAACTGGCCCCAAAATACTTAAGCGCATAACCTTCATACGCGGAGAATGGGAGGTTCTTTAATACAAGGTATAATGTGTATGAACCGTCAATGCACAGGCCGTGTCCTGATAATTGAGAAACTCTAATGTTTTTCATTACAACCATTCAATTTTTAATGTACAAAATATTCAAAAGTATTCAATTTTTAATATTGATGAGCTCATGAGAGCAGAAACGGCAGATAGCAAGAATAGAAGTGAATGTAGAGCAAAGGTAACGATCGCTGCATATTCCGGTGAAAGCAGAACTTAAGCTTATACTTATGAACTTAGTAATTAGAATTGCTACTTTGTAGTTTGCTGATGATTTCTTTTTTTCCATCTAGTTGTTTAAATTTATTTAATATTTGGAAATTCTACTTTGTATTTTGTAATTTAATTTAATATAGCAAAAAAAAAAAAAAACACGCAAAAAAACAAAACGCAAAATGCCATGATAGCAGCCAGACACTGAAGAAATGTTGAGGAAATTAGCAGTTACTGTTTGAACTTGGCCTTTTGGCCAAGATCAAAGTGTAGTGTCTGTTCCGGCAGATGCTGCACTTGAGATGGTTTGTACCGGTCAATGGAGGGGAGGCCCTCTATACTGGGACAATTATTATTTTTGGTAACCAGAGTGACCCCTTTTAGGGGAGCTGGTTTTTACCTCACATTAAAAACGGCCTTGTGCCTAATTTGCTCAGTGGGGGAGCAAATAAACACCATCTGTTCTCTCAGTTACTAAACTTTCCGCCACCGGGCTTTCGGGCTAGGTTAAGGTGTTTTTTCTTACTAACTTTTGTTAGCAAGGACCGACCCCCTCCTTTGGGGAGTCAGGACCTAGAGGACCGACTCCACATTTGTGGGAGCTTGGACCCGGAAACCGATCCCCTCTTTTGGGAGACTGGAATCTCGGGACCAACACCACTAGCTGGTAGTTGAGACCTTCTTTTTTCATTTGTTGTTTTTGCATGTTGTTTTTTCTTCGTTTCGGTCTCACTTCTCGAGACTGGGATGGTCTAATTTCTCAACACTTAATTGCCTGAGCAGCACTCTGACCTGCCAGGCCCAAACTTTGTCTATCTTCACTGCTCTCCCAGTGGATCGAGCAGACAGGGTTCTCTTTCTCGCTTCCGTTGGGGTAAGTTAGTGGGTAGGGTGACGTGGGGTAGGGCGGGTGCTTCGTTTCTGCTCCCCTCTGTGGGCAGGGATGCCTATCCCCTCTCTCTCTTAATTGCGACGCGGCACTCTGACCCGCTAGCACCCACTGCGTCTTTCTTCTCTGCTCTCCCCCCTCACGGGGGGATCTGAGCTGCTAACCCGACATCCCCGTGAAGGGAAGTCAAAAACTCTAATTTCTTCAAAGTCCGCTCCTCCCCCCTCCTCCCCCTCCATTCCCCTGGGTTTTCTTTTCCCCCACTACACTTTGGTCCGCGCCAGCGGCCAGTGCAACCGCCACGATGCCAGGCAGGAGGGGTACGTCACCCCAAATGCGCAGCATCTCAACTGCGAACGACTCCCTATGTGAGGGAGCTGATGCATCTCCCGGCGAGACGGCGCCAGGAAACAAGGTAGGGCCCCGGCGCGCGGCGACCTTGGAAGAAAGCGGGAGGGTAGGGCCGCAGCCCGCGGCGACCCCCCGAAAAGCACCTGCAACCGCTCCCCACGAGGGCAACCCAGCGGAAAAAGCTGCCGTTAAGTCACTAGCTGGGGAAAGTGCAGAACCCAGCCAACCAGCTGCACCCCAGGACGGCAGAACCAAGGGAGGAAGACCGGGGAACCCATCCCCCGCTCCCCCAAAGGGCGACTCCCCAACAGAAAAGGAGGAAAACAGCACCGCGGACCAAACCGAGGCGCTGGATGAAGATGTAATAGCCTCCATCTGCTCACTATTCGGCGGGGAAGACAGTGATTGGCCCCCCAACACTCCCCAAGAGGACCAAATACGGAAAAAGGGTGACTCTCCGGCCAGTGGTAACAAAAGCAAGCTGGAAGGAGAGACACCCTTGACAGTACCCACCAAGGCTCCAGCTGGGAACACGGCACCAGAAGGGGAGACACCTCCATCCCCCAAGGGGACAGCCACCCAGCAAAGGAAGAAAATAAGAAAGGGGAGCGGCCCGGAAAGCAAACCAAGCCAGGACGAAACAACGCCAAAAACACAATGGCCTACTTTGCCTGGTAACGGGCCAGTTCCGAAACCAAAAAGGCCCATAACAGGGGAGAGCCCCACAACACCAGCTACGCCCCCCAACCCGAGTCCAGCTGACACCCACCAGGATGGAGGACCGGCATGGGGCCCCAAAGAGCAGCAAGGGAAGTTGACGCCCGAAGACTACAGAGCACTCTTCGACTCCACTTACAAGGAGTATACCCAGGGGAACAACATCCAACCCCTCCCGGGTCAAGTGGAAGCTCTGGAGAAAAGAGTGCTCTCGCTGATAACTTCAGACACCAAGACAAGGGGTCTGACGGGCGTCAACAAGGACACCATGATGAACGTGTTGCTGGAACAGAACATTCCCGCCAACTACATCTGTAGAAGGAGTTACGCACAGTGGGATGTTCTGCTCCCCACCTCCGAAGACGCAGTCAGGCTGTCCAGGACCTGCCATCAGAGCAGGAACATAAAGCTCCAACCCATCTATATGAACAAGAGGAGAGCAAATGTTTCTGCTCTAAACGTCCCCTGCTATATGGAGGCCAAACAACTGGGGGCTATCCTGAGCCAGTATGGGGACGTAGAGGAAGTCACCCCGGTCCGCGGATTAAGAAACATCATGACCGGGGACTACAAAGTACAGATGGTCCTGGACAAGGCTGGATTCTACACCATCCCAGCCACACTCAAGTTCGGAGAGTGGACACTCTCCCTTATAGTGGAAGGGAGGAGGCCCCATTGCTGGCTGTGCACACAACAAGGGCATATGGCGAAGGACTGTCCGAAGAGGAATGGAGGGAAGAAGCCCACAAAAGCGGCGGGAACAAGCGTGACAACAAATCAAGCCGCTGCTCCCGCGCCGGCCGCAAATCCTCCAGAGGCACCGACAGGCTGGGTGACGGTCGTAAAGAAAGGCAAGATCAACAAACAGCCATCCTTGCAGACAGTCACCCAAGACCAAGAACAACAGAAGAGCGAGGCGGAGAAAATGGACACACAGACACCCTCCTCCTCAAACAAGAGGAAACTACCAGAATCTGAGGAGGAGGCCGCGTCAGAGGCAGAGGAAGAGACAACAACAGTCTCTATGGCCCTGAGCGCAACAGAGATCAGGAGGGCCAGGAGGAGGAAAAGCCGCAAGACACGCGCAAACCCTCCTACCCCCACTGAGACTGAGAAGGACTCCCTCGCAACAACAACACAGGATGAGCCCCCTGTGATCCCAACACCCCAGCAACCCGAACAACCTTCCCCCTCTCCTATAAAGGCCCCAAGAAACTCTTCCCGCCCCTCATCCCGTGACAGGAGCCAAAAAGAAGAAAACGAGCAGGCTACCCCCTCCCCAAGCGCTCAGCCTCCCCATCAACCAAAAGAGGTCCCCTCCCCCACTCCCAAAGTCCGCACTGAACGGACCAAAAAGCTCCCCTTCCTGCCAGGAAGCAGGATTTGTGAAACAGACCCTCTCCAACCGGCTCCGGACCTTAAAGGACAACAGAAGGTCCGGTACAATAAACTTAAAAACTTTGAAAAAGTCGGTGGAGACCTAGTAACAGACCCCACTAAATTCAAGGACGCTCCCTTGTTGACCACTTTCGTTAGGGTCGACAAGGACGCTAGGACTGGAGGAATGTGGGCAATGATTAAGGCAGCGAAGAATGCGATCCCAGGCCAGCAGCTGGTGGATAGGGACCATCCTTCACTGACCAACATTTTCTTTAAATGTGAGGGTAGAATCCCCATGTATGTACACCCATCGCTATACAGGGCACTCAAACTAACCTTCCCCCTGGACGTGGGGGGCGTGGCCAAGGATGGATCACCTTCATCGGATTTACTTACCGGCAGCCTTGGCCAGGCCTGCCATGTCCTCACTGCCCAGGATTTCAGACCCGTCTGTGACAGTGCTTGAGGTAAGTGATCATGTCTTTGAACTTGGCTACATTGAATGTGAGGGGCATCAGGTGTCGAAGCAAGGCCTCGCGCGTTGTGAGAGACTTGGTGTCCCTCAAGGTAGATATTGCTGCTATCCAGGAGACCCACTTTGTTTGTGACGGGGATTGTCAGGTGCTGGTAAACGATTACGATGTCTACTCAGCATATGGCAATACCTATAGTCGTGGAATCTCCTTGCTAGTGAGTCGCACCCTGTCAGCGTCGGTGAATGTTGTTCACGCAGGCGAGGACGGGCGGGCGCTTGTTGTTGATGTTGCTGTTAATTGTAGTGTTTTTCGGATTGTTGCTGTTTATGCTCCCAATGCTGCTGTAGAGAGGGCAACCTTTTTTCGACGGTTGGAGGGCTTCTTAGTGGATCCGGAACGGTTAGTTTTAATGGGGGATTGGAATGCAATCCTTGATCCCAAAATAGATAAGGTCGGGGGGACTAGCGGGTCGGCGTGGTGTGACAGCAGTCTGTCTGACCTGATGGCCTCGTGCGATCTCGTCGACAGATTTCGTCTGGATCATCCGGGGCGGGAGATGTGGACGTGGCATCCTGTAGTGCCTTCCCATCCAAGCACTTACTTGGATCGGATGTTAGTTAGAAGAGGCGATGTAGACTTCCTATCTTGCCCCATGTTCCACTTGCTAGGACACTCGGACCATAAACTTGTTATGGCCCGTTTGAGCTTAAGCGCTAGGCCTAAACTGGCCGGATACTGGAAGTTCAACAGCACCTTGTTGGAGCTGGAGGACTACCGGTTGAAGGTCACTGAGCTAATTCAGCGGGCTTTAGTGGGGGCGGTTACAGGGAGTAAGTGGTGGGTTAGTCTCAAGGCCAAAATTAGGCGCTTCTCTGTCCAGTATAGCCAACGCCTCGCGATAGATAAGGCTAAGGCAAAGAAGCGTTTAGAGGATAAGCTGACCCGGGCGGTGGAGGGGGGGACCCCCTAGAGTTAGCACTAGCTAAACAAGATCTCAACCGCTTGGCTAGCGAGCGGTATGAAGGTCAAGTAGTTAGGGCTAGGTTAAACAAAGTTTCTAACGAGGCTGTGAATGTTGACGCTGTTGAGCGTAAGGCGGCTTTAAGGCGCGGTTCGGATGGGTACATTCGTAAAGTACATAACCTGGAAGGACACCCCTTAGTATCGACTCGGGAGATCTGCGAGGGGTTTCGGGAGCATCTATCGGTGCGCTTCACCCAACTACCCGGACTCAGGGTTGATGAGTTTGGCAGCTATTTGGCTGACTCGCCCCGCCTCACGGCGGCTCGGGCGGCTAGCTGTGATGGTCTTATTACTGAACATGAGGTCATTACTGCGTTGAAGCAGGTCGGCTATAACAAATCCCCGGGGCTTGATGGTTTACCCTACGAGTTTTACTTGACGCTGTCGCCCATGTTGGTCCCTATTCTGAAGGATATGTTCAACCATTGGTTTGCCCAGGGTTCCATCCCTGGACAGGTGACCAAGGGTGTGATCACATTGCTGAGGAAAGGTCAACGGCATGGTGGGAGGGAAAACTTTGATGATTTTAGGCCCTTGACTCTGCTAAACACAGAGTTAAAGATTTTGGCAAAGATTCTTGCGAATCGCTTGCAGGTTGTCATCACTGACTTGATCGAACCGGACCAGACTTATGCTGTGAAGGGGAGATCGATTCAAGACAATTTGCACTTGATACGCTCGATCATAGAGGGGACAGAAGACGACGCCGAAGCCGCGCTGATCAGTTTGGATCAGTCCAAGGCATTCGATAGGGTCGACCATCGGTTCCTAGGATCTGTGCTAGAGGCCGCCGGATTTAATCCGGACTTCCGCAAGTGGATCTTTGTTCTGTATGACAGGCCGACGGTAGCGGTGCAGATCAACGGTAAGCTGTCGGAGTCATTCGCTGTCTCTCGGTCGGTGCGACAGGGTTGTCCGCTGTCGCCTCTGTTGTATGTCCTGGCGTTGGAACCCCTCCTTCGCAAGTTAAGGGACGAGGCGGCTACACCAGTCCTGCGCGGAATAGCTCTCCCTGGAGGCACACGAGCCAGGGTTTCCGCGTTCGCCGATGACGTCACCGTATTCGTGTCTTGCCTCACGGACGTTCAAGCGGTGGTCGAGGCGCTCGCTCGATACGAAGAAGTAACAGGGGCCATCTTCAACCGTAGCAAGTCTGTTGGCCTACGGTTGGGGGCCTGGACCGGGGTAAACTCGCTTCCAGGTATTTTCAGCTGGACCGATGGACCGGTCCGCATTCTCGGTGTCTGGTTTGGACCGGGACTTCAGCTGGAAAAGAATTGGTCGGAAGTACAGTCTAAGGTCAAATCGTCAGTAAAGACTTGGATTGGAAGGAAATTGTCCTTGAAGGGTCGGGCGGAGGCGTGTGCTACATACGTCTTTCCGCTCATCCTTTACCGTTTGTCTGTACTTCCTCTCCCTGCAGAACGACTAACCCGCTTACAAGGGCGCCTCGATTCACTTTTGTGGAACGAGGGTAAGCATTATGTCTGCAGAGAGGTCTGTGTTCAAAGTCCGAGCGAGGGAGGCCTGGGTCAGCCCAGTCTCTTGTGTCATAGAAACGCTGAGAGATTGGCTTTCCTGGGTCGTTCGCTTGAAGGAGACGCTCCTTGGGTCCCTGTGGTTGAGAACTCGTTTCCCAATCTCAAACCCAACCCTTCGGTAGAAGGTCGTCGTAGACCGAAGGGGGAGTCCAAGTTCTTCTCCGAATGCCGAACCGCTCTTAGAGCTTTGCCGGGGACCAATGTCCTCGATCAGCCAAGGAAGAAACTGTATCGGGATTTAGTGGAGGGGACCGCGAAGGATCCACTTTGTAGGCGGATGGGATGGTCGATGGAGGTTGTCCGTTCTCAATGGTGTTGGGCGCCGGGACGGGAGGTTCTGAATAACTCGGAATTCTCCCTGACTTGGCGACTGGTCCGAAATGCGCTGCCCCTCTTCGACGTACTTTTCCGGTATAAAGAACATACCAGTCGCTTCTGTCCGTGCTGTGACGAACGCGAGCCCGAAACAATCGAGCACGCGTTTTTTAGTTGCAGCCGGATACAGCCCCTATTAAGGTACGTCGAGGGGGTAACAGCTCGCATCGATGCCGAGTGTCTGCTCGATCTCGACGTAGGAACTTTTGTGTACAACATGGAGCCGCCGTTCCCCAGGGAGGAAAGTTTGGTTTTCCTGGCGATCCTAGCAGTAGCGCGCATGACCATTTGGATCGTGCGCCTCAAGTTGGTCCACGAAGGGACATCTGTTCCTGATCGGGATCTGATCGTTTACTTTAAACATTTGCTTAAAGTAAAGATCAGATGCGATTGGAAGAGGTTGCCTAGAGTGGAATTTGACAAGAGGTGGGTGCACAGCACTAGTTTGTGCATCCGTCGAGGAGCCAAGTTTCAATACGTGTTCCCTCCTTAGGCATGGCATGGGCGGTGCTGGGTCCTACGGAACCCATCCCGCCTAGGTTAGCATTATAAGTTCAGTAAAGTAACTCTTGACTGGTGGTACAAATGAGATCCTGTTCCTGATTTTATTTTTTGGTATTAGAGAACCTCTGAGTCTGCCCAACCCCCCTGCTCCTCATTTTTATTCTCTGATGCCCCCGGTCATCCCCCTACTCAGAGGTCACCTTCCTACCCCCTCCATCCGTTGCTTTATTTTCTCCCACCTCCATTAAGGCGACTTCCCCAAACCCCATTAGGGATGCTCTGCTTGTTTTCGGTTCCCCGGAAAACAGTGGGGGATCTAGCCACATAGAATAGTACAGGGGGGTCTTACTAACAACACATTAGTAGTTTTTTCCTTATTTTTGAAATGAACATTTTCATTAGTTTTTTCCCACTCCACGAACATTTTATGCCAATTAATTCAAGAACTCTTTCTAATGAAATCGAACTTTATTTTCTCACACATACACACACACACACGCACGCACACACACAAAAAAAAAAAAAAAAAAAAAAAAAAAAAAATGCACACACAACATACAGAAATGAATATACAAATTGTACATAGTTAAATTTTACATTGAACGCTGGGGTTATTAGTTAGATTAGGATCCACAGAGTGATTGAGGTATTTTGGTAAATGTTGCCAGTCAAGAGTAAGACTTCAAAGTCTCATCTGTTACATAGTCAAAAAGACCCTGTACCCTCCCCCTCCCAATTTCTTGTAGGGCCTTGTGCCTAATTTTGTTGAATTGAATTTTTTGTACGTTTTTTTTTTTTTTTTTTTTTATGTTCAATTTTTTCTTTCTCAATAAAATATATAAACAAGATCAAAGTGTAGTACCTGTTCCGGCAGATACTGCAAGCTATGACTAGCAAAGACCAGATGTGGGGGCAACCCCACATGTCTGACCTTTAACCAGCTCCCATTTCCCACCTCTCGGGAGCTGGTCCCCCCTTTCCCTTCCCCCTCCCTTCACTCCTCACATTAAAAATTGGCCTTGTGCCTAATTTGCTCGGTGGGGGAGCAAATAAATACCATCTGTTCCGGCAGATACTGCAAGCTATGACTAGCTAGTCCTAGCTGTGACTAGCAAAGACCAGATGTGGGGAAAACCCCACATGCCTGACCTTTAACCAGCTCCCATTTCCCACCTCTCAGGAGCTGGTCCCCCCTTTCCCTTCCCCCTCCCTTCACTCCTCACATTAAAAATTGGCCTTGTGCCTAATTTGCTCGGTGGGGGAGCAAATAAATACCATCTGTTCTTCAGATGCTGTCAGGCCTTCGGGTCAAGATCAAGGTGCAGTATCTGCTCCGGCAGATACTGCAAGCAAAGACCAGATGTGGGGGCAACCCCACATGCCTTACCTTTAACCAGCTCCCATTTCCCACCTCTCGGGAGCTGGTCCCCTTTTTCCCTTCCCCCTCCCTTCACTCCTCACATTAAAAATCGGCCTTGTGCCTAATTTGCTCGGTGGGGGAGCAAATAAATACCATCTGTTCCGGCAGATACTGCAAGCTATGACTAGCTATGACTAGCAAAGACCAGATGTGGGGGCAACCCCACATGCCTGACCTCTAACCAGCTTCCATTTCCCACCTCTCGGGAGCTGGTCCCCTTTTTCCTTTCCCCCTCCCTTCACTCCTCACATTAAAAATCGGCCTTGTGCCTAATTTGCTCGGTGGGGGAGCAAATAAATACCATCTGTTCCGGCAGATGCTGCAAGCTATGACTAGCTAGGACTAGCTATGACTAGCAAAGACCAGATGTGGGGGCAACCCCACATGCTTGACCTTTAACCAGCTCCCATTTCCCTCCTCTCGTGAGCTAGTCCCCTTTTTCCCTTCCCCCTCCCTTCACTCCTCACATTAAAAATTGGCCTTGTGCCTAATTTGCTCGGTGGGAGAGCAAATAAATACCATCTGTTCCGGCAGATACTGCAAGCTATGACTAGCTAGGACTAGCTATGACTAGCAAAGACCAGATGTGGGGGCAACCCCACATGCCTGACCTTTAACCAGCTCCCATTTCGCACCTCTCGGGAGCTGGTCCCCTTTTATCCTTCCCCCTCCCTTCACTCCTCACATTAAAAATTGGCCTTGTGCCTAATTTGCTCGGTGGGGGAGCAAATAAATACCATCTGTTCCGGCAGATGCTGCAAGCTATGACTAGCTAGGACTAGCTATGACTAGCAAAGACCAGATGTGGGGGCAACCCCAC
The DNA here is from genome assembly GCF_053919585.1 of Euprymna scolopes. Lineage (NCBI taxonomy): Eukaryota > Metazoa > Mollusca > Cephalopoda > Sepiida > Sepiolidae > Euprymna > Euprymna scolopes. Next base: position 97,839,547 of record NC_136506.1, read on the forward strand.
ATGCTTGACCTTTAACCAGCTCCCATTTCCCTCCTCTCGGGAGCTAGTCCCCTTTTTCCCTTCCCCCTCCCTTCACTCCTCACATTAAAAATTGGCCTTGTGCCTAATTTGCTCGGTGGGAGAGCAAATAAATACCATCTGTTCCGGCAGATACTGCAAGCTATGACTAGCTAGGACTAGCTATGACTAGCAAAGACCAGATGTGGGGGCAACCCCACATGCCTGACCTTTAACCAGCTCCCATTTCCCACCTCTCGGGAGCTGGTCCCCTTTTATCCTTCCCCCTCCCTTCACTCCTCACATTAAAAATCGGCCTTGTGCCTAATTTGCTCGGTGGGGGAGCAAATAAATACCATCTGTTCCGGAAGATACTGCAAGCAAAGACCAGATGTGGGGGCAACCCCACATGCCTGACCTTTAACCAGCTCCCATTTCCCACCTCTCGGGAGCTGGTCCCCTTTTTTCCCTTCCCCCTTCCTTCACTCCTCACATTAAAAATCAGCCTTGTGCCGAACTTGCTCGGTGGGGGAGCAAATAAATACCATCTGTTCTTCAGATGCTGCACTTCATTTTCTTGTTCTCTTTCGGTGGAGGAGAAATCCTTCACGACTGAGACAATTTTTTTTTGTACCTTTTCTCCACGTTAAAAAACGACCCTAGTGTCTAACTCTGTCCCGTGGGGAGGCATAGTAAAAAGGTACATGATGAGTCACTTGCCAGTGATGAATGTTTAAATTTGTTAGTATAAGCTTGACCTTTATTTCTGATCTAAAATGGTGTACGTACATCCAATCTGTTGCCAAGGTCGCTGGAAAAATGATCGATACAGTAGATATGTACCTGTTTATGCAATACTTTACCTATATAAGATCCGGGTACATACAAGGATGGAGTATTACTGTTAAATCTGGGCAGGAGTTCCTAGGATGTTCTTATCTTGCCTTGACAGAGTTCAGAATAGACTTCGTAGCCTAGGGGGGATGCCTTTTTTCTCTTCCCTGCAGCCTCTATCACACAGAAGAGACTTTGCGAGCCTGTCTCTGTTTAATCGTTATTTTCATGGAAAGTACTCGTCGGAGCTCCAATCTATGATTCCCCCTCGCTAAACATTAACGAGAAACACTCGTTTGGCTTAAAACACTTAATAATTTCGGTAAAAGTGCGCTAGGGGAACACCCGAAGATTAACCCTTTAGAACTTATTTTTTTTTATATTCAACTGTTTACAGGTGTATTCGGGTCTGCTGCAAACAAATTTCATAGGTTAAAGTCTCGCCGACAACAATATCGTACAATATGAACACCGTAAAAATTAAATGCTTTCTATAATAGCTTTTGTGCAATGGCCGCCATTTTTTTTTTTAACAAGGAAAAAAGTGTTATGGTATTTTTTTCTAAACAAGCGACCCCCCCCCGATTTTTTTTTTGTTTTGGTAAAATTTGCCGTTCTTAACATGGGGAGGTTGGGTGTGTCCATTCCGACCGCCGTTCCATAACATGTGCAGGTTGAGGGTGTCTATTCCGACCGCTGTTCTTAACATGGGGGAGATTGGGGTGTCTACTCTGCTACAATAACTGCAAATTTCTGCACATGCGTACCGACTTCACTGTCGTACATGAAAGTTTTTGAAAAAAATGGCGGCCAGACAAAACTAACTATACTAGTAACCACGGGTTAGTGATAGTGTAAATAATTCATGTCAGCGACAAAATAAACTGTGATATTTGTTCGCAGCAGACCCGAACACCCCTGTAAACAGTTAAATATAAAAAAAATCAACTTCTTAAAGGTAAATCTTCGGGTTGTCCTCCAGTGCACTTTCATCATAATTTCCCCCACTCTTTATCTGTGCCTAAATCTAAACGTGGATTTCATGAACAAAGCTTCTTTCTTAGAACTGCACGCCTGTGGAACTCCTTTCCATTTACCTACTTTTCAGCTGGCTACAAGATGGCCGTCTTCAAGTCCAATGTTAATAAGTTCTTGATGAGCCATTCTCCCTAAGTAATTCAAATCCTACCAAATTTAAACTTTTAACGATAATGTTATTGCCCTTTTGACCTCTGTACACTCCTATCCTCGAGTTGCCTCTGGGCCTTGATAAGTAGTGATTCCCTTGTAATAAAAAATAGCTTTGAACTTCACACGTACAGATCGTCAGTCAACGTCGTTACACACTTCAATACAGCCACCTCACTTTCTCTTCTTGATAATTGCAGTAGTTTTACCTTAGAATTCTCACTTCTTACTAAGGCATATGTTTCATAGCGTATTGTCTACAAAAAACATAAAAACATAATTGACTAATGCTATTTCTATCGGTAGGTCTTTCCAGTGCTTCGTCGTTTAAAGACAGACAGACGGTCAAAAACTGCGTCGAGTATAATGGAAATACTAAAATTATAACTACTGGATATTTCAAAGAAAATTTAATAATATTCAATATATATGGTTTCCACTTTGTAAAACTAACATTTTATATTTACACCAGATCCAGACAACAGCCGTCGGCAGAAAAATATTTATAAAATCTTCACTCAGTGGAAAATCGTGACGGTTTATTTTCATCGAAGTGGCAATAAGGATTCACTTTTATTACACGCCTTAGGGTTCGAGTCAATGTACTGTGCGGATAGGATAAAAAAAGACGGAAGTAATATAAAAGAGTAAAGATAAGTAAAGCGTGAGTTATCTCCCCCTAAGATCACTATTATTTGATGTAAAGTAGAATAGCTCAGAAAAGTATTGAATTAATTTTTGGAATTATTTTGGTGATGTGTAAATTTTTTGTTTTCTTCGGACTATTATCCTCATCATCTAGTTTTTCTTTTCATGACGTTTCGGCCAATTATTCCTCTGGCCTTCGTCAGGTAAACCATAACGGGATAGGAATGTCGAATCCTCTAACTTCATCCACATCAACTACTGCTTTTTAGTAGTTGTTGTTATCTTATCACGGTTTGGTCAAGTAATCCTCTGACCGACTTTGGGGGGGGGGATTGAAACCGCTACCTCCACACAATACTCACTTGGAATCTTGGATATTCCTGCAGCTCTATCCACTGCGCCACGGTCTCCAAAGGGCAATCAAGGTTGGAATAATTTTGGTCTTATAAATCCACAATCTTCCAATTGTCAGGTCTGTACCAATTGTTATAGTGAATTAATTTTTGGAATTATTTTGGAGATTAGAAAAAAAAAAGGTCAGAATAGTTTGGTTGATTTAATGTTAATTCAAATGCAATTAAAAAAATGTTATGTTTTATTTGTAGAAAATCATATCATAATATTTTAGAAAGCCTGCATATGATAATAACACATAAACCACATATCGTATTATACACAGAAACTGCATATGGTAATATACACATGAATTTATGATATAATACGCAAAAAAGTAATAAGATATTATACACAAAAATGCAATGTTAATATATATATACAAACTTCATATGATATAACACACATAAGCTTCATATGATATTATACACATAATCTGTATATAATATTATACGCATGAACTGCAAATGATATTACACACAGAAAATTCATATGATACACACGAACTGCATATTGTAATACACGCATGAACAGCATATGGCAATATACACATAAACTGCATGTTATAATTTACCGATAGAGTGCATATGATATTATATACAAAAATGCATATGATATACAACACATACAATACATATGATATTATATTTTAAAGATTTTTTGGTAAAACGAATGTGTTTTATTACCCAGTAGAAATATGCTTAATCTAGTCTTTTTTTTTTTAGAATGTACATATACATTTAATCTCTGAAACAGTGTTCCATGGTAAACAACTGATGATCACTTAAATAAACATAAGGACTATAGTAAATTCGAGAGAGTAAGTTAATGCATTGATTGCAGGTGATTAAATGACTTACTGGCTAAATAGTTTTATAACGAATGATAAAAAAGATAAAAATTAAACAAATTTTTTATATAGTTGTAATAGTAAAATAAACTTCCAAGACTATATATATATATATATACATATATATATACATATATATATATATACATATACATATATATACATATACATATATATATACATGTACATATATATATATATATATATATATATACATACATATACATATATATATATGGATGAAAACCGGAATATTAAGTGTAGCTTAATCGCCATATATATTTTCTAACTTACTAACTAGCTCTACCTACGTATTAAGCACTGTTGAAGTAAATACTTAAAGATTACGCATGAATTTATACTTTTGTATATAAATTTTATGCGAGTAAATGAAGTATATATATATATATATATATATATATATATATATATATATATATATATATATATATATATATATATATATATATGTATGTATGTACAGGCGGCAAAAAGAAAGTCCGCATTTTTAATTCTTTCAATAAGTGCAAATTTAAGCTAAATTTAATGTACCTGTTTAAACAACCTATACCTGATTTGATTGGCCTTTTATTTTTCCATAATTTTACCACACACACACACACACACACACACACACACACACACACACACACACACACACACACACACACACACAAACACACACACACACACATATATATATATACATATATAATTGAAATACAGATGAAATACGTTTGAAAGCCGTATTAAAACGCGATATTTTGAAAATAAACAGGTATTTACTTGTTTAAAAATATATATATTTCAGAGTTATAATTCTTCGTTTAAATGTAATATATTTTTATTTATTTCTTTGCCATGGTGTTAAGTTGAAGAAAATAGTTAATGAAGAGTCTACGTGTTGTTTATGCGGTGTTGTTTTTTGAAATGCCGGAAGACTGTGTTTGACAACGCGATTTGAAATTAATCGTAGTGTATTCCGTGTTATTAGCGTTGATAGAATTTTAATTTTAAATTGAAATATGTATGGAATACGTTTAAAAGCTTAATTACAACACAACATCAGGAAATAAACAAGTATTTATTTGTTTAAAATTAATATATTTCGGAGATATACTCCATCGTCAGAATTATATATATATATATATATATATATATATATATATATATATATATATAGTGGAAATGGTAATACTGTTGTAGAGCAAATATGCGTTTTAGTTTTTATTACTGTATCTTTCTGTTAAATATATATATATATATATATATATATATATATATATATTTGCTCGCCATGATGTAAAGTTGAAGGAAAAACACCCCACAAATATTGGTAGTATCCGAATGTTCACGGTCGAATTTCACCCTTGTTCCATATATTTTGCATGAAATAAATTGTATTGAATATGGCCAAGCAACTGTGTTGTAAAAAAATTGCATTGGATTATGTCTAGCAGTTGTTTTAAAAATTTATCATGATCAAATCACCAATTTATGAGTGAATCCCGTGCATACAAATAGTGTTGATAATCTTCGTTCATCGTTTCAAAAAATGACAATGGTAATATGTTATTTTATTATTACAATCCTTTATGTGTATATTTATTTATTTACTTGCGGTCTGTTATTCTAATCTTCATTGTTGTTTTACGACGTTTCGGCAAACCATACCTCTGGCTTTCGTCAAGTTGTTAACTGCGACGGGATAGAAATGCTGAGGCTCTTAGCTGCATCGTCAGTAATTACTGCTTAGGATTCGGATAAAAAATTAATATATCATTCAATAAGGAGCCGACGATGGAAACTAGATAAGAAAGAAAAACTTGTGAATCTATAGCGTCCACAAAAAAAACTTGTGTGTCTATAGAGTCCACGAAAAACTTGTGCATCTATAGAGACAACGAAAAACTTGTGTGTCTATAAAGACAACGAAAAACTTGTGTATCTATAGAGTCCACGAAAAACTTGTGCATCTATAGAGACAACGAAAAACTTGTGTATCTATAGAGTCCACAAAAAACTTGTGTGTCTATAGAGACAACGAAAAACTTGTGTATGTATAGAGACAATGAAAAACTTGTGTGTCTATAGAGACAACGAAAAACTTGTGTGTCTATAGAGACAACGAAAAACTTGTGTGTCTATAGAGACAACGAAAAACTTGTGTGTCTATAGAGACAACGAAACACTTGTGTGTCTATAGAGACAACGAAAAACTTGTGTGTCTATAGAGTCCACGAAAAACTAGTGCATCTATAGAGTCCACGAAAAACTTGTGTGTCTATAAAGACAACGAAAAACTTGTGTATCTATAGAGTCCACAAAAAACTTGTGTGTCTATAGAGACAACGAAAAACTTGTGTATGTATAGAGACAACGAAAAACTTGTGTATCTATAGAGACAACGAAAAACGTGTGTGTCTATAGAGACAAAGAAAAACTTGTGTGTCTATAGAGACAACGAAAAACTTGTGTGTCTATAGAGTCCACGAAAAACTTGTGCATCTATAGAGACAACGAAAAACTTGTGTGTCTATAAAGACAACGAAAAACTTGTGTATCTATAGAGTCCACAAAAAACTTGTGTGTCTATAGAGACAACGAAAAACTTGTGTATATATAGAGACATCGAAAAACTTGTGTATCTATAGAGACAACGAAAAACTAGTGTGTCTATAGGGACAAAGAAAAACTTGTGTGTCTATAGAGACAACGAAAAATTGTGTGTCTATAGAGACTACGAAAAACTTGTGTATCTATAGAGACAACGAAAAACTTGTGTATCTATAGAGACAACGAAAAACGTGTGTGTCTATAGAGACCACAAAAAACTTGTGTATCTATAGAGACAACGAAAAACTTGTGTGTCTATAGAGACAACGAAAAACTTGTGTGTCTATAGGGACAACGAAAAACTTCTGTATCTATAGAGACAACGAAAAACTTGTGTGTCTATAGAGTCCACAAAACACTTGTGTGTCTATAGAGATAACAAAAAACTTGTGTATCTAGAGAGACAACAAAAAACTTGTGTATCTATAGAGACAACGAAAAACTAGTGTCTATAGAGTCAACGAAAAACTTGTGTATCTATAGAGACAACGAAAAACGTGTGTGTCTATAGAGACAAAGAAAAACTTGTGTGTCTATAAAGAGTACGAAAAACTTGTGTATCTATAGAGACAACGAAAAACGTGTGTGTCTATAGAGACAAAGAAAAACTTGTGTATCTATAGAGACAACGAAAGACTTGTGTATCTATAGAGACAACGAAAAACTTGTGTGTCTATAGAGTCCACAAAAAACTTGTGTGTCTATAGAGACAACAAAAAACTTGTGTATCTATAGAGACAACGAAAAACTTGTGTATCTATAGAGACAACGAAAAACTTGTGTCTATAGAGTCCACGAAAAACTTGTGTGTCTATAGAGACAACGAAAAACGTGTGTGTCTATAGAGACAAAGAAAAACTTTTGTGTCTATAGAGACAACGAAAAACTTGTGTGTCTATAGAGTCCACAAAAAACTTGTGTGTCTATAGAGTCCACAAAAAACTTGTGTGTCTTTAGAGTCCACAAAAAACTTGTGTGTCTATATAGACAACAAAAAACTTGTGTGTCTTTATAGATAACAAAAACTTGTGTATCTATAGAGACAACAAAAAACTTGTGCATCTATAGAGTCCACAAAAAACTTGTGTGTCTATATAGACAACGAAAAACTAGTGCATCTATAGAGTCCACGAAAAACTTGTGTGTCTATAGAGACAACAGAAAACTTGTGCATCTATAGAGTTCACAAAAAACGTGTGTGTCTATAGAGTCCACGAAAAACTTGTGTGTCTTTATAGACAACGAAAAACTTGTGTATCTATAGAGACAACAAAAAACTTGTGTGTCTATAGAGTCCACAAAAAACTTGTGTGTCTATAGAGACAACGAAAAACTTGTGTATCTATAGAGACAACGAAAAACTTGTGTGTCTATAGAGACAACGAAAAACTTTTGTGTCTATAGAGACAACGAAAAACTTGTGTGTCTATAGAGTCCACAAAAAACTTGTGTGTCTATAGAGTCCACAAAAAACTTGTGTGTCTTTAGAGTCCACAAAAAACTTGTGTGTCTATATAGACAACAAAAAACTTGTGTGTCTTTATAGATAACAAAAACTTGTGTATCTATAGAGACAACAAAAAACTTGTGCATCTATAGAGTCCACAAAAAACTTGTGTGTCTATATAGACAACGAAAAACTAGTGCATCTATAGAGTCCACAAAAAACTTGTGTGTCTATAGAGACAACAGAAAACTTGTGCATCTATAGAGTTCACTAAAAACGTGTGTGTCTATAGAGTCCACGAAAAACTTGTGTGTCTTTATAGACAACGAAAAACTTGTGTATCTATAGAGACAACAAAAAACTTGTGTGTCTATAGAGTCCACAAAAAACTTGTGTGTCTATAGAGACAACGAAAAACTTGTGTATCTATAGAGACAACGAAAAACTTGTGTGTCTATAGAGACAACGAAAAACTTGTGTGTCTATAGAGACAACGAAAAACTTGTGTGTCTATAGAGTCCACAAAAAACTTCTGTGTCTTTATAGACAACGAAAAACTTGTGTATCTATAGAGACAACGAAAAACTTGTGTGTCTATAGAGTCCACAAAAACCTTGTGTGTCTATAGAGTCCACAAAAAACTTGTGTGTCGTTAGAGTCCACAAAAAACTTGTGTGTCTGTATAGACAAAAAAAACTTGTGTGTCTTTATAGACAACAAAAAACTTGTGTATCTATAGAGACAACAAAAAACTTGTGCATCTATAGAGTCCACAAAAAAATTGTGTGTCTATAGAGTCCACAAAACACTTGTGTGTCTATAAAAACAACGAAAAACTTGTGCATCTATAGAGTCCACAAAAAACTTGTGTGTCTATAGAGACAACGAAAAACTTGTGCATCTATAGAGTCCACAAAAAACTTGTGTGTCTATAGAGTCCACGAAAAACTTGTGTGTCTTTATAGACAACGAAAAACTTGTGTATCTATAGAGACAACGAAAAACTTGTGTGTTTATAGAGACAACGAAAAACTAGTGTGTCTATAGAGACAACGAAACACTTGTGTATCTATAGAGACAACAAAAAACTTGTGTGTCTATAGAGTCCACAAAAAACTTGTGTGTCTATAGAGAAAACAAAAAACTTGTGTATCTATAGAGACAACGAAAAACTTGTGTGTCTATGGGGACAACGAAAAACTTGTGTCTATACAGTCCACGAAAAACTTGTGTATCTATAGAGACAACGAAAAACGTGTGTGTCTATAGAGACAAAGAAAAGTTTGTGTGTCTATAGAGACAACGAAAAACTTGTGTGTCTATAGAGACAACGAAAAACGTGTGTGTCTATAGAGACAACGAAAAACTTGTGTATCTATAGAGAGAACGAAAAACTTGTGTATCTATAGACACAACGAAAAACGTGTCTGTCTATAGAGACAACAAAAAACTTGTGTATCTATAGAGACAACGAAAAACTTGTGTGTCTATAGAGTCCACAAAAAACTTGTGTGTCTATAGAGACAACAAAAACCTTGTGTATCTATAGAGACAACGAAAGACTTGTGTATCTATAGAGACAACGAAAAACTTGTGTGTCTATAGAGTCCACAAAAAACGTGTGTGTCTATAGAGACAACAAAAAACTTGTGTATTTACAGAGACAACGAAAAACTTGTGTATCTATAGAGACAACGAAAAACTTGTGTCTATAGAGTCCACGAAAAACTTGTGTGCCTATAGAGACAACAAAAAACTTGTGTATCTATAGAGACAACGAAAAACTTGTGTGTCTATAGAGTCCACAAAAAACTTGTGTGTCTATAGAGTCCACAAAAAACTTGTGTGTCTTTAGAGTCCACAAAAAACTTGTGTGTCTATATAGACAACAAAAAACTTGTGTGTCTTTATAGACAACAAAAACTTGTGTATCTATAGAGACAACAAAAAACTTGTGCATCTATAGAGTCCACAAAAAACTTGTGTGTCTCTAGAGTCCACAAAAAACTTGTGTGTCTATATAGACAACGAAAAACTTGTGCATCTATAGAGTCCACAAAATACTTGTGTGTCTATAGAGACAACGAAAAACTTGTGCATCTATAGAGTCCACAAAAAACGTGTGTGTCTATAGAGTCCACGAAAAACTTGTGTGTCTTTATAGACAACGAAAAACTTGTGTATCTATAGAGACAACAAAAAACTTGTGTGTCTATAGAGTCCACAAAAAACTTATGTGTCTATAGAGAAAACGAAAAACTTGTGTGTCTATGGAGACAACGAAAAACTTGTGTCTATAGAGTCCACGAAAAACTTGTGTATCTATAGAGACAACGAAAAACGTGTGTGTCTATAGAGACAAAGAAAAACTTGTGTGTCTATAGAGACAACGAAAAACTTGTGTGTCTATAGAGACAACGAAAAACGTGTGTGTCTATAAAGACAAAGAAAAACTTGTGTATCTATAGAGGCAACGAAAAACTTGTGTGTCTATAGAGACAACAAAAAACGTGTGTGTCTATAGAGGCAAAAAAAACTTGTGTGTCTATAGAGACAACAAAAAACTTGTGTGTCTATAGAGACAACAAAAAACTTGTGTGTCTATAGAGTCCACAAAAAACTTGTGTATCTATAGAGACAACGAAAAACTTGTGTATCTATAGAGACAACGAAAAACTTGTGTGTCTATAGAGTCCACAAAAAACTTGTGTGTCTATAGAGTCCACAAACAACTTGTGTGTCTTTAGAGTCCACAAAAAACTTGTGTGTCCATATAGACAACAAAAACAAAAAACTTGTGTGTCTTTATAGACAAAAAAAACTTGTGTATCTATAGAGACAACGAAAAACTTGTGCATCTATAGAGTCCACAAAAAACTTGTGTGTCTATAGAGTCCACAAAACACTTGTGTGTCTATATAGACAACGAAAAACTTGTGCATCTATAGAGTCCACAAAAAACTTGTGTGTCTATAGAGACAACGAAAAACTTGTGCATCTATAGAGTCCACAAAAAACTTGTGTGTCTATAGAGTCCACGAAAAACTTGTGTGTCTTTATAGACAACGAAAAACTTGTGTGTCTATAGAGTCCACAAAAAACTTGTGTGTCTATAGAGAAAACAAAAAACTTGTGTATCTATAGAGACAACGAAAAACTTGTGTGTCTATGGAGACAACGAAAAACTTGTGCCTATAGAGTCCACGAAAAACTTGTGTATCTATAGAGACAACGAAAAACGTGTGTGTCTATAGAGACAAAGAAAAGTTTGTGTGTCTATAGAGACAACGAAAAACTTGTGTGTCTATAGAAACAACGAAAAACGTGTGTGTCTATAGAGACAACGAAAAACTTGTGTATCTATAGAGACAACGAAAAACTTGTGTATCTATAGAGACAACGAAAAACGTGTGTGTCTATAGAGACAACAAAAAACTTGTGTATCTATAGAGACAACGAAAAACTTGTGTGTCTATAGAGTCCACAAAAAACTTGTGTGTCTATAGAGACAACGAAAAACTTGTGTATCTATAGAGACAACGGAAGACTTGTGTATCTATAGAGACAACGAAAAACTTGTGTGTCTATAGAGTCCACAAAAAACTTGTGTGTCTATAGAGACAACAAAAAACTTGTGTATCTATAGAGACAACGAAAAACTTGTGTCTATAGAGTCCACGAAAAACTTGTGTGTCTATAGAGACAACAAAAAACTTGTGTATCTATAGAGACAACGAAAAACTTGTGTGTCTATAGAGTCCACAAAAAACTTGTGTGTCTATAGAGTCCACAAAAAACTTGTGTGTCTTTAGAGTCCACAAAAAACTTGTGTGTCTATATAGACAACAAAAAACTTGTGTGTCTTTATAGACTACAAAAACTTGTGTATCTATAGAGACAACAAAAAACTTGTGCATCTATAGAGTCCACAAAAAACTTGTGTGTCTATATAGACAACGAAAAACTTGTGCATCTATAGAGTCCACAAAAAACTTGTGTGTCTATAGAGACAACGAAAAACTTGTGCATCTATAGAGTCCACGAAAAACGTGTGTGTCTATAGAGTCCACGAAAAACTTGTGTGTCTTTATAGACAACGAAAAACTTGTGTATCTATAGAGACAACAAAAAACTTGTGTGTCTATAGAGTCCACAAAAAACTTATGTGTCTATAGAGAAAACGAAAAACTTGTGTGTCTATGGAGACAACGAAAAACTTGTGTCTATAGAGTCCACGAAAAACTTGTGTATCTATAGAGACAACGAAAAACGTGTGTGTCTATAGAGACAAAGAAAAACTTGTGTGTCTATAGAGACAACGAAATACTTGTGTGTCTATAGAGACAACGAAAATTTGTGTGTCTATAAAGACAAAGAAAAACTTGTGTATCTATAGAGACAACGAAAAACTTGTGTGTCTATAGAGACAACGAAAAACGTGTGTGTCTATAGAGACAAAAAAAAACTTGTGTGTCTATAGAGACAACAAAAAACTTGTGTGTCTATAGAGACAACAAAAAACTAGTGTGTCTATAGAGTCCACGAAAAACTTGTGTGTCTATAGAGACAACGAAAAACTTGTGTATCTATAGAGACAACGAAAAACTTGTGTGTCTATAGAGTTCACAAAAAACTTGTGTGTCTATAGAGACAACAAAAAACTTGTGTATCTATAGAGACAACGAAAAACTTGTGTCTATAGAGTCCACAAAAAACTTGTGTATCTATAGAGACAACGAGAAACGTGTCTGTCTATAGAGACAAAGAAAAACTTGTGTGTCTATAGAGACAACAAAAGACTTGTGTGTCTATAGAGACAACGAAAAACGTGTGTGTCTATAGAGACAAAGAAAAACTTGTGTATCTATAGAGTCCACGAAAAACTTGTGCATCTATAGAGACAACGAAAAACTTGTGTATCTATAGAGTCCACAAAAAACTTGTGTGTCTATAGAGACAACGAAAAACTTGTGTATGTATAGAGACAATGAAAAACTTGTGTGTCTATAGAGACAACGAAAAACTTGTGTGTCTATAGAGACAACGAAAAACTTGTGTGTCTATAGAGACAACGAAAAACTTGTGTGTCTATAGAGACAACGAAAAACTTGTGTGTCTATAGAGACAACGAAAAACTTGTGTGTCTATAGAGTCCACGAAAAACTTGTGCATCTATAGAGTCCACGAAAAACTTGTGTGTCTATAAAGACAACGAAAAACTTGTGCATCTATAGAGTCCACAAAAAACTTGTGTGTCTATAGAGACAACGAAAAACTTGTGTATGTATAGAGACAACGAAAAACTTGTGTATCTATAGAGACAACGAAAAACGTGTGTGTCTATAGAGACAAAGAAAAACTTGTGTGTCTATAGAGACAACGAAAAACTTGTGTGTCTATAGAGTCCACGAAAAACTTGTGCATCTATAGAGACAACGAAAAACTTGTGTGTCTATAAAGACAACGAAAAACTTGTGTATCTATAGAGTCCACAAAAAACTTGTGTGTCTATAGAGACAACGAAAAACTTGTGTATGTATAGAGACAACGAAAAACTTGTGTATCTATAGAGACAACGAAAAACTAGTGTGTCTATAGAGACAAAGAAAAACTTGTGTGTCTATAGAGACAACGAAAAACTTGTGTGTCTATAGAGACTACGAAAAACTTGTGTATCTATAGAGACAACGAAAAACTTGTGTATCTATAGAGACAACGAAAAACGTGTGTGTCTATAGAGACCACAAACAACTTGTGTATCTATAGAGACAACGAAAAACTTGTGTGTCTATAGAGACAACGAAAAACTTGTGTGTCTATAGGGACAACGAAAAACTTCTGTATCTATAGAGACAACGAAAAACTTGTGTGTCTATAGAGTCCACAAAACACTTGTGTGTCTATAGAGATAACAAAAAACTTGTGTATCTAGAGAGACAACAAAAAACTTGTGTATCTATAGAGACAACGAAAAACTAGTGTCTATAGAGTCAACGAAAAACTTGTGTATCTATAGAGACAACGAAAAACGTGTGTGTCTATAGAGACAAAGAAAAACTTGTGTGTCTATAGAGAGTACGAAAAACTTGTGTATCTATAGAGACAACGAAAAACGTGTGTGTCTATAGAGACAAAGAAAAACTTGTGTATCTATAGAGACAACGAAAGACTTGTGTATCTATAGAGACAACGAAAAACTTTTGTGTCTATAGAGTCCACAAAAAACTTGTGTGTCTATAGAGACAACAAAAAACTTGTGTATCTATAGAGACAACGAAAAACTTGTGTCTATAGAGTCCACGAAAAACTTGTGTGTCTATAGAGACAACGAAAAACGTGTGTGTCTATAGAGACAAAGAAAAACTTTTGTGTCTATAGAGACAACGAAAAACTTGTGTGTCTATAGAGTCCACAAAAAACTTGTGTGTATATAGAGTCCACAAAAAACTTGTGTGTCTATAGAGAAAACAAAAAACTTGTGTGTCTTTATAGATAACAAAAACTTGTGTATCTATAGAGACAACAAAAAACTTGTGCATCTATAGAGTCCACAAAAAACTTGTGTGTCTATATAGACAACGAAAAACTAGTGCATCTATAGAGTCCACGAAAAACTTGTGTGTCTATAGAGACAACAGAAAACTTGTGCATCTATAGAGTTCACAAAAAACGTGTGTGTCTATAGAGTCCACGAAAAACTTGTGTGTCTTTATAGACAACGAAAAACTTGTGTATCTATAGAGACAACAAAAAACTTGTGTGTCTATAGAGTCCACAAAAAACTTGTGTGTCTATAGAGACAACGAAAAACTTGTGTATCTATAGAGACAACGAAAAACTTGTGTGTCTATAGAGACAACGAAAAACTTGTGTGTCTATAGAGACAACGAAAAACTTGTGTGTCTATAGAGTCCACAAAAAACTTCTGTGTCTTTATAAACAACGAAAAACTTGTGTATCTATAGAGACAACGAAAAACTTGTGTGTCTATAGAGTCCACAAAAACCTTGTGTGTCTATAGAGTCCACAAAAAACTTGTGTGTCGTTAGAGTCCACAAAAAACTTGTGTGTCTGTATAGACAAAAAAAACTTGTGTGTCTTTATAGACAACAAAAAACTCGTGTATCTATAGAGACAACAAAAAACTTGTGCATCTATAGAGTCCACAAAAAATTGTGTGTCTATAGAGTCCACAAAACACTTGTGTGTCTATAAAAACAACGAAAAACTTGTGCATCTATAGAGTCCACAAAAAACTTGTGTGTCTATAGAGACAACGAAAAACTTGTGCATCTATAGAGTCCACAAAAAACTTGTGTGTCTATAGAGTCCACGAAAAACTTGTGTGTCTTTATAGACAACGAAAAACTTGTGTATCTATAGAGACAACAAAAAACTTGTGTGTTTATAGAGACAACGAAAAACTAGTGTGTCTATAGAGACAACGAAAAACTTGTGTATCTATAGAGACAACAAAAAACTTGTGTGTCTATAGAGTCCACAAAAAACTTGTGTGTCTATAGAGAAAACAAAAAACTTGTGTATCTATAGAGACAACGAAAAACTTATGTGTCTATGGGGACAACGAAAAACTTGTGTCTATACAGTCCACGAAAAACTTGTGTATCTATAGAGACAACGAAAAACGTGTGTGTCTATAGAGACAAAGAAAAGTTTGTGTGTCTATAGAGACAACGAAAAACTTGTGTGTCTATAGAGACAACGAAAAACGTGTGTGTCTATAGAGACAACGAAAAACTTGTGTATCTATAGAGAGAACGAAAAACTTGTGTATCTATAGACACAACGAAAAACGTGTGTGTCTATAGAGACAACAAAAAACTTGTGTATCTATAGAGACAACGAAAAACTTGTGTGTCTATAGAGTCCACAAAAAACTTGTGTGTCTATAGAGACAACAAAAACCTTGTGTATCTATAGAGACAACGAAAGACTTGTGTATCTATAGAGACAACGAAAAACTTGTGTGTCTATAGAGTCCACAAAAAACGTGTGTGTCTATAGAGACAACAAAAAACTTGTGTATTTACAGAGACAACGAAAAACTTGTGTATCTATAGAGACAACGAAAAACTTGTGTCTATAGAGTCCACGAAAAACTTGTGTGTCTATAGAGACAACAAAAAACTTGTGTATCTATAGAGACAACGAAAAACTTGTGTGTCTATAGAGTCCACAAAAAACTTGTGTGTCTATAGAGTCCACAAAAAACTTGTGTGTCTTTAGAGTCCACAAAAAACTTGTGTGTCTATATAGACAACAAAAAACTTGTGTGTCTTTATAGACAACAAAAACTTGTGTATCTATAGAGACAACAAAAAACTTGTGCATCTATAGAGTCCACAAAAAACTTGTGTGTCTCTAGAGTCCACAAAAAACTTGTGTGTCTATATAGACAACGAAAAACTTGTGCATCTATAGAGTCCACAAAATACTTGTGTGTCTATAGAGACAACGAAAAACTTGTGCATCTATAGAGTCCACAAAAAACGTGTGTGTCTATAGAGTCCACGAAAAACTTGTGTGTCTTTATAGACAACGAAAAACCTGTGTATCTATAGAGACAACAAAAAACTTGTGTGTCTATAGAGTCCACAAAAAACTTATGTGTCTATAGAGAAAACGAAAAACTTGTGTGTCTATGGAGACAACGAAAAGCTTGTGTCTATAGAGTCCACGAAAAACTTGTGTATCTATAGAGACAACGAAAAACGTGTGTGTCTATAGAGACAAAGAAAAACTTGTGTGTCTATAGAGACAACGAAAAACTTGTGTGTCTATAGAGACAACGAAAAACGTGTGTTTCTATAAAGACAAAGAAAAACTTGTGTATCTATAGAGGCAACGAAAAACTTGTGTGTCTATAGAGACAACAAAAAACGTGTGTGTCTATAGAGGCAAAAAAAACTTGTGTGTCTATAGAGACAACAAAAAACTTGTGTGTCTATAGAGACAACAAAAAACTTGTGTGTCTATAGAGTCCACAAAAAACTTGTGTATCTATAGAGACAACGAAAAACTTGTGTATCTATAGAGACAACGAAAAACTTGTGTGTCTATAGAGTCCACAAAAAACTTGTGTGTCTATAGAGTCCACAAAAAACTTGTGTGTCTTTAGAGTCCACAAAAAACTTGTGTGTCCATATAGACAACAAAAACAAAAAACTTGTGTGTCTTTATAGACAAAAAAAACTTGTGTATCTATAGAGACAACGAAAAACTTGTGCATCTATAGAGTCCACAAAAAACTTGTGTGTCTATAGAGTCCACAAAACACTTGTGTGTCTATATAGACAACGAAAAACTTGTGCATCTTTAGAGTCCACAAAAAACTTGTGTGTCTATAGAGACAACGAAAAACTTGTGCATCTATAGAGTCCACAAAAAACTTGTGTGTCTATAGAGTCCACGAAAAACTTGTGTGTCTTTATAGACAACGAAAAACTTATGTGTCTATAGAGTCCACAAAAAACTTGTGTGTCTATAGAGAAAACAAAAAACTTGTGTATCTATAGAGACAACGAAAAACTTGTGTGTCTATGGAGACAACGAAAAACTTGTGTCTATAGAGTCCACGAAAAACTTGTGTATCTATAGAGACAACGAAAAACGTGTGTGTCTATAGAGACAAAGAAAAGTTTGTGTGTCTATAGAGACAACGAAAAACTTGTGTGTCTATAGAGACAACGAAAAACGTGTGTGTCTATAGAGACAACGAAAAACTTGTGTATCTATAGAGACAACGAAAAACTTGTGTATCTATAGAGACAACGAAAAACGTGTGTGTCTATAGAGACAACAAAAAACTTGTGTATCTATAGAGACAACGAAAAACTTGTGTGTCTATAGAGTCCACAAAAAACTTGTGTGTCTATAGAGACAACGAAAAACTTGTGTATCTATAGAGACAACGAAAGACTTGTGTATCTATAGAGACAACGAAAAACTTGTGTGTCTATAGAGTCCACAAAAAACTTGTGTGTCTATAGAGACAACAAAAAACTTGTGTATTTATTGAGACAACGAAAAACTTGTGTATCTATAGAGACAACGAAAAACTTGTGTCTATAGAGTCCACGAAAACTTGTGTGTCTATAGAGACAACAAAAAACTTGTGTATCTATAGAGACAACGAAAAACTTGTGTGTCTATAGAGTCCACAAAAAACTTGTGTGTCTATAGAGTCCACAAAAAACTTGTGTGTCTTTAGAGTCCACAAAAAACTTGTGTGTCTATATAGACAACAAAAAACTTGTGTGTCTTTATAGACTACAAAAACTTGTGTATCTATAGAGACAACAAAAAACTTGTGCATCTATAGAGTCCACAAAAAACTTGTGTGTCTATATAGACAACGAAAAACTTGTGCATCTATAGAGTCAACAAAAAACTTGTGTGTCTATAGAGACAACGAAAACTTGTGCATCTATAGAGTCCACAAAAAACGTGTGTGTCTATAGAGTCCACGAAAAACTTGTGTGTCTTTATAGACAACGAAAAACTTGTGTATCTATAGAGACAACAAAAAACTTGTGTGTCTATAGAGTCCACAAAAAACTTATGTGTCTATAGAGAAAACGAAAAACTTGTGTGTCTATGGAGACAACGAAAAACTTGTGTCTATAGAGTCCACGAAAAACTTGTGTATCTATAGAGACAACGAAAAACGTGTGTGTCTATAGAGACAAAGAAAAACTTGTGTGTCTATAGAGACAACGAAAAACTTGTGTGTCTATAGAGACAACGAAAAACGTGTGTGTCTATAAAGACAAAGAAAAACTTGTGTATCTATAGAGACAACGAAAAACTTGTGTATCTATAGAGACAACGAAAAACGTGTGTGTCTATAGAGACAACAAAAAACTTGTGTGTCTATAGAGACAACAAAAAACTTGTGTGTCTATAGAGACAACGAAAAACTTGTGTGTCTATAGAGACAACGAAAAACTTGTGTATCTATAGAGACAACGAAAAACTTGTGTGTCTATAGAGTCCACAAAATACTTGTGTGTCTATAGAGACAACAAAAAACTTGTGTATCTATAGAGACAACGAAAAACTTGTGTATCTATAGGGAAAACGAAAATCTTGTGTCTATAGAGTCCACGAAAAACTTGTGTATCTATAGAGACAACGAAAAACGTGTGTGTCTATAGAGACAAAGAAAAACTTGTGTGTCTATAGAGACAATGAAAAACTTGTGTGTCTATAGAGACAACGAAAAACGTGTGTGTCTATAAAGACAAAGAAAAACTTGTGTATCTATAGAGACAACGAAAAACTTGTGTGTCTATAGAGACAACGAAAAACGTGTGTGTCTATAGAGACAAAAAAAACTTGTGTGTCTATAGAGACAACAAAAAACTTGTGTGTCTATAGAGACAACAAAAAACTTGTGTGTCTATAGAGTCCACAAAAAACTTGTGTGTCTATAGAGACAACGAAAAACTTGTGTATCTATAGAGACAACGAAAAACTTGTGTCTATAGAGTCCACGAAAAACTTGTGTATCTATAGAGACAACGAGAAACGTGTCTGTCTATAGAGACAAAGAAAAACTTGTGTGTCTATAGAGACAACAAAAGACTTGTGTGTCTATAGAGACAACGAAAAACGTGTGTGTCTATAGAGACAAAGAAAAACTTGTGTATCTATAGAGACAACGAAAAACTTGTGTATCTATAGAGACAACGAAAAACGTGTGTGTCTATAGAGACAACAAAAAACTTGTGTGTCTATAGAGACAACGAAAAACTTGTGTGTCTATAGAGACAACGAAAAACTTGTGTATCTATAGAGACAACGAAAAACTTGTGTGTCTATAGAGTCCACAAAAAACTTGTGTGTCTATAGAGACAACAAAAAACGTGTGTATCTATAGAGACAACGAAAAACTTGTGTATCTATAGGGAAAACGAAAATCTTGTGTCTATAGAGTCCACGAAAAACTTGTGTATCTATAGAGACAACGAAAAACGTGGGTGTCTATAGAGACAAAGAAAAACTTTTGTGTCCATAGAGACAACGGAAAACTTGTGTATCTATAGAGACAACGAAAAACTTGTGTGTCTATAGAGTCCACGAAAAACTTGTGTATCTATAGAGACAACGAAAAACGTGTGTGTCTATAGAGACAAAGAAAAACTTGTGTGTCTATAGAGACAAAGAAAAACTTGTGTGTCTATAGAGACAAAGAAAAACTTGTGTGTCTATAGAGACAAAGAAAAACTTGTGTGTCGATAGAGACAACGAAAAACTTGTGTGTCTATAGAGACAACGAAAAACTTGTGTGTCTATAGAGACAACGAAAAACTTGTGTGTCTATAGGGGGGTTACTATGTCGTAGAACGTTTTATATACTCCTTAGATTATAATATCTACGATTTACAAAACGACGTCGTGAATATCTTTTATTCCAGCGACTTTTATATTAAAAATTCGCGCTGTGAATTCGTTTTTCGCTACTACTACTACTACTACTACTACTACTACTACTACTACTACTGCGTGATATTTGACCTAGAAGACCATACGCTGACATTCAACCACCTGCATTTTTAAACGTTTATTTTCGGTTGTTCTCAAGTCCCTGCCTTCCTGGCGTCATGCCAAATCGTCACACTGTTAACCTCAATGCCTCGGTTTCGAGCCTAGCTTCCACCAAAGTTTTTCCGCAGTTGTTTTTATTTTTTGTTTTGTTTTCCGATTGCTTTTAACAATTTTATCATCGTATTTTTAATATTTAAACAGTGTTATTGCTTCGCTTATTATTTTAATTTCCATTTTGTTTTGATCTACCTCCCCAACACACACACACACACACACACACACACACACCTCTAAACACCTGGGCAACACTCCCGCTAGTGTTTGATAAAGGGGGAAATAAAGGAAGTTACTGCACATTTCCAATGTTTCATAGTTAGGTTCCAGTTAATATTAAACTTACCAAAAATAAAAAAGTCAATAAAAGTTACAATCACTCGGGGATATCATTTCATAATTTTTTAAAATTCATTTTTAACAAGAACCTAAATACGAAATTTCAGAAATGTGTAGTTATCTCCCGTTTCTGCAATTATCAAACATGGCGATTTATATACCTGAGGAAGTGCGGAGGTTGATCGACCGAAACTTGTGCAAATAGAACCCAAACAAAGAACACTAGTCTGATTAATCTAAATAATAAGTTTTTATGTTTTTATGTGGATTAACATCTCTCTTTTATGTGAAAGGAACTTAAAACGTGGGTGCGGGTTCGTTCCCTGTAGAACAACTGAATGGATTTTGTTTTTGGAAATTTCACACAGATGTACTTTATGTTCCTTGCAGTGTATTTCGATAGGTTTTATATCGAAATGCTTCGGTAATTAATAATCGAAAAACTCCGGTCAAAGAAGGAAGAGGCGATTTTGATTAAACTTAACATCTTATACAGTCAAACATCACACGTGATTTGAGAAGACTTAAATCTAGCCCACAAGAAAAAAAAAGACCCGACATATAAAATCAACAGTAGGTTCTTTGCTACGACGTGGGTGCTTACGAAATGACTCTTTTACTTTAGAGCACAGTTTAACACTGATGACTTTTGCATTTTAATCTTTAGTTCTTTGCCATTATATACGTTTTTTAATGAAATACAATGTATTGTGGACTAAGTCATTGTAGATTCGCGGTGGGTACGATATTAGAACAGGCAATTAATCGATTTGATTGAAAAATGAGGGTTTCACATATTTCGATGACAATAAAATACAGGAAGATGAAACATTTGTTGCTTTTCATTTAATTCCAGGCATCGTCGTGTCTCCATACTGATATATATATATATATATATATATATATATATATATATATATATATATATATATATATATACATACATATCCAGAAGATACCTCACTATATATATATATATATATATATATATATATATATATCCAGTAGATATCTTCCTGCTATTTTCTATCTATATAAGAGCCAGGTACGTCCAAGGATGGAATACCGTTGCCTCATCTGAGCAGGGGTTGCTAGAAAAGACTTGTCCAGCCTTGATAGAGTTCAAAATAGACTTCGTAACCTCGTAAGAGATATCTTTTCCTCTTCCCTGCAACCTCTATTTCACAGAAGAGATGTTGCGAGTTTGTTTCTGCTGTATCGTTATTTTCATGGAAAGTATTCGACTGAGCTTCAGTCTATGCCCCCCCTCACCAAACTTTCATTACCTGTGCCTAAACCTAAACGTATATTCCATGAACAAAGCTTCTTTCTTAGAACTGCACGCCTATGGAATTGTCTTCAGTTTTCCTGCTTTCCAGCTGATTACAATATGGTTCTCTTAAAGTCTAACACAAACAAGTTCTTGATGTGCCGTCTCACTTGTTGACAAATTTACCGAAATTCGATTACTAACTTTCTACTTACACACTTATACCCTTATCCTCGAGTGGCCTTTTAGCCTTGATAAGTAGTGATACACACACACACACACACATATATATATATATATATATATATATATATATATATATATATATATATATATATATATATATATACCAGCATGGAAACGCGACGGTGCCTTGAATTGAATTGAGTGATTCTATATATCTATACTATAAAGCTGAATGTCTGTGTGTGTATGTGTGTGTGTGTGTGTGTGTGTGTGTGTGTGTGTGTGTGTGTGTGTCTGGTCACGAATAGGCTCCTATATGGTTGACTATTTAAAAAAAAAAACTGATTACATATAATGATCGAAGATGTATCGAGACACAGAAATGGGTATGTTTGATTTGGCAAAACGGAGGTTCATTAAAATTGTTCGCGCCTAGTCCACAAAGTATGGAAATGAAAAATTTTAAAATAAAAAAAAGAAACGTTTACAAGTGTTTTTGATATAGATGTACATAAGAATACTTTGATAAGTATGTTTTAATTTATATAGGGATGGTATAATAAAATTGTGGGGTGTGCGTTCGCGCCTGGCCTCCATAGAATGGAAATAGACACACACGTTAATAAAGACTTTTCATATCTATCTGCGTAAGTATACTTTGATAATTATGTTTCTGTTTGAAGAAATATGGTGTAATAAATTTATGGGGTGTACGTTCGCGTCTGACCTCCATAAAATGGACATATGTCACGAAGTTTAACAAGGTTTTTTAATATATATATATATATATATATATATATATATATGTACCCACACACGAGCACATATGTATATAACTACTTAATTTACTCACATAAAATTAATATAGGAAAGTATAGATTTATGCGTAAACTTTAAGTATTTACTTCAAAAGTGCTCAATACGTAGGTAGAGCTAGTTAGTAAGTTATAAAATGTATATGGCGATTAAGCTACACTGAATATTCCGCGTTTCATCCACTCTAGTATTCTTCAGGCTTATGCGCGAATTCTGTGGTTGTTTGTCGTTCTTATATGCGCATCTTCTATTGAAATTTTAGTTAACCAATCAGATTTCTAGTATCCACCGCGCCCTTCCTATCAGCAAATGAGAGTGCATTTATCAGACAAAGGCCTATTTGACCTCTAGTTGACCTGTTCCATTGTGTGTGCTCTATTTATCCTGGATATTTAGCTTCTTGATCTGTTTTAAATCTAGGTTAGTGTTTTTTTAATTTTTTTTTATTAATGTTAGTTTATATATAAATATATATATGTGTACACACATATATGCGCATATATATACATATATATGCATATATACATGCATGTATGTCTGATCGTTTATGTATATTCATGCTTAATGGTATTTTATCTCTAGCCTTAGTACATTTAAGCTGGAAGAGAACGGGGTTGAGTTTTGATGGGAAATTTAAAACTAAGCAAAGAAAACAAAAGACAGGATTTACTGAAACCACTAAATAACGTATAGAAGCACAAAAATCATGACTTCTGTAAAAACTACAACAGTGTAGTAAATGAACAATTCCTCCACTAACCAACAATCATAAGGTTGTTTGCTCAGCAAACGACAAGGCTAATATGATTTCCAGCCGGTTTGCCTCAAACTCAACACTTGACACTTCCAACCACCCCCTGCCTGACTTTCCTTTGCTGACAGACGCCACGCTAGACGACCTAAAAATCACCCCTGCTCAGGTACATGCTATCATAAAAAAACCTTGACACTTCAAAAGCATGTGGACCTGATCTCATCCCAGCTGTCCTATTAAAAAAGTGCTCAGTCGAAGTAGCTGCAGTTCTCTCCAAACTTTACAACAAATGCCTTAATGAATCATGCTTTCCGGGCTGTTGGAAAACTGCTTCTGTGGTACCAGTATTCAAGAATTCTGGCGAAAGAACTGACCCATCAAATTATCGCCCCATTAGCCACCTCCCACCTTTCGCCAAAATATTTGAGACCATAATTAACCATGCTCTAGACCGTCACCTTACAGATGCTAAACTTCTGACTGACAAACAATATGGATTTAGATAAGCCCGTTCCACAGCAGACATCCTAACTGTAATGTCTGAACGTATATACCATTCACTGGACAAAGCGGGGGAGGGCAGAGCGGTAGCTCTAGATATATCTAAGGCTTTTGACAGGGTATGGCATGAGGGTCTCCTCAGGAAAATTAAATCATACGGTATCACTGGTAGAATACTTAACATAATGAAATCCTTCTTAGATAAGAGAAAAATCTTCGACGCTCGTACATCTAAACATTGTGATATTAATGCGGCAGTGCATCAGGGGTCTATCGTTTGAACTCTATTGTTCCTAATATTTATTAATGACCTCCCCGACAAAACTGCCTCTGAGATGGGTATATATGCTGATGATACCATACTCTATAACAGGCACGACAGGAAAACAAATGAACACATAACTAAAGAAATGGCAAAAACACTAGAGGATGACCTCCAATCTGTAGTGGATTGGGGACAAAAATGGATGGTCACATTCAATGTTGCCAAGACTAAACTGGTTTCCTTCAATAATTACAAGAAACCTTCTATGTCACCAATAGCAATGACCAGTGACTCCCTGTTTGAGAGTAAATCTTTCAAACTGCTTGGCCTAACGTTCACAGGAAACATGAGTTGGAACAATTATATTAAAAACATTGCTAGGGCCGCTGCGAAAAAGGTAGGCTCTTTCTACTGTGCTAGAAAACTACTGACACCTGAAAGTATCCTGTACCACTATAAGGCCACCATTCGCCCATGTATGGAGTATTGCTGTCACATTTGGGCTGGTGCATCTGCTACTAGTCTCTCGCTCCTAGACAAGGTTAAAAAGAGAGTCGCCAATCTGAACGGCCATGAACTGGCATCTAAGCTTCAGCCTCTGTGCCATCGATGAAATGTAGCATACCTCTGCCTGTTCTACAAGTATTTTAATGGTGAATGCTCTGACGAACTGCAGACACTTATGCCTCCACGACGTAGACACCCTTGACAAACCCGACAGGCAGCTAAATCCCTCCCCCACACAGTAGTGATCCCTAGATGTAGAAGATCTTTCTACTCCAGTAGTTTCTTCCCCAGAACCGCTAGACTCTGGAATTCCATTCCAGGTCCCTGCTTCCCCAACTGTACTGACATGCAGAAGTTCAAGTGTAACGTGAACCGACATCTTGCTGCCCAAATCCCAACATAGTGCCTCAGTAGTTGCTGCCCCTGATAGTAGCCCCCTACACCACAGTGGCAATGTGACTTGTTTGGGGTGAAAATGTAATATATATATATATATATATATATATATATATATATATATATATATATATATATATATATATATATATATATATATATACCAGCATGCAGACCCGACGGTGCCTGGAATTGAATTGAATAATTATATATATATATATATATATATATATATATATATATATATATATATATATATATAACATTTTGTACATAGATATATGTAAATATTGCTTCTTTCTTGTCTATAATTTCCAGTGTTTCATTCATTATTTTTTATTAACTTTACTGTACGATTAAAACTTGCTTTTTTAAAGTTGTTTTCAATATTAATTTCTACTTAACATTTTATAAACGATCTCATAATCTACTTCTAAATGAAATATTGCTGCCAGAGAAATATCAGCAAAAAAATCATTTAATTTCACTTGTCTTTGGCGACGAGGTTTTGGTTTTAGTAAATGACTAGCTTTTGGCAAGAACGCTTAGAGCGAACACTTGATATGAGAAATTCGAAATCACTAATCAAAAACATAAAATATAGACTTATATTTGAGTTTAAACCGAGCTCAATAAAAAAAAAAACTGAACAAAGAATAGCAAAAAATTAAGCTGTTTGCAGAATAACATTCCGCCATTGAAAACAAGTAGTTTGAATGCGCATGCGCAAGAGCGGCCATCTTTTTTTATATATGAAGAAAATTTTATGGTGTAAGATCAAATTTTGTAAAGCCGAACAATAAATTACGATTTACTCTTATTATTTTTCTTGTTATTGAAAAAATATCTGTAACCAAAAGAAGAAGAAAATACATTTTATAAAAAATATTTTTTGTTTTTATTGAAATAGTTTTTTTTTTATCGATATATCTGTGACATTTCAAAATTAGATCTCTACCTAATCTAAATAAAGCGACGTGTCTGTTTCTCTCTTCCTCTCACTCTCTCTCTCTCTCTATCTGTTTTTCTTTTTTCCTGCCTGTATGTCTCTCTACTTTATATATATATATATATATATATATATATATATATATATATATATATATATATATATATATATATGACCACTTCATTTAATCACATAAATTAAAATAAGAAAGTATTTTTTATGCGAAAACTTTTAGTATTTACTTCAACAGTGCTCAATACGTAGGTATAGCTAGGTAGTAAGTTATAAAAATATATATGGCAATTAAGCTACTATAAAACGACAAAGTCAAGATATTGTAGGATGAAATTTACAGTATTTTATTCAAAATAAGGAATAATGGTTAAATGGACTTTCAAACAAAGGCTGTTCTCCCCAGAGGAAAAATATTAGCAAACGGTAACTATAGATACATATTTATTTTTGCTAGTTAGCTCAATTTTTGAAAACAATCGAGGAAGAAACTTTTATAGTATACGTTTATAGATGAGAAGAAAGGGAATACTCAGCAAAGGCTAATTTGTATGCTTGTAAATATTCAGTGATATAAAAAACTTTCATGGCCAATTTAAATCGGCAAAAAGTGGAAGAAGGAAACTTAAAAATAAACGGGACTGAGAATTCATAAAGTAAAACCATGGGGAGTGTTTTACTATCACGTTGTTGTACTAATAATGGAATTAAACCGAGCAGATAAGAAGGGTTAGAGAAGGTGAATGTTAAGTATGAGGGAGGCAAATTAGAAAGGCTCTAAGTAGGAGGTGCCAAGTTACTATGAATTCAGATGGAGAAAAAGATAAAGAGTGATAGATGGTAATCAATATTAAAATGTTGTTGTGGGAAAAGAATTAGAAAAGTTAGAATTAAGGGGTAAGGTATTAAAAAGTCGGGAGTAACGAAATATAAAAGAAAGATAAGAATTGAATGGTAGACAATAAATCGGTTTAGAATAAAAAAAACGTAGAGGAGACGCATATATAGCCGAACAAGAAGATAGTATCAAAGCACTAAGAGAGGGGCAAACAAATGCAAAGGGTGGATGCATTAAAATGATATGGCGTGGCGCAGTTGATAGAGGCGCTGAATCTCTACGGTTCCAGATGATGATTCTCTGAAGATAGCGGTTCCAATCCTACCCAAAGCCGGCCAGAGGCTTACTTGGCCCAAAACGTGGTGAGACGACATCAACTACAGATAGCAGTGATTGCTGGAGATGCAGTTAGCAGATTAGAAGTTCATATCCGCCACCTGATGAAGGTCAGAGACATAGTTGACCGAAACGTCGTGAAACAACACCTAATAAAGATGAGCATAATAGTCCGCAATAAATAAAATTAATATGAAAAATACTCGTGTCAAGTATGAATTCCAATTAAAATAATATATATAAATAATTATTGTCTAATTAAAATGAGGTAAAGTAAAAAAAAAAACGGATTAACGGAGCAGGAAGCTTGAGGGGATAAAAGTATTTAAAGAATGGTAAAAAAGGCAAGAGAATTGGATTATAGGTATAAAGGAAATTACAGGTCAGGATTATATAAGAATTGTCAGCTAATGACTCGAACATGAACATGAAGTGTGTGGGGGATGGAAATAGTTATGTACTTTGCAATTGGCTATACTTGTAGTTTTTCCTCTGCTTACAGCTTTAAATTAATTCGTTTTTAGAATTAATGAGTTTATTACTTTGAGATAAGGTGATAATACTAACAGTTGCAAATATACAAAACTGGCAAGACTTTACGCCAGAAGTGTAAGATTGAGATTTCCTGAGTATTGGCTATTTAATAAAAGAGGCTTATATTTTATGCCCTAAGATTTTTATTCGTGTTATCATCGTTAAATGAATGGACATGGTTTAGAATGCAAAGTTTAATTAGCGTGGAGGTTGAGCCAATGTACATAGGGGATGTTCGTTGAATGTTAATTGTATGATTACTACGATTAAAATTAGATAAGGAAAGGCTGCAAGAATTATTGTGGTTATGGATATTTCAAACGTAGGAGAAGCCGGCAATGTATCTGGAAATTTTTTTGCATGGTTAACATAGTTAGTATTATTGTTAGCAATTAGGTAAGAACTAATTTGGGAATGAGTTCAAATGAGAGCTTACTTGGGGGAATTATTAAGAATTATTAAGAACAACAGTAAAAAATTGGATTCAGTTACAAAACAAGAATAGATTGCAACTATTATGCAACTTTCAGTTTGTTTTGGCAATTACATTTACTAGCGCGTATAAATGGGTAGGGCTAGATTGAACAATTCTAATTTTCTTCTTATTAGATGCTATTGTTGTTTTGGCTATATATTAAACATAGTGGAATATGAGATTTTAATTGAATGTTTATTTGAAAATATTGCTGTATCTATGTTGGTATTTAAACGATGTTTCTACAATTCAATCAATAGCAGAGGGTGCACAATTCCTCGTATAATAAAGTGTAAAAACAGATTCTATGTGATCTCGTTTAGTCGTCCAATGTTGTTTTGAATATTTGAATATTATTTTTTATTTTGTATTACAACAATTCAATAATCAGTTTTAGTCTCTAAACATAAAAACCTTGAAAGATTGGGCAACACGGACCGCTTTGAATTTTTATTAAAAAATAAAACCAACCTTCGGTTGTATATTTGTTGCATCATCATTAGGGCTATAACAACAGCATATTCTTTACATTGTTTTTATTCTCGAGTATATATCCGATGCAGTTAGACACAACTACTCAACCCAAACCACATCACTCTACATAAAAACATATAAGATATCAATAAATATATACCCGAGAATCAAAACAAGGAAAAGAATATGCTGTTGTCATAGCCATAGACTCCTGAAATTCTATTGTTGGCATTGGTTTTCTTGATATTATTTTTACAGAATTCATTCTATAAAAACATCAGGCAATTACAGGAAGAGTCCACATAAAGGTTGCAGGCATCCTAAATCAAAGTGATTTTTGTAGAACGGATTGGATTTGAACTTGGGATAGCGAGGTAGTCAGTCTACGTGGTTAACTACTGAACCACCGACACCTCCTTTTTGCATAATTGCTGGCATGAAATAATTCTGTATTTTCTTTCTTATTATTCTTAGAATAATTAAAGGACATCCGGAGTAAAATACTGTCTAATCAAGTTAAAAGATTAGATGGGACAAAAGTATGAACAAAAAAAAACGGAAGTATAAGTAGTGTGAAATAAGTGAAAATAACGTCATCTAATGAGTTTGAATTTCTAACTATGAGAAAACGACTAGAAAGCGAGTATATAAAATGCGCTATCAAAAAAGATTTAAAACAAACCGAGGCTGAACTTCTTTCTTTTCATACTTTGTCGACTTACGAGATAAGTTTCGGATTAATGTGAAATAAACAATGATGTAGATTAAACGTTACGTGTTCTGGCTTTCTTCTAAAGTACTTTTTAATTTTTCGTTTTAATCTTCTTAGAGAGAAAGCTGTCTGGCAAGGTCAGGTGATTAAATCTGACAAAAACGTTAAAACAGCAAAAAATGTAATGACAGAAATATGGCATCAATAATGTAGTTAAGATATAGTTTCTAATATAATTAGCCGACTTGGCAGCATATTTCACACTTTTGGACTATTATTCTCATGTTATTTGCATTTTCCACAACGTTTCGGTCGATATCACTTCCAACCAGCTTTCCCAACGAACGTAGCCGTTAAGAATTAAAAACGCAAATAGCGCCAAGTCTATTACTGTTTTTAAAAATTATTTTGTGTAGCAGGGGTATATATTTAAAGATGACGCGGAGTTCATATTGGGGCACATATATAACGATGATGAGGCAGACATTTATACCAGTTCTTATATGCTTCTTGCGGTGCCCATATATGATCGTTCTTATAACACGGATATTAGAATGATAATGACATTTATATATATTGCATCATGACGACGACCGTGACTATTCCTGAGGGGAAGACATTTATATATCAGACAGGGGATTGTTTTTCATAACATATACCGAGGAGAGGGTGTTATGATGCACAGATGAGAAGAGATACATAATCTTTGAAGGGTTACACAATGTTCATTATAAGATGATAAACACAATTCCCTTTCGTTCGTGATGAAGGATGTGACACAAGATAACAGTTACACCATAATGATAACTTCTTTATTCATCTAATCGGCCGGTCGATGACGTCAGCAATTCAAATTTGGATGTTCTCCCTTCGCTTCCAAGGAATCAACTGACCAACTGACTGACTCTCAACTCTCCGACTCTCAACTCCTCTCTGACTGACTCTCTTGCTCTGACTAAAATCCGATCCCATATTATGAAGAAATGTCCTTTGTCTATGACGTCAAAAGTGTGTTTTTTAAACGTGACTAATTTCACGTGGCTTTACATATGTTTGACCAAACACACCTCTGGCGAACAAAAGAATCCTTAATTCTAATCTAACTTATTTTTAAACAATATAATTTAATTTACATTGTTCATTCTTTTACTGACATATTTAATATGGAGATTTCTAAAAGAATTAACAATACACTTAATTTCTAACCTTCCATTTTTAACTTTACCTACAGGGTTCGATTCTAGGCTTATCCTAATCTCATTTTTACTTATCTAATATTCTTCTTATTTACATGGGAAGGGGACAGCCCATTTCCGTGTAACATTTATACATTCAGGTCCATTCTGTTTTTTTTTTTTGGATAATGATTGTTTATTTTTGTGATGAGAATCGATAGTTCTTTTTTGCATTATTTGGATTATTATTCTCACTTTGGTCGCTTTTCCACAACATTTCGGCCGATGTAACCTCCGACCATCTTCAGGTGTATCCACACTGGATGTTATTGGAAAATAGTGAAAAATATTTGGTTTTTGCTTCCCCAACAAACGTAGCCGTTAGAAATAGCGCCAAATCTATTTAATTTTATTTTTATAAATCTGAGTCCATTTCATTTTTGTTTGTTTTAATATGATGAATGTAGATATTTCACTTGTTGAATATTTCATTTCACTCGTCAGTAAACGTCTTGTTATCAGGATAGAATTGGCAGCGTGCCAAGACCTTCCTCTTGCTGGCTTTTCCGAGTATCAGTCAGCTTCACTGACATGAAGCTTCATTATTGAGCGGGGCCTACATGCGTAAAACCTATAACAGTTTTAAGAGTTTTTTTCAACGTTTGGGGCCACACCCTCTAGATAATCAATCAGTAGATATTGAACTCATTGATTTTGAATGATGAACATTAATTTTTCTTTTTAAATGTGTCAGACTTTCGTTGATTTTTCAAAAACTGCACTGACCATTTGCTTGTAGGCGATCAATGTTTTTTAATTCATTTATGAGTAAGTCTCCATCTTGCCTGGCCGGAATGAGTCTTTCATCATCAAATGGAAGTCTTCCGCTCTTGAGCCATTGGAGTGAAGCATCCCTGTCTATATACTCCTGGTTAAGCTCCTCCAGGAACTTTCATGCTCTTTTATATTTTTACCATCCTTGTTTTCTTGCGTCTATCTCGATTTTCGTGTATTTCTTTATTTTCTAGCAATCTGTGTTGCTGCTTCATCAAGTACCTCGGCAGTATTTTCCAGTATGACATCTGCAAAGTTTTCAACAAATTTTGTGATTGACGTTTGTTGGAGTAGATTTATGGTGATCCTTAATCAAATTCATTTCTTGAGCTTTTAATTTACTGCCCCATGCTTAGTATGGCGACACGATACGCATGGTTTATTTCAGTAGCCCCAAGAATTAACAGATGAAATCAATTCACACAAAAATAATAATTACTGTGTGAAAACAGTGTGGAGAAATTTAAAATAGTTTTGTAGCTTTTCCTAGTAGCATGCAATTGAATTGTCCTGATCAATATGACGGTTTCCTCGAAGCCGCAGGGAGAGTACTGCGGAATTAACGGTTTACAAATATAATTTATGAGATAGTTATTTTTTACAACATATACTTCCTCAGTTCCAAAGTTGGGAGGTCTGATGGTTACAGGCGGGAACTGTAGGCTTATCGTTCTGTGTTGTGGTTCTGTCGGGGTTACTACACAAGTTTCATTTATAAGAACTTGAAAATATGAATCCATGTGCTGCTATCGGCCTCACCCCAAGTGTTGATAAGTGGGCGAGAAAAAGAAAAAAATACATAACAAAAAAACAAACAAACAAAAAACGAAGTAGTTTTATCGGTAGAACAATTGATATACAATTATTCACAAAGGTATAAAAAGGGATGCTGACATGGGATTGTTGGTCAAAGTGTGTAGGTAGCTGGAATAAAATTGCTTGATTTTTCACTCTTTATTTAATATATTTAATTGCTGCTCTTTACCTTATTGAGCCTTTTTATCTTGATAAGTTTTTATTATATATACACTCTAGCCGCACTGATGAGCTGTGATACAGCGAAACGGTACTGAATGTGGATGACTATATGTAATTGTTTGACGGACGGTTTGAGAGGTGGATATGATTTTTAGACAGTCCACGTCAGTTATGGACAGTCTTTAGTTTGCGAGGGTTGACGACTGTCCAAGAGATTTGCGAGTTGGATATAGAGAATGCAGGTCGTGGCTTGAATCCGATTGTAAGATTGTCCGATTGTAGTTCGAGGGGGGAGGGAAATGATTAAACGACTACAAATAGGTCACGCCAGATTTTTTTCCGCGATATTGCTGCACACGCATCCAGAGCCCAACTGGCACCAACAGAATGTTTTCTTTTGAATTGCTTTATTATATATTTATAACTAACTGCCCGATGAACGCCACTAACATGTGCCACCGTACATACACAGTATATCGCATACAGTGCACCAAATGTGACCAATCATACGTCGGTAGCTCAGTGAGACACCTGCACATTAGAGTAAAAGAACACATAGAAACACAAACCTCTTCTGTTCGCAAACACCTTCACACATGCGGCAACACTAACAAATCCATCAGAGTAGATATTTTAGCCACCAAACGCAATGTTGGCAACCTTCGTATCAAAGAATCAATCATGATTGCCAAATTACATCCCAAGATTAATCGCCGACATGAATTAGGCTCTTCATTCTTAACTTAATGCACACCATCCCACCATTGTATAATACAATAACAAATACATAAACAAATAAAATAAAATAAAATAAATCCAAAATTAAATTAAAATAAATGAAAATAAATAAACAAACAAAATAATAAATAAGTAATCCATATTCAAGATTACTACACATTAATAATAATAACAATGTTTAACAATTAAATAGCAAGCCTAAGATATATGAATTAGATGGTGCGAACATGTGGGCTACACGGCTACATGTATATGACTTATGCAAATTTATAAGTTTATATGCCCCAATATAGCCCAATTGGTTTCTCCGAGTAAACCTAACAATATTAATTGCAAATAACAATAAGACATAATACACCTAAAACAGAAATCCAAGTTAACTCAAATAAATAAATACATTATAAAAAATAAAAAATAAATTACTAAAACTCTCGAAATAACTTCTAACAACTTCGTCATAACACATTGCATATATAAATAAATAATTATAGTTACTATATAATTGAATTAAAGATACAAGAATCCATAAATGAGTATATATACACTACATAACGAATTAAATAAAATACCCCCAGAATGAGAATAATATCACTAAAATAAAATAAATAAGCAAACAAATAAATACATAAAAAAGTAATGCAACGTTATACATCTAACTGAGAAGAAACATCGGTAACGATTATCCCCCTTAGAACAACTCATCAAGTAGTCTCCCTTGACCAACCGATTTATTCTAAGTCTACGCTCCCACCACCTCAAACAGAATGCAGAAACACAAACAACAAATAAATGAGTTAATTAAATCTCCTCAATATAAACATAAACTACTATAATAAATAAATAAATAAATTAGAAATAAAAATAAGTAAAAGAAAAACAAACAAACTCAATCATATTAAATTAAAAAGCCACCAACAAGGTCCGGACAATTATTTAGCCCGATACTGTTACTGTTTACAACAACACGTTTGAACCAAAGATAAACTATTATAAAAGAAACAAAAAACAACAAATAAATAAAATAAAATATAATAAAAAATAAATAATTTAGATATATAAAATAAAGAATAGAGAAAGAAACCCTAACCATATACTACCCACAAATTCCGAGCGATGATTTGCTGCGGTATAGTTACTGCTTACAACAGCACGTTTATCAAAGTCAAGTAAATATCTGACGAAGAGATCTTTCTCGAAATATTATATTACACGAATATACCACCAGACCGACTTTCCCAGGTGACCACTGTGCAAATATAAATATACTGCGTATATGAAATATGAATATGTACACATGTATTTATAAGTTGTATTAATACATTTCTCACCTGCTTCAGCTTGTGTCTTTCCATTACTTCTGCATTGTACCGCCTTCTACAATTCTATTTAACTACATAATATACAATGCTTCAAGCAAACTACACCCACCTCTTATATATATATATATATATATATATATATATATATATATATATATATATATATACATATATACATATATATATGAATGATGAATCCAATGGAAATAGTATTCTGGCAAAATAGAGAAATGAAAAGGAACAAACCGTGTTATGTGTTCATCAGCGTTTCGTCTTTATTCATCCAGGGAAGTCTCGACATAAAAACAAAACGTTGATGAACATATAGCACGGTTAGTTCCTTTATATATATATATATATATATATATATATATATATATATATATATATATATGCATACTTGTTATTTAACGAATATATATATATATATATATATATATATATATATATATATATATATATATACATACTTGTTATTTAACGAACAGTTTCAGAAGTGGGTTCTATTTTTAGACAGTCTACGGCAGTTATAGGTAGTTTTGGGTTTGCGACGGTTGACGATATTTGCGAGTTAGGTTTGCGATGGTTCAAGATAGTTGCGAGTTGGATACCGAGAACGAAGGTTGTCTCTTTAATCTGATCATACAATTATTAGGCCGAAATGAGGAAATGATCAAATGACGACAAAAGGTCATGACAGATTTTTACATTTGCGGAACAAAATACTACATAGCTACCTCCTAACTAAGTACAACGTTGTTATTTTCAACTCTAAGGTAAACAAATCAATTTGTTTCTTGTCTGTGGTGGGATTTTACTGTTTGTTCGGCTAGTTGGTAGTGTTTATAAGTACAATAAAAATGCTCTAAGTTGGTCGGAGCATATTCAATTAAATACTTGTAAAACTTGCACGTTTGTGCAATATTTCAGTGATTAAACAGCGGTTGGAGTTTGGTTGGATGTGTGGGACATATTAGGTTGGCTACGAGTTTTTGAAGCGTGTCCACAAGTGAGATATTAGTAGCAGATACACCAGCCTAAATGTGGCAACTATACCCCAGGCATGGACGAATAGTGGTCTTAAAGAAGTACTGAATACTCTCTGGCGCGAGTAATTTTCTAGAACGGTAAAGAAAACTTATCTTCTTCGAAGCAGCATTGGCAACACCATAATTGTAATTGTTCAATTCGTGTTACCAGTTAATGTTAAGCCGAGGAGACAAGTGAATTGTCTGTGTGTGTGAAACAATCTCTACCAAACTACAGTCTATTTTCGTCAACACAACATGAATCTTGATATATAAGGAATCCAAACATGTGTTACATACGACAATATTACACATATGAAACATATTTGAATTGGTTTTTAGCCGGTAATATATCTGCGACAAGGTCAAAATTGAAAAAAAAAATGGAACTTGGAATGCATAAGTCGACCTAACGTGTATCTAATACGCCAGCACAAATATAAGTTTTGATATACATGCAGACTTAGTGCGGATTGTAACGTATAACGTTGAAGAGCTATAAATTTTGGTTTCGATTCTAGTTGATCGCACCTATATCATATTTATTTTACAATCGAAATCACTATTTGGTACAATATAATAATTAATAGAGTGCTGGTTCCATTATAATGGATATGAAATCTACATGAATTGAAATATCATACTGAAGCGGGGGAAGTAATAAAATATTTTTATAGTTCCTTCATTGCTACATCAATATTTTGGGATGTATATGAACCTTTTTGTCAAGCTCAAATAAAAAATAAAGACACTTTTTAAAATAAAAAAAATAATAGAAACCGATTAGTACATTTTCAGGATCAAATAGGTTTCAAGGACCCCAGAAAATAAGCAAAATGAAAAAGACGAGTTGTATCCTTTGCGCATACGCAAATATAACATTGTTAATACTGCGTAAATTTTTATGGTTTTGATAATCACGTATGCTTAGGTAATATGGGGACGCATACCGTTAGAGAGTCGAAGCTTTTAGTTTCGATTCAAGCTGATTACACCGAAGTTCTATTATTTTGAACTATTAAAATTACCTATATATTTTGAGTGCAGTATAATAATTGATAAAAAAAGAGCTCTATAATAAGAAATAAGATATCTACATGAACTAAAATATATTTAACCATGTGTACGATCAGACAACGCTGGGAGACCTGCTAGTATATATATATATATATATATATATATATATATATATATATATATTATTATTATTATTTACTTTAATAATTATTAAATACACACAGACACTAGTGTCTCATCATTTTGGGAATCATCACTGCAGGGTGTCACGATTAACGCCAGTCGAAAGATTCGAACCCCGGCACAGAAGTCATGTCTCGCTTCATTAGCAAGGAACCAAACAATTCGGCTACCGTTAACCACGAGAGATACAGTTGAAATTTTAAACATTTATTCTTATTAAATGCTTTTAACGTCAATCAAAGTGATCTAATCACTATATGACGATCTACGCGTATTACCTAAGTTGACCGACTTTATTAACAATCGAAAGTTTTTAATGATAAGAAACAAGTTTCTTAAAGGGGTTGACATTAATATATATATATATATATATATATATATATAGTCATCCACATACAGTACTGTTTCGCTGTTTCACAGCTCATCAGTGCGGCTAGACAGGCAACTAATATATATATATATATATATATATATATATATATATATATATATTCGTATTCCTGTCCGTTTGTTTGTTTAAAATTAGATTAATATAAACAAAATATCCATCACTTTATCATTTCATTTATTTATATATATAGCATGATGCTTGCAAAATATACAATTAAGAGGCCACCTCATTTGCATATTACATTAAGGAAAATCGATTTTACTAAATAGCGGAATGTTAGTTAATGTTTCTATCGAGATAATTGTTTTAATTCTTCTAATTTAAAATTGCTATTTAATAAACTTTAAATAACAATTTAATTAATAATATATTTAATTTAATTTATTTGGAATTATTTCCGACATCGACTTTTTTTTAAATACATAGTTATTTCCCCTTGGAAATGTACCAGAACTGAACAACACTGGGGTTATAAAATGATCTGCACAAGAACCACTGTCATTCGAACTCGGAATCCGTCCAATACATAGAATAGAGGAGAAGAGAAGAAAGATATGCAAAACTTGGTACTGTCGCAATTAAAAGTTTTTATATAAAGACGTTTTCTTTTTTGTTTGCCAAAGCGTCGGAATGTAATCGTGCTTTTGTGGACGACGACGACGACGACGACGACGACGACGACGACGACGAAGAGGAGGGGGAGGACGACGACGACGATGAGGAGGACGACGACTAGTTAAGAAATAAAGAGAAGATTGCTTTACGCAATTGGAGTTATTTTTTTTACGTGTCAGTACGAACGACGGATTTTTTGTTATTTGCGTAGTTAAAACATTAAAACACTTCAGGAAACTTCGAAACATAAAAACTCTTCACCAAATAAAATAATTTTGTAATCTCAATAAGTTCCTAGCTTGAAAAACTCATTCCGTGTAGACAGAAATTTTTTTTTTTGTTTTTTTATTATTCAAGTAAAAACACACTTACGAATAAACTGAAAAAAAATAATTTGTTTGTTTTTATTATTCCTGATTACGGCTATACAGAAACTTTGACCGCTTCGAATTCAAATCTAAGCCACATTTTTAGAAGCAGAAAATCCCCCCTCACTCAAAAAAAAAAAAAAAAAAAAAAAAAAAAAAACGTAAGTCGAAAAGCCCCCCCCAAAAAAAGAGCAAATCGAATACTTTAATTTATTTACGAAAAAAAAAAAAAAAAAAGCCAGTGAAAAAAGTGCCTTTACAAAAAAACAAAAAAAAAACAAATAAAACGCATATTACGCACGCGGTAATTTTTACAAAGTCATTTTTTCAGGTTCATAAATTCGTAAGTCGTCTTAGAACAGTGGGCAAATTGATTCCAAATTACCTTTTCCCTTTATTTGCGTTCCAGGTTCGAGCCTTTTTACTTGGCATTTTATTTTCGCGGTCGTTCGATCACTAGATGCTATTTTTATTAAAACAAAAGTAGTTTTGATTTATTTTATTTATGTTTTTTTAGAGGGGGAGTTTTCTTTTTAACGCACGGGTAGGTGTGCCAGAAACTAACCTTACAAATGCGTGAAATATATTGACTAATTCGAACTCCTGTACTTCCAAACTTATAACTACTCGAAAATTGTAATTCAAACCCTAATTTTTTTTTCAATTAAAGGAACAAGGACCAAGGTTTAATTAAAAAAACACACACCCACAAAAAAATAACGTGATTTAAAAAAAAAGAAAGTTTTAAACTTCGGACTTTACACTACATTTTTGTTTTAAATTTGAATATATTATTTATTGATCTTTTATCTTCAATTTGTGATATATAAAACTTTGGTGCGTAAATTAATTATTTACTTTTTAATAGACATTTCAAAATGGGGGGGGTGAATTTAGAAAAAGTCTGTCTAAAATATTATATTCGGTTTATTGGAAGAACATAAAATTTCACATTGACCTTGAAAATATCGTAAAAATAGAATCAATAGAAAAATTTTGATAGATTTGTAAAGTTAAAAAATTAAAAATACTTAGCTTGTAAAATTCAATTGATTTCATTACTGTTTTTTTTTAAATAAAAAATACTATTTTATTACTTTTCATACAACTTTAATAGTTTATTTTGGAAGTATAATCCATAAAGAAAATAAACAACCCACTTTTAAAAGAGAAATTACGAGATTTTTATATTTTATTCGCAGTTTCGTGTTAGGGGTGTCAAAAATTCCCCC
Organism: Euprymna scolopes; assembly: GCF_053919585.1. NCBI lineage: Eukaryota > Metazoa > Mollusca > Cephalopoda > Sepiida > Sepiolidae > Euprymna > Euprymna scolopes. Next base: position 97,879,386 of record NC_136506.1, read on the forward strand.
CAAATTCTGATACACCTAACGCACGGGCAACAAAAAGTGCTCAATATCCAGAGAATAGTTTTTTCTTTTTGTATCACTTCTGCCGAAATATCTGGTGGAGAGAGTATCGCGTACTTCTTTTTTTTTGGGCGATTACATTTACATGTTTTGAAATTGTTGTGGGGGTATCGATGATAAAAATTATTAATATCCTTAGATGTGTTCAAACGGAAATTCATTTCTACCCAGCAAGGCTGGGTTCCCATGCTAGTATATATATATATATATATATATATATATATATATATATATATATATATATATATATATATATATATATATATATATGTATGTATGTATGCGTCATGTCATGTTATATGCTACTGGAACCATGTAACCCAGTACTACGTGCCTCATGGTCGGTTCACCGGCTACTAAACTGGTTCCCTAACCAGACTTTTTTGGTGAGGAGGGTGGCTAGTCTCCTTGAAGGTTAAAAAACAAGACCTTCCAAAGGGCGAATGAACCCTTTTTCGGGATCAACGACCAACTAGCACTGTGTGTGTCTGTGTGTATGTATGTATGTGTGTATGTATGTGTGTGTGTTGGGATGGATAGGGCTCCCGTAAGCCATGGTAAAGGCAACCTTTCTAGGAGAAGCAAATCTTTGATTAAAAAAAAAACATAAAGCGGGAGACCAGTACCCGCATTAAGCTGGTCTGCAGTTTAACTTGTTGCTGGCTATCTTGCTCTTGCTTGTTGCTGGATCTCAACATTTTGAACCGAGAGAGAGACTTAGCTGTCATACAAAGCTCAGACTCTGTAACATCATCTGTGTATAGATACTCCCTCAGCCATTTTTCTATAAAAATGGTTCTGTAGCGATGGAAAAGTTGTGACGTGCAGAGGCTTGAAATGCTGGAAGCATGTAATAATTAATCTCAACGACCATCTTCAGTGTCATGCGTGCTTCAGCGTGTGAATTCACCGGTAAGACTAAAAAAAAAAAAGAAGTCATTTTTGGGCTCGTGTCTGAGGGAGTGGCGCTCGTCTGACAAGACGCTGCAATCATATATATATATATGTGTGTGTGTGTCTGTATGCAATTAGGTTATCCAAAAGTATATCTTAAAAAAGCTTATCAAGATATAAAAACTCAATGCTGTTAAGAGGAGCAATTAAATATATATATATATTTTTTTACACAGTGATCACCACTTATCAAGGCCCGGAAGCCACTCAGGGATAAGGGTTATTGCAAGTACATTACGTTAGTGAGGAGATTTGCTGAAATGTTTACTTAAGGGGGCGGTTCATTAGGAATTTGTTAACATTGGACTTGAAGACATCCAAGTTGTAGTCCGGAGGGAAGCAGGCAGACGGAACAGAGTTCCACAGGCGTGCAGTTCTAAGAAAGAAGCTTTGTTCATGGAATCTGCGTTTTGATTTAGGCACAGATATAGAGTGGGGGAAATTTGTCACAGTGGATTAAGCTAGACGGGTGTTTTTCGTGAAAGATTGGCGAGGGGGGGACCAGAGATTGGAGTTCAGACGAGCATCTGCCATGGAAATAACGATAAAACAAGGACAGGCTCGCAACGTCTCTTCTGTGGGAAAGAGGTTGCAGGGTAGAGAAAAGGGCATCCCCCACTAAGCCACGAAGTCTATTTTGTACTCTGTCAAGGCAGGATAGGCTGTTTTTAGCAGCTCCTGCCCAGATATGGCAACAGTATTCCATCCTTGGACGTACTTGGACGTATTAGTAAAGAGTTAATAATAAAGGTTACATATAATTTCATTATAACACCAGAACATGGTCTTTATATTTTATACCTAATTTTTAAATTTCTTAGTTTTTTTTATTCATTCTCATTTACTATCGAGCCAATTTTCTACAGTCCTGGATATGACCTTAAACTATATCCGAGGGTGAGGCCTCAGCTTGCGGGCTTTGGGGAGTGTCGAGCCACCATTTAATTGTCATTGCTCCAAGGTCCACTATGACCCGGAGTGGTAGTACCTGTTACGGTCCCAACTATGGGTTAAATAGAAAACATCTTGAAAAAAACAAAACAAATACATTTATTAAAAAAAAAAAATTCTTCAAAATCACTGGATTCGGCATTAAATAACCTGAAAAGGGTTGATATGCCGTAAAACAAAAACAATCAATCAACCAATTTTCTACCTATATTTACATTTGGTATAATTTAGAGGAGAAGCATCAAGCTTCGAAATGCCATAGTTTAAAGAAGTTCCTTCTTTTCTTGTTTCTCTCTTTTACGTTGCCTTATTGCCTTTATCGTTTACTTGATATATCTATGTCTGTCTGTCTGTCTATCTATCTATCTATCTCTGTATATATATATATATATATATATATATATATATATATATATATATATATATATACATATATATATATATAGGAGGGATTAGACCTGGAGTCTAAAAGAGCAAAGTTTATTATGATGCATTAATACTTTAAAGGAACAGTGTACATAGTACTGTAGAGATATAAGCAGAGAGATACAACAAGAGAAATAAAGAGACAAGCAGATAAATAGTCAAAATAGAGAAAGAAAGAGACACAGGTGGAAAGAGAGAAGTAATGAAATAGAGAGGAATGAAGAAAGAATAAATACTAGGGATATATATATATATATATATATATATATATATATATATATATATATATATATATATATAGAGAGAGAGAGAGAGAGAGAGAGAGAGATTCGACAAACCCGAGAAGCAACTAAATCCCACCCCTTCACAGTAGAAATCCCTAAATGTAAGAGAGCCTTCTACTCGAGTTGTTTCTTCCCCAGGACAGCTAAACTTTGGAATTCCCTGCCGGGTCCCTTCTTCCCCAACTGTACTGACATGCAGAAGTTCAAGTGCAACGTGAACCGACATCTTGTTGCCAACTCCATACACAGTACTCCTGATTCCCATGCCCTGACAGTAGTCCTTACAACAAAGTGGCAATATGCCTTGTTTGGGGTGAAAATATAATTAAAAAAAAAATAGAAAGACAGAACGGCAGATATACGATATTTATATCGTGTGTTTTAGATTTTGCAAAAGACAAATGTTCTTACGCCGTCCATCTTGGGGATAGTTTTGTCCAGTTTCAATATCTTTAGATTTCCTGGTAATTAGTCTAATGAAGATTTAACTGTTTTCGTGCGACAAAAAAACAAAAAACAAAACAAAAACAAAACAAAAACAAAACAAAAAAACAAAGAAAAGTATAACACACATTGGATAACCATTATTGAAACTCTGATCTTGCAAGCAATGAATAATTATATTTTTCTCAAAGGAGATTTCTTCTACAGAATCAAACAGACATCCTCGCACATTCAATCGAAAATGTATCAGAGGACGCTGGCATCTAGAGGGCGCTCAGTGATGGGTGAGAGTAGGGGAGGATGGCTGATTAACAGGAGTAATCTTCGCGATGTCTTGTTCTAACTCGACCATTTTTCAGCGGCCAATCCAAATTCCCCAAGTGCCACCGTTTTGTGATCGCTTCGTCTTTTGGATTTCCGCAGAGACACGAGTGCCAAACTAATCGGGTTTGGTGACGAACCCGAGTCACATGAGACGACAAGTGCGATATGTTCTATGCTGCCTTGCTTGGCAACTTAATCCCCTTGTATCCGACTGCAATCTTTCAAATGATCGATAAAGTATGAATGAATAGAGGAAGAAAAGAAGGAAAGAAAGAATTAGTTGATTTATGTCTACATCACAAGAGAAGTACAATTCGCTATCAAGATATAATATCATTGTTATTGATGTGAACTTTAAACTACTAGCATTTTAGCCCGGCGTTGCCCGGGTATTTGGAGGTGTATGGTGAACAAAAAAAAAAAAAAGCAGTCACTTTGTTTTTACTTTGACTCCTATTATGACCCCTTAACATTTATTGTTTTGGCTCAAATGAAGGTATTAAGTTAGATCCATGTCCAAGGAACATATATCCAAAATTTCAAGTGTTTAGACCCAAAATTGTCGGAGGAGTTTGGTATAGTTCTAAAAGCTCAAATCGTTGAACTTTGACCCCTTAATAGCCAAATTTCTGTCCGAAAACGGATTACAAATATTTTTCCAAATATCAATACCCTGTATATCAAATTTCGAGTCTGTAGACTTAAAATTGACAGAGTTATTGCGTAGGGAAATGTACATAGACACACACACAGACACACAGACACACACTGATACGTTCACTTTTATATATATATAGATTAGCGAGAGTAGAAAGTAGAACTTGTAACTGTTACTTTTCAAATTTTGTTCTTTAATACCCAATTTCTATGTTTATGACAAAGGTGAGAGAATTAGTTTTTTCAGAGTCAAACTCCATCCACATAGCACTTATCATTAACTAGTGTTTCTCGTTTACGGTTTGAGTTCTGTACATCAAATCGCTTCATGCATTTTCGGGGTCAATTTCTCTCTCTCCTTCTCTTTCTGTCTCTCTATTGCTCTTTTTTCTCTCTCTTTTTTTCTCTCTCTCTCTCATATATATATATATATATGTATATATATATATATATATCTCCTTCTTCTATCTTCTATCTATCTTTCTTCTTCTTCTATCTTTCTATATACATAAAATGAACTCATTTTTTCGCGTCTGATTTTGACATTAATAGGATTAAAAATCAAGATATTTCATGCAAATATAATATGCACAAACGGCAGAACAATATCTGAGGTGTGTTATAGGCTTATTATTTCTCAAATTCCTCGATAATCTTAGATTTCTATACTTTTTCTGCTGAGAAGTCACGGCCAAAATCGGTTAAGATCAATGGAAGTGGTAAAATATTTTCTCTCTAATAAATTCCTCATCCCCCTGCCATCACTTAACACCGTTTGGGGATCGTTCACAAGGAACAGTTGAGAAGAGAACACCGGTTTGGCTTCGTAGTTCTTTCATGTGAAGTTATTTAAAATCACTAAACTAAGCTGCAGTGCTCTGTGGCGTAGTGGTTAGCGTGCTGGACAATTCACATTATATTTTCACGTTCGCGCCGACCTACCGTAGTCGTTTTTTTTTTCCTAAACAACTGGAATGGACTTTTCTTGGTGGCCGAACTGTTAACGTTGCAGATGTTTTTCTTTAGTTTTGTTTTTTACACTTTATTCTCCTACTTTTACTCATGACTCCGGGTTTGATCCTTCCTACTTACCTACCATAACATTTTTTAAAACTCACCCCCCGTCCCGGAAACAAACACTCGGGAAACGCCGGGTACCCCCGCTAGTATATATATATATATATATATATATATATATATATATATATATATATATATATATGATTGTTGAGCTGGATTAAATCCGACGATATGAAATAAACTGGAGGTGAAAGGACCTGAATACTCAACGTTTCGCCCGATTTATGAGAGCTTTTTCAAGAGGGATGGTCATTGACGAGAGAGTCGGAAGATTTGGGCTATATATAATGATGCGGGAGAGCAGCGTGTTTTCCTTATGTAACTTAGATGTTTATATACATATCTACATTTTATGAGAGAAAATAAATTAGAGTAAACTAGCGTAGTGGATTACGTCTAAGTTAAAATATCGTAGAAATTTTAAAAGATTGCGTCTGGAAATATAACCGTGATAGATTAAGTAAATAAACTGAAACGAGATTACGAAGGGAGTTTTTAAAAATGAGAGATAATTGAATTGGGATAAAATGGCGTCTGAAAATAAGAATTAAAGAGTCCATTCGTAATTTCACTTCATTTTATTATTTTTATTTTACTTATTTACTGTATTTTATTTTATCAATGTCTATTTTTAGATGCCATTTTATCACCTCCATATTTAGATGCCATCTACAGTTCCTACGCTATTTTATCCCAATTCAATTATCTCTAATTTTTAAAAGCTAAAATGTAGATATGTATATAAATGTAGATATATAGATATGTATATAATTTAACTTTTAGACGTAATCTACTACGCTAGTTTACTCTGATTTATTATTTTCTCTCATAAAATGTATATATATAGACATCTAATTTACATAAGGAACACACGCTGCTCTCCCCCATCATTATATATAGCCCCAAATCTTCCGACTGTCTCGTCAATGACCATCCCTCTTGAAAAAGCCCGCATAAATCTGGCGAAACGTTGAGTATTCAGGTCCTTTCACCTCCATTTTATTTCATATATATATATATGTATATATATATATATATATATATATACTAGCTGTACCCTGCCACGCGTTGCTGTGGCTCAAATTGGCGCAATGGAAAAAGTTCCAAAATGAGAAAAAGCATGTTTCTTATAGTTTTAAATTTCCATTTTGCATGGGTACACAGTTTTTGTTGTTTCATTTTCTTAGCTGATATAAAGATTTTCCGGTTTTGTGACTCTTGAATACATAACATAAATTGTCCATGTGAAAAACAGTCAGTGTGTAACTGTAAGGCCCACAATTGTAAAGATTGTTCCCTGTGCTTTGTTGATGGTTATTGCAAATGACAATAAAATTGGAAAGTGCGATTTCCTAAAGTGTAATGATGTATCCGGTGGAATCATAGGAATGCATGGAATGAAGATATATTCATCTGTGAAAGGTCCTGTTAAGATTGTTGTTTCTATGATATTGTTTGTTAATTTTTTTTTACTGCAAGCTATGTGCCATTGCAAAGCTTGGATTGGTTTATATTTCACAACATGATAATTAGTACACCAAATTTCAGTTGCAATACATGCGGTGGCATCCCTGGCAAATATAGCTGTTCGATAATTAACCACTTTATCTGCTTTCACAACAGTGTCGATGGATTTGTATTTGACTACCTCACTTGGAATTTTGCATTGAATAATAGCGTTAAGTTCATGGGCATCTTTGTATTGACCTGCAAGAATAGCTCATTCACTCAGTCAAATGGAATTCTTATAATTTGAATATCTGCAAAGACCTTTTAAACTAACTATTCTTTTGATGAAATAAAATTACAGAAATTACAGAAGTTAAAAGTCAAAGAATTTTGCCCTTAACTCTGATCAGCTGGCACTTTTTCGTACCCAATTTCCCACAAGTGATGCAAAAGTTTTGTGCGGATCGAACAGTCTGCAACTGAACATACATATTTTGAGTTCAGTTTAATGTCTTCACATGGAACAAAAAAGTAGAGTATTTGAGGCAAACATTTATTTCATCTGCTGGTGTTGATTGAAGAATAACAGGTAACATTTGTCTGAAATCTCCTGCAAGCAATATTACTGTCTTCCCAAATTGTCTGACATTGCCACGCAAATCTTGCAAGGATCGACCAAGAGCCTCATGTGATTTTTTGTGTACCATTGTGCATTCATCCTAAACAATAAGTTTGCATTTTTGCAATATTTTTCCCCATATTGGATGTTTTGGAGGTGTCGAACATGAGATTTTTGAAAAATTGAATGTTTTAAAGTAGAATAAATAATTCTTCTACTTGGCAGCAAGGTCGCAGGTATTCCTCATGCAGCAAGGCCTAAGGCTATGTTATTTTGTTACCAAATGGCTGCCAAAATCAATTTAATTAGAAAGGTTTTACCAGTTACTTCTGGTGCTGTTCAAGGTAGCAGTAATTTCCAAATAACTTCTATTCTCACAGTCAGTAAATTAGGTGACTAAAATGGGATTTATCCATGTTTTGACAATGCCTTATTCACTGTAATTAATTTAGGAGACTAAAATAGGATGAGGGATTAGAGATGGACAGATAGAGAGGAAGGTATATAGATAAAACAGAGAAAGTGAGAGGAAAATAGTTAAAGAGAAGGAGATAGAGAGATAAAGGGATTGATAGATAAACAGAGAGAGGGGGAGAGTTAGAAACAGAGTGGGATGAGACAGAGGAAAGGAGAGAGATAGAGAGAGAAAGGGACTCAAAGAGAGATGGAGAGTGTGATATATAGAGAAAGATAGATTGAGAGAGGGAAAGGGAGAGATGGATAGAGAGAGATATTAAGAGAGGAAGAGAGAGGGGGAGAGAAACAGAAGGTGAACTACACTTCACCGTTTGTTTCCTCGTTCAGTAGAGAAGAAATCTTTCGAGACTGAGGCAATTTTAATGTTTTGTTATTATCCAGAGTACCCCTTTTTTTTGGGGGGGGGCTAGATTTTCCTCACATTAGAAACCGACCGGGTTATCTGTACTTTCACTTAACAAATTAATAAAAGAAAAACATATTGGAAAATTTGAATTTAACATGAAAATACTATTTTAAAAAAATAGCACGATAACATAAGTGCATAATTGTCACTTTAGGTACTCCTTGGGCGTTGAGTTCCAGGGCAACCAGCATAATTATTTAATGGTCGCTCCCTTAGCCCCCCTCCTAGTCAAGGCTAATGCATGCGCACGTAACATTTATTTACTGACGTTGGCTTAGTAACTAAACGATTTATTGATAATTTCGTAACCCTTAAACGCATGCCGGAAGATTTAAATTGGTTCATTATTGTTGTAATGAAAAAAAAAAGTTTCATTCAACACAAAACACAAAAACACATATTAATGATAAATGATTTATTATTCTATTCATTGAAATTTACTAATTTTTAAATAAAAAAGTAAAAAAAAAGTTAATAAAAAAAGTAGTTGCTTATGTGCGCATAAAAAAAACTTGTTTTTTTTTTTTAGATTAGGTCCACCTTATAATCCCCCCCAACATCCTCATCTTAAGAACAGCTTCCGGAATAAACACCACTTTTGGAGGGGGGCTATTTGCAAAATTTAACTGATATTTGTTGTCAGTATACCCACCCGAAAATACTATTAAAAAAAGGAGGGGTTCAGTGCCCGTGACAGAGAAGTAGATTTATTTATCAATAAAAGTTGCGGAGAAGTAAATTTAGGTATCAATAAAAGTCGTCATTTAAAAAAGAAAATTGTTGAGGTGAATTTAAATGTAAATATTTACCCAAAAAATTATCCCGAAGTTTATTACAAAAACGTTTTGTTTTCGCACTATTCAACAATTTGTTCATCCGCGCATGTAAATTAAAAAATATTTGTAAAAGTGAAAAGTTATCAGTAAATGATTTAGTTTTTTTTAATTTATTTATTTATTTATTTACATTAGGTCAACCTCCACAAATGTTAAGAACGGCTTTCAGAATAAACACCCCCAACCTCTCCATGTTTACAACGGATTTCGGAATAAACACCATTTGGGGGGATATTTAAAGAAAAAAGTCGATAAAAGTCGTCATTTAAAAAGAAATTTAAAATCAAATGTTTGTAAAAGTGAGAAATTATTAATAAATGTTTAGTAACATTTTTCGGTGCTAATGCACAGAGTGATCCGCGCTATTTTTTAAATCGTGTTTTTTTTTATTCAATTGCAAGGTTAAAGTACAGAATAGGTACAAAACACCCTCCCCTCCCCATGTTAAGAATGGCTTTTTAAATAATAACGTTATTATTTCAGCATGGATCACTCTCTGCATGAGTACCGATTTTTCTTTTAATATTCATAAAAAGTGAAACTTTTTTCAAAATAAATAAATAAATAAATGTTTGTAAATGTGACAAATAATCGTTTAGTTACGGCAACGTCAGTAAATAAAATATGTTACGTGCGGGGTGGGTTGGGGGACTAAGGGAGCGACTATTATTTTTTTCTGCGGGTCGCCATGGACCTCAACGCACAAGGAGTACCAAAATGTAATTTTTTTTTGTCAAATAAATAAATTTAAAGCAATTTTTGCAATAAATAATAGATAGCAACTTCGTTAATTTTACGACTCGCCCCAGCATATTATAAATACCCTAACTTCCCCATGTTAAAACGGCTTTCGGAATGAACACCCCCAACCTCCCATATTAAGAACGGCTTTCGAGGTATATGGAAGGGCGTTTTTTTAACATGGGGAGGTTAGGGTTTTTATAATACGTTGAGGCATGTCGTAAAAATGAAACAGTTTAGAAAAAGTTAAAACAAACTTTTTTATGTAAACAATGCCGTGAAAAGAAACTAAACAATTAAAACGTAATGTTTCATGAGTGAAAAGCCTTAACATAAAATTGGTAAGTACATAAATGAATTTAAATTTTGAAAATATGGGACTATTTTTTTTTTGTGCTAATGCAGAGAGTGATCCGCGCTATTTTTTAAAAATCGTATTTCCACGTTTAATTAAAGTTTTATGATATGTTTTTATTCAATTGTAAGGTTAAAGTACAGAATAGGTACAAAACACCCTCCCTTCCTCATGTTAAGAATGGCTTTTTAAATAATAACGTTATTATTTCAGCACGGATCACTCTCTGCATGAGTAAGTTTTTGTTTTGTTTTTACTTACCTTGTAGTAGTTGAAACGGAAGTTACCAGAAATAAAACCGGACAAGTCTCGCAGAAACGACTTCGAAAATATATTTATATTTTATTTAATATTTTAATAATTCGCGAGGTAAATTTATTTTAATGACATAAAAACATGCCCCGACTCTAAAGATGGGTTGTCTGAAAATTTCAAATAAATTGGTAACGTAGAAATATGGTTTCATTCACTTGTAACGAACCAAATTTACATTTTTATATATACAGATATATACATGTAATTATAATATTTTTAATGTATATTAAATATTATAATTTATATCTTATATTTTTTAATAATCTTTCAACATTTTCCTAATGTTTGTATGAATTCTAAAATGTTTATAACATTTTACAATAGTTTAATATTCAACAAAATAAATATCCCAAATTTTGTAATTTTAATAAATTTTTGATTAAGTTATTTTTCATAATACTTTTTTATATTTAAAAAATAGTTTCTTTCTTTCTCTCTCTATACACGCACGCACCTATATACACACACACACACACACACACACACACACACACACACACACACACACACATATATATATATATATAAGGTGGAACGATAAAATAGTAGCACTACAGAAGAAAACATGATTCCATTTCCGTTTGGCCAATTGTGTACAAATCCCAAAGGCAATAGGAGCCTTCAATCGTGTTTGAAAGTGACACAATATTCAACGAGCGTGATCGGAGATGCACCGCTGTACAACTCATGCTCTCTACCGATCCAAGTTATGACAATGGGACTATTTCGACCATAGTTATGATCTTTGGTGTGCTTCAAAGTGAGAGCCACATGATCAAACCTGACATCTTCGAAGTTGGCTTGAAAGTCAACACCAAAGTATATCTGGATGTGCCGAAGATTGTGCTGATCCCCTGGTGCAATCAAGTGGTCGCTGGCAGATCCTGAGTGTGGCAGCAGGACTCGGTGCCGGCCAAAAGCCCAAAGAGATCCAGGCTTGACCTCAGGAAGACTGCTACGACTTTGTATCTTTCTTTCACTGCTCCCCTCTCCCATTCGACTTGAACCCACACTACTACTTTCGATTCGTTGACTTCATGGCTCTTGTAGGCTGCGACGTTGTTGTGGAATTTATTATACGCACACACACACACACACACACACACACACACACACACACACACACACATGGTCCGAGGTTCTGAAGAGGGGTAGGAACCTCGAAACATGCATGTCCGTAGATTACTGTTTTAAAAATAATAAACAATAAATTAAATATTATATGCGATGAGTGGGTAAAACTATTATACACACGTGATGCCGTCGTCATCAAATCAATGTTATCGCTTGTCTGTGGATACAAAACTACTCGAACGCCGATGTTGATTCATAAAATTGTTTATTTCATTAAGCGACGTAATGGGCATAAGAGAGATAGCATCTCTGAGCGACTGTAACAAACAGCGTTTCACAGAACTCCTAATCCATTTTTTAAAAATCATTACTTCTATATAAAAGGCTACTTGTCTGTGTGTATGTGTGTGAGTCCGTTTCCTATGGTGTCCGAAACGGTCTGACCGATTTGTATGAAATTCACACAAATGTACTTTGTTTGTCTGGGAGATCTTATATAGATTTTGTATCGGAATGCCTCTGGTAAGTAGAAAAAATCGTTGATAATAGAACAAACCGATTACTGAGGGAGCAATCTGATTTCGAAAAAATAAAAAATAATACTTAACATCACAAGTGCATTTGAAGAGTTTATCAACGCACAAACAGAAGAACAAGGCATACAAAACAAACAGTAGGTTCTTTGATAAGACAGGGGCGCGTTCGAAATGAATGTTTCTGTTTAGAACACAATTGGACTATGACGAATAACTTTTGCATTTGGAACTTTAATTCAAGCCATGATATAAAATACTTTTCATAAAATCAACAGGAAGTTCTCTATAGTGCAACGTAGATTAGGATGTATTATAGACTGATTCCTTTCGGGAAGGCATGCGAAGTGCAGGCCCGACTAGGTCAGATAATCAATGCAACAGGTAGTTTCGGTGCACATAGTCTGCTGTTCTACTCAGCCAGAATAGTATTGTTGTCATTGATATATAGCAAGTAAGTTACACAGAATATTCCGTGTTTCGTCCACGTTAGGATTCATCAGGCTTATGCAAGTATTTTGTGGTTGTCTCGCGTTTTTATATCCGCACCTTCTATTGAGTTTTTAGTTAGCCAATCAGCTATCTAGTTCCACCGTACCCTTCCTAATCAGCCAATGAGCTGGCACTTACAGGACAAAGGCCCAGTTGACTTTCGGTTCACACGCTCCTTTCTGCGTGGAGCGTAGATATCTAGTGTCCTGACCTATTTTAAACCTAGGTTAAATGGGAGTTTCTTATGTTAGTGCATATATATATATATACATATATATATATATATATATGATAATTTATGTATATGTGTGTTTATTTTGTTTTCTATTGTTATTGTAAGTTTTAATATATATATATATATATATATATATATATATATATATATATATACATACAAGGAATGATATAAAGTACTGTCCGCTGTCCCAGCCATATACTCCAACAAGCCAGCATCTTGCATTATTTGGGGACTTTTTGTAGAACAGGTAGTTTCGACGCATATGGTCTGCTGTTCTACTTATCTAGAATATTATAAAGTATTGTTGTCATCGAGCTATTGTTGTCATAGGCGATGCTAGCAATGTTATACATAATCCAATATAGCTGGTTTAAAATAATATATCTAATTTTGATTGAAAAGATAAATACATAATTATTATTACAGTAGCGCTTCAAATAAATGATTTTTGAAAAATTTATATTAATAGAGATGTCACAGGTTTAAAATATTTTCACAATATAAGTTTATGTCCACTGGTAAATTTAAAGAATATAAGGGAAAAATTAACCAGAAAACAAATGGATCACTTATGTATGCGATATAAATTTGAAACCGAGTTTAAACCTCGAAATATTAGAAAAAAATACTTGGACATCACATAGCACATAATTCCCGCCTTTTTTTTTAACCAGTTAGTTGTTACTTTAACAGTTTTTCAATTCACCCTTTTACTTTTCACAACCTTCTAAACTTCAAATTTTTATATACAGTTAGCAAATGCTTGAAGCAAATTATAATTTCTTAAAATACATTTTTTGTTTCTGAGAGAAGAGTTTTTAGCTCGAAATAGAATGTGTATTTCATTTTATTACCCGGCACTATTTCAAAAGATTTCTCCTTCAAATTATGAAGAGATATTATTAAAGGGATGCGAATTTATTGTCCGTGAAGAATATTAATTTAAAAATCTGTTTGTTTTATTTGACATTTTATTTTCAGAACTATAATTGTATAACCTGAAACGGTAAATTGCTTGCTTTTATTAAAAATAAATACGAAAACGCCGTTATAGAAAATGCAAATAGGTGATTGGCCAGTTTTATAATTGAAATATATTAACGATTTTTTGTAAAAAAAAGTAAAAGGAATAAATATAGTTATTTTTCTATTTATATTTTAACGTGCAACCTAGAAAAATTTCATAAAGGGATGCATATAAGACGACGGTGCTTTTTTTTATTAAAAACATTACTTTTTGCGTTTTAATGATTTTTGTTTCTAAAGATAAATATCGTTGCGATGGTTTAAGAAATAAGACGTATGTAAAAAGTGAAACTATATATTAAATTATAAGCGACTTACTTCTTGCTTTGCTTATCTTTGCATAACAGACGGCCGTTGATATAAGGCGTTTAGAACAGCGATGCCTTTCGCGATTATATTCTGGATGTGTACAGACGACCCGAAAATCTCGGCTCATCAATTAAAATCTATCGAAAAAAATACTGTTCAATATTTATATTAAAACATTTACCACGTCCTGTTCGTGATAGTGCACTATATATATATATATATTACTGATATATATATATATATATATATATATATATATATATATATATATATTACTGATATATATATATATATATATATTACTGATATATATATATATATTACTGATATATATATATATATATATATATATATATTACTGATATATATATATAACTACTTCATTTACTCACATAAAATTAATATACGAAAGTATAGATTTATGCGTAAACTTTAAGTATTTACTTCAAAAGTGCTCAATCGTAGGTAGAGCTATTTAGTAATTTATAAAATATATATGGCGATTAAGCTACACTAAATATTCGGCGTTTCATCCACTCTAGGATTCGTCAGGCTTACGCGAATTCTGTGGTTGTTGCTCGTTTTTATATGGTCCTCTTCTGTTGAGGATTTTAGTTAGCTAATCAGCTTTCTAGTATCCACCTCGCGCCTTCCTATCAGCCAATGGGCATGCATTTTATCGAACAAAATATCTGTTTTAAAACTAGGTTTGGTGTTTAAGGCATACCTTTTCCTTTTTTTATATATATAAATATACATATGTGTACATACATATATGCACATATATATACATATATATACATACATAAATGTGTGATCGTTTATGTATATTCATGTTTATTTAATTTATTTATTTGTTTATCTTCTATTGTTTTTTTTTTAGTTTTAAAGCTATTTTGTATCGCTATTCTAGAGTAAGTTTTATGTTGTGAACACAGTTATTTGCTATTTCTCTTCTACAGTTTAATAGATTTTGGGTTTTTTTAAAATTTAGCAAAGAATCGGTAATTGTATTGGATTCGGGAAAATATTGGAATCGTCACATCACTAATATATATATATATATATATGTATATATGCATATATATGTATATAGAAATATATTCTATATAGTATAGAAATACTTTCCTTCTCATCAGAGGGTAGGAATTAGCAAAATGCGGGATCGGATTTTGCATACAAAAGTATTTGATAAAAATGCAAGTAAGTCAACGATATTACTTGATAACAAAAAGTGAATACAAAGGGAATATGGTGAAGGAAAAGTGATTTCAAGTGAATGGACACACACACACACACACACATATATATATATATATATATATATATATATATATATATAGTAATTGCAATTAAGAATAGAAAACTGGATCAAATGTTTGAAACATGTCTTCTTCCTAAGATTAAGGGTGGTGGTGTTTGATCAACACTGCTGGGGAGCCATGATGTAATATACTGTTTTGTTTTTAAATCCCCGAAACAGTGTTTCATGGTAAACAACTGATGATCCCTTGAAAAATAAATTATTGGTATTATAGTAAATTCGAGAGCGAGTTGATGCAGTGATTGCAGGTGATTAAATGACTTACTGACTAGATGGTTTTGTAACAAATGAAAAAAAATTTTTTTTGTATAGTTTTAAAGGTTAAAAACTTCCAAGACTATATATATATATATATATATATATATATATATATATAT
>NC_136506.1:97897633-98015133 GCF_053919585.1 Euprymna scolopes
TTTTTTTACATGGGGATCACCACTTATCAAGGCCCGAAGGCCACTCAGGGATAAGGGTTATTGCGTGTACAGTAATCAATGAGATAGTCTTGTAGTCATCATTAGTATTGGCGGTTTTGAAAGAGTGTCTTAAGGGGGCGGTTTGTAAGGAGTTTGTTTATGTTGGACTTGAAGACGTCCAAGTTGTAGTCAGGTGGGAAACAGGCAAGCGGCAGAGAGTTCCATACTTTCGTATATTAATTTTATGTGAGTAAATGAAGTAGTTATATATATATATATATATATATATATATATATATATATATATATATATATATATATAAGAAACAAACCATGTTATGTGTTCATCGACGTTTCGTCTTCATTCCAAAATTCCTCCGGATGCATGAAATTAAGAAAACAACACACAAGTACAAATATTTGAAAATATATTTTTGATGTAATGAAATGTATGACCCTGTTCAATTTCAGAAACGGAAAAAATTCGTTGAAAATTTAAAAAAGTGGGGAATAGCGCTGTGAAAAAGATTTAGCTTTACAACGTCATATAGCCGTTACTATACTTTCACAACCCTATGCCCTTTTTTCTAATGTCCAACGACTCTTTCCATTTCGGAAACAAAACAGCGTCATACATTCAATGACATCAAAAACATATTTTTAAATATTTTTACTGTTTTACTTTTTATATTTCATTCATGCAGAGGAAGCCTTGAAATATAGACGAAACAATGACGAATATATAGCTTGGCCTGTTCTTTTTTATTTTTCTATTTCGTCAGAATACTATTCCATCATTCTCATCATATATATATATATATATATATATATATATATATATATATATATATATATATATATATATATATATATATTTGGTCCCCCGACAAAAGGAGGGTGGACCTGAACTCCACCCTTGTCCATTCGTCCGTTCGTATGTCTGCACATTTCTCAATAACTACACCTGGGAAGTTTTTGAAATTTTGCGCAAACATTAAACATGATATGTGTAAAAAGTAACAGAACAGATTTTCCAGGAAAACACCGGTTGGCCCCTAGAGGGGCCTTTCGGATTAAAATGGCTAAAATTGACACTTTTGTGTGTATTAAAAAAATTGATGCCTTGAATTTGTATAAAATGATTTCTATATAATTTTGTTTGTCTATACTTCGCGATAACTCTTGGCTGTCCCCCAGGGGCTCTTTTAGGGCTAATAAAAACATTCTATTTTGGATACTATTTTACCATATTTGTCCAAAATTTTCTGTGTATGTCTATTTAGCAGTTTTGCATGGTGCTAAACTCAACTTTTGATATGTTAAGGTCTTGGGGACTTCTGGGACTAAATGGGGTGGGAAAATGATGGACTTAGTGATTTCTTTTTTTATATGGTGCAGAACTCAAATTTACTAAAACTGCACCGTTTGTTCATTTTCATCAGGATTTGACGTCCCCTAGGGACTTTTGGGGCTAAAGGGGGGGCGCAAATGCTGAAAGTCAGATATATATATATATATACTAGCAGGGGTGGTCGGCGTTTCCTGGGTGTTTGGAGGTGTGTGTTTAGCAAAAAAAAAAGTGGTAGTAGGAAGGCAGGCTCGAACCCGTACAGCGAAGGAGGAAAAGAAAAGAACGGGGGAAAAACCTGACGTACCGTGAAGGAGAAAAAAAACGCGGACAAAACGCTGACGTCTTTGCTGTTATGACCACCGCCAAACCGAAAGTGACTTAGGCTTAAATTAAGGTTGAACAATCGAAAACAGGGGGTGACTTGTGAAAATATCGGTGAAAAAGCCTCCCCTTCCTGAAGAAATTAATGTTTTTAGCTAATTTTTCGGTATTTGTCGTCTGAAGGGTCGAGCTTCAAAACGATACTGATCTTGTGAAAATTCGTCGCCTCTGTCGAAAGTTTCAGGTAGACATGCAAACATACATACATACATACATACATACATACATTTATATATTAGTAGCTCAAATTTTCGATCCAAACCGATTAAAAAGCTTGCCCAATCTCTGAATATCCTTTATGTAAAATTTGATATTTTTACACCAGAAATTGTCTGAGTAATTTGGTAGAGACCACAGAGGTAAATTTTTTTAAAAACTTTGACCCCTATTATGATCCCTTAACATTTCTTGTTTTGGGCTTAAATCAAGTTATTATGTTAGATCCATGTTCAAGGAACCTATATCTAAAATTTCAATATTTTATATCCAAAATTGGCGGAGGAGTTTGGTAGAGTTCTCAAATGCCTAATTGTTGAGCTTTGCCCCCTTATCAGTCAAATCTCTGGCCGAACACGAATCAGAAAGATTTTCCCAAATCTCAGTATACTGTATATCAAATTTCGAGTCTGTAGACCGACAACTGACAGAGTTATTGTGTAGGGAATTGTACACAGACAGGCAGACACTTCACTATCGTCTATAGATGCCCACCAACAATATATTACATATGAAAGATGCCGCTGTGGATTTTCCACAAGTCCCACTAGTATATAAATAATATTAATGATGGAATTTCAATCAAAATTTATATTTGGGGTATGTCAGCAATAATTTGTTACGTTATCCTTAAGCCAAACTTTGAATTCTTCTCAAATGGAGTGCGAGATTAACGCGCTTATATTTCCGGGGCGAAATTCTCTACGCAAATCTGATTTGCAACCCCCGTTCACCATGCGTTAAGGATTGTACATTGGCCGATAGAGAAGAAGAAATTGGTCCCTAGATGATGGGGCATCGTCACTTATTAAGGTAGAAACCACCTTCCCCACTTATGATATATCTAAGATTTCCTTGTCACTCTACAACACGGAGAATAGATTGAAACCGAAGGAGAAAGATGAAGATTGAAGTGGCTGTTTGGGGGAAAGAGAGGGGAAGATATGTCGGTGGTTGCAGAAAAGGGTCTGCCATCGACGCAGTTCCTTGCGGCGGCAATTTGAGTCACCACGGCTTATAAATGACGCTTAACGTTACTTGGATGGAAATGTGACCTTGTGACCTTTGCGATTCACTTTGCCTAGAACTCGCAAATATGTGAAAGCATTACGCATTTTAGGTTGACTAGGAAACAAATATCGATTAGGACACGCATGTAAATTATCACCCACAGACGTACACAAACAGACGCATACATGCATATATAATAATTTACGCATATATACGAAAATACTTCTAAATGTAAATAGCTATACATTATGCGTATAAGAGAATATAAATATTGTCCCAACTGAATAAATCATTCGTGAATTATGACAAAAAATTTCACGCTTGAGTTACGATCTTAAGGTCTTTAATGTATTGTACACATATAAATAAAAATATGTTTATTTATCACTCTCTCTCCCTCTCTTTCTCTCTCTCTCTCTGCTATGCTGCATAAATGGTAGCTCCATTCAGTCTTGACAGACTATGGTACCCACTGTAAGGGTTCCTGAGTGTGGAACTTTTGTGGCAAGAGTTGCGCAGTCTCCAACAACACCTCTCTTGTATCGGTGTTGCTAATGACTAATGGCAAGTAGAGATTCAGAACGACTACAAAGAAATGCCGAGATAAGCGGAGAGCATATATAGCTCTTAGAATCTCAAATCACCCATCTGATACTAACTAGGCTCAACGTTGCTTAACTTCGATAAACCGACGGGAAGCCGTGTCAATTACGCTGTATGCATAAATACATATACATGAACATATCTATTTGTTTATGCGAAAATATGTTTATAAAATAATGATTCACCTTTTATTTATATACTTTTAATTTATGAAGAACGATGTTACTACATAGCATATACGGATAATTGACAAAAAGTCTATATTCCAAAGTTCAAGATTTTGTCAATTCTACCGCTTATTTATTTGAGCATGTTAAAATGTCCAATTCTTCCTAGTGCTTGTTTCGAAACGCAGAATTATTCATGCAACTATTATGTCGATTTTCGAATCTATTCTGCCCTGATCCATCAGAAGACTAGGAACTCATCAACTTAAAAAAAATAAAAGGATTATAGGTATGATTACAAAAATGCTGAAAATATTGTACAAGTAGCTGCAATTGTTTTGTTATTGTTACTCAAGCTTAGAAAAGATAGCGTAACTAAACAAAGCACAATTGCAACTATACACACACACACACACACACACACGCACACACATATATATGAATTATTCTATATATGTATATATATGCATACATACACACACACACATACATATATATCAAATAGAATTAAGAAATATGGACAGATTCTTTATAGAGACTGATCAGGAAATAGCAAGCTCAACATGAAAAAGTGGAGTATAACATAAAATAAAATTTAAGACAAAAGAAAGTAAATGTATGTATTAATGCTATAAAGAAAATAGGTCTTAGTCCATTTTTAGATCTACAGATTTCGATTAATAACTAAGAAGAGGAGAAAAAAACCCTGGTTACATATATAGGGAAATGCGACATCTAACTGATAACATACAGTCCATATATTTTTCCTAATTTTCACCATAACACAATCTTCCATTGTCTATACTAGTTTGCTCTACCCCCCCCACTATGCAGTCCCCGTTAGGACCTTATTCCAGTTTAGTTACCCCCATCGCTGCTTTTCTTCATCCTAATGATTTTTCATTCTTATTTTTAATAATCCATCTATATTTCTTCTATATTTTATTTTTATTTTTTTTAGTTCACACTTAATTTCCATGCAAATGTAACCTAAGCTAGACGTCACATGTCTACATATCTGAAATCTAGTTGCCTTGCCCCCTTCTAACGTAGAGCATTAGGCTTCGAAATGCCTAGGAAAAAAGAGCATTCGTAAATCATATTTTTATATGCGGTTTACTTTATTACACTGTCAAATAAATTAATATATGCTCATATTTATTTTATCATGTCTTAAATTTAATCATATATATATATATATATATATATATATATATATATATATATATATATATATATATATATACATGGTTTTTGAACTTTCTCCAAATGTAGATCTACGTTGTTTTTAGTCATAAGTCATATGTTGAAATTGTTGTTATTATTATTATTATTATTGTTATTGTTATTATTGTTATTACTGTTATTATTATTATACATGAAAACACATATTATACATGAAAACACATATTCATTAAATAAAATTGATATTTAAAAATAAACATATATAATTACATATTAAAAGAAGAAAGTGTTGGCCATTGCGTTCGATGCTAAGTTTATATTAAAAAAAAAAAAAACTTCAAAGTAATCTGAGTTATTGGCGTGTGTTAATGCACTTCTATGCAAATATCAGTGTATAAATGTGACCGGAAATCGTCATTTGAAGTCCAAAATCATCTCAGAAATCTTCATTTGCTACATTAATCTCCAACAAGAAATCCTTTCAATATTATTACTACGACGACAACAACAACAACAACAACAACTTCTAGTATTGTTACTACCACCATTACTACTACTACTACTACTACTACTACTACTTATGATAATAATAGTGTAAAGAAAGATATTAGGAAGCGATTCAACGTCTCTATCCATTGCGCCGCGGGCCCGTGGCGCAGTGGATAGAGACGCTGAATCTCTACGATTCCAGGTGAGAATTGTCTGAAGATAGCGGTTTCAATCCTACTCAAAAGCCGGCCAGATGCTTACTTGGCGAAAAAACGTGGTGAGTCAACAACAACTATGGAAGGCAGTAATTGCTGAGAATGCAGTTAGGAGATTCAGAGTTCCTA
The DNA here is from genome assembly GCF_053919585.1 of Euprymna scolopes. NCBI lineage: Eukaryota > Metazoa > Mollusca > Cephalopoda > Sepiida > Sepiolidae > Euprymna > Euprymna scolopes. The sequence continues at coordinate 97,903,381 of NC_136506.1, forward strand.
TCCCGTCGCGGTTAGAACCTGATGAAGACCAGGGGAATCGTTGGCCGAAACGTCATGAAACAGCAACAACTAAAAGGATGAGAATAATAGTTCGCAATGAATAAAATTTAGAAATATTTTAATCTCGAATCTTTTGCCTTCCATTTTTAAATATTTTTATATTTTGCTGCATCATTGCGTCCATATAAGAGGAGAAATACACACACACGCACACACACACATATATATATGTATATATAGAACATAATGAAATTAAAAAAAAATTGAATCAAATAAAAGTATATTTACTTCCACAATATTTTCATCACTTCCAAATTGTATAAAGTTCAAATAAAATAAAAGATCAGGCAAAGTTTTTACACATCAAATCCCCCAGAGACATTCATCTTTCGAAGTTTCTATTCTTATTAGATCTATGTTAAGGTCAAAATGTGGAATCGTTCAAATATGTATGTAGGTTGATTTTTTCTGCTCTTTGTCTTATTGAATTGACTATATTTTGATTATTATCAAATAAGAATTACGAATTCTCATGAAACTTGAATAATAGAAATCGACGAAGCGAAATGGGGGAAAAAACTGAATTAAAAGTCAGAGAAAAGCATCATAGATGAGAAATACGATAATTTTAGTGATGATCATGGGTGACATTTTTATACAAATAATGCAAATAAGAGTTTTTCAAGCAAATAAGGAATTAATTCACACTTGAAGACGTTTCTGTTAACGCAAATATAGAGCCATTTATTACAAGTAGAAGAATGCCCGAAGTCGCTTCAACCATTTATTTTTAAAAATGCATAAACACCTATGCTAAAAGTCAATGGATGGCCTGCTATTAATATATTAGTTCAAAAGCCACATATATTTCTTATTTTTTTATCTCAAAAGCAAAGGCCTTTCTGATATTCACATTTTAATTTGAAAACCAAAAGTTTTTCTGATATGTCTTTTAATCTCAAACCCAAAAAGTGTTTCTGCTTTTCATCGTTTAGTCTAACACCCAACGGCATTTTTGGTATTCATATTTTAATTTGAAAACTAAAGGTATTTCTGATATAAATCTCTTCATTTCTAATCCGAATGTTTGCCGACTATTCATCTATTACTCTTAAACGTAAAGGCTTTTCTTCATATTTTAATTTGAAAACCAAAGGTGTTTCTGATACAAATCTGTTAATCTCAAACCAAAGGATTTTTCTGTCATTCATCTTTTAATCTTAAACCCATAGGTTGATTGGTTGTTTTTGTTTTACGGCATATCAACCCTTTTCATGTTATTTAATGCCGAACCCAGTGAGTTTGAGGAACAATTTTTAATAGAGTATGGTCAGAGTGGACCTGGGAGAAATGACAATTAAAGGGTGGCTCCACACTCCCCAAAGCCCGCAAGCTGGGGCCTCACCATCGGATATAGTTTAAGGTCATACCCAGGACCTAAACCCGTAGGCTTTTCTGATATACACATTTAAATTTTTAAAACCAAAAGTATTTCAAATATTGACTCTTAATCTCAAACCCAAAGTTTTCTCTGCTATTCATTTTTTAATCTTTAATCCAAAAGCATTTCTAACATTCATTATTTAATTTTCAAACCAAACATTTGTCAACTGTTCATATGATTAATCATAAAACCATCGGTTTGTCTAGTAATCAGTCTTTTATCTTAAATGGAAATGCATATTCTTTTTAAATTTCACCATTAAAAGTGATAAAAAAAGGGAAAAATGTCAGTCGACCTGTTTCACCCTTACTCGTCAGAAGCTGTATAGATGGATTTTTATTAAAGCAGGTAAAAACGAGAGAAATATGTTATATTCTGCTGTTTATTCATAAATAAACAAGCAGCGCGAGCACTATAAAAGCGGCGGGCGAATGTCTATTATAGTAGACATTTGATGAAGTCAGTTGTGAGCACCGATCTCATAGGCCAGAGGTTAGAACTGCCTATATATCAAGTTTCCAGTCTTTAGACAAAAACTGAACGAGTAATTTGCTAGAGACCGATTCACATTTATACACACACAGACAAAGTAATTTATATATATATATATATATATATATATATATACTATCAGGGAGATCCGACGTTACCCAGGATTGAATGATGGTCAACGAATGCTTCACACTCCTATATTTTTTATTGCCATCGAAATCGATGGAAACCGCCCATTTTTTAATCAAATCGATGGATTGCTTGATGTAGATGGGAACTAATCGCGGTCCACTCAGAGTAACTTCGTTCACAAAACATTGTAGTCCAGATTATAGTTACGTTTTTATATAAATATGGAGATTTATAGAAAAAGGAGTGTAATTTATCACCACAAATAGTCAAAAGAAATACAGTATTGTAAGCGCAGAGTAAATTCTCATATAATAAATCAAACAATGCAAATTCTATGCGCTTTGCATCTCAACTTTAAAATAGAAATACATCATTTTAAAATTTTGAAATCATCTTTCCAACACACACACACACACACACACACACACACACACACACACACACACACACACACACACACACACACATATATATATGTATGTATGTATATATATATATATATATATATATATACTCGGGTTTTTTTATATTCAAAAGTAATGGACTAATGAATTCAACGAGGTTGTTAGATAGTGCTCAATAAAAAGAGCTGATAATACTTGTTTATTGTTATATAAACATGCTCACATCCCGCTGCTACAAATAGCCACTTGTTTCAATCAAACAACAGATATCATCAGGCAGCGACTTGACTATTCAAAAGTTCATTGAACTTTTGAATAGTCAAGTCGCTGCCTGATGATATCTGTTGTTTGATTGAAACAAGTGGCTATTTGTAGCAGCGGGATGTGAGCATGTTTATATAACAATAAACAAGTATATATATATATATATATATATATATATATATAGCTTTCGAGAATAACTGAATTTCAACAAGGGTCGTTGATAGTGCTCAATCATAAGAGAGCAAGTTATATTTTTATGTAAATACAGTCGTATCTTGCTACGATGCGGAGACCGTTTCAATCATATTAGATATCATCAGGCAAGAAAATTTGAAGTACAAAAACTGAAAAGGCGTGCAGTTCTAAGAAAGAAGCTTTGTTCATGGAATCTACGTTTAGGTTTAGGCACAGATAAAGCGTGGGAGGAATTATTGATAGTGTTTTCAGCTAGACGAATGTTTCTTGTGAAAGTTTGGCGAGGGGGACCATAGATTGAAGCTCAGTCGAACACTTTCAATGAAAATAACGATAAAGCAGAGACAAACTCGCAACATCTCTTCTGTGAGATAGATGATATATATGCTTCAGAATAATTCATTGAATGACTAAAATTTGATTTGATATATATATTATGTTGTTTTGTTTTAAATTTTCTCTTTTTTCTGTTTTTTTTGTCGGTTGGTTTAACAAACCATCAACAAAATCAAGTATTTTATGAAATTGCTCATCTTTTTTCGTCTAAATAAAGAACAAACGAAATATGAAGAGGCACAGGGATAAAAGAAGATGAAGAAGAGTATTTGAATCAATAAAACAATTTGGTGGACCTTTGTTTTAAATGAGCTTCTATTTACTTTCATCTTTTGTTTTTGTATGTATTAAAAAAAACAATTTCTGTTATCTTTGCGTTCGATTACATTTGCTATAAGCGTAAGTATTTTTTCTCATTACGCGATGACTGCCAGAAATATATGCAACTGTGCACTTTATCATTATAAACGTACAAAATATAATTCAAAACTAGAAAGATTAGGGTACATCGGCTTATTGTCCTACGTAAGTTTTATAACAGAGTTCGTATGAGCGCGTGGGGAAATATCAGCAGGAGCTGTAAGATAAATAGCTTGTCGAAAAAAAGCACAAATGCAAATTAAGAAGTGTGCCTTTTTTTTCGACAAGCCAGCTATCTTACATTTTTCTGATATTTTCTCACACGGTCATAGTGTTCTGTTACAGTTTAAAAGGCTTGCATTGTTATGATAATTGATCCCATACATTCATGACTTAACAGTTTCATCTTTCCCTTGCAGATATTGACGATGTAAGAGTTCAGGAAATCTATCCTTGCCTTAGACGAAGGCTAAGCTGTTTCACAAAAAAAAACAAAAAAACAAATTCGCGAAATTTGTGTTTTTAAATGTCAATCTGCTAACCCTGAAAAAAGAATATGAGAGTGACCACCATTTGATGTAGCCTCGTTTTCGAATACGATTATATTAATTATACGATTACTGTAGTAATGGCGTGTAAAAGGAACTCGTAATTTCGACATACAGTAATTCTTCAGCGACAAAGTAAGTCAGCAAAACGTTATGTACAAAAGCGAACGTTCAAATAAAGCAGGAGTGGGAAGAACATTTCTATCAGGATGTGCTGAAATGAAGAAATAAATTAAAAGTTGTCTCTTTCAATGTGGTTACATAGTTTCTATAAAACTATGAAGCATGATATTATTTTCCGAGTATTTATTAGTAACTATTAATTTTAATTGGTCAGTTCTATATTTTAATAACAGAGGGCACAATTTTCATAGAAATGTTAATAATGTTCAATTTGTTATTCTGTTAAAAATACTAAGTTTGTGTCATCCAGAAAAAGCAAGAACTTTATCAACATAGATTCGTTTCTTTAATATAGTTAACACTCAATGGAGTTTCAACGGGTTTTGCTAGTTTTTCGGACAACTATTCTCGTCATTGATCTTATACTCACCATATTTTGATCGAGAAACCCGCAGCCTTCTTCATATGCATTTTGTCGAACACTAGAACATTTCTCCTTACCTGAAGAATTTATACAGAATTTCTAAATAAACATTGTATTTAATCCACGCAACGACCTATGATGTATCATAAATTATGTCTTAAAGAAGTTAAATCTGAACCATTAGTGCAAGTGATAATAAAAATAATATTACGAATTAATACTTACTTCTACGCAGTTAAGATGTATGAAACTTCCACGAATTAAGTAAAGTGTTCTGTTTGAAACTCTGAACATATTCCCAAGTTCGATAGATTGATTCTCGAATAGAACTCTGGAGTTTAAATAGGACAGAACGCCATTCGTTCAAATAACCTAAAGAAACCAATTATCAATTCTAATAGACAAAAATATGAAAAACAAACTTAATTGATTTTATAAATAAACGATTTTATAACAAACTAGCGCAGAGACTTAACATTGCCCGGGATTGGTTGATGATCAACGAATATTTCACTCCCCTATATGTATATTGTAATCGAAATCCGTGAAATCGCCCGGGAGGAAGATTCACATGCCTTCATGCAGTAATTTAGACCAAAATGTATGTTATTCTACATTGCACTCTAGAAAACCTACTGTGTCTTTTATAAAATTATTTTATATAAACTTCTTTCCAGTTAAAGAAAAAAAAATATTAAGAAATTTACGTGCGGAGTTTGAACCTACAGACCACGTTATAAAAAACACGTACATTTTAAAATCTTATAAAATTATTTGCAGTTAATTAAAACCAATTCAGAAATTTACGTGTGTGGTTTGAACCTACAAACTACCTCATGCAAAAATTAAAAAACAAAAAAAACAAAAGCACGTACATTTTTAATTCTCATAAAATACTTTGCAGTTAATGGGGGAAAAATGAGGAAATTTACGTGTGGGGTTGAGCCTACAGACCACGTCATGCCAACCCCCCAAAAAAAGAAACACGCTATCAACTTACCCACAGTAGAAATTTCACGGCCTGTTATTCTATCATTGTTGCTAAGCGACGACATGGAAAAATGGGTTTAACGATAATAAATAAACTAAAATAACGGTTTCGATTATCGGTAATTATCGAGAATATTCTGAGACAAAACTTATCTAAGATCACTCCCAGACTTATGCACTAAAGTTCTGTAAATTTTAAAGAAAATCTGTTCAGCCGTTTCGGACTCTCTAAGGAACGAACTCACACACAGACAAAGATGCATTTATATAATTGTAGAGAAAAATAATGAAATAAATAGATAGTTAGGTAAACAAAGAGGGTGATTGAATAATATGATATAAAAGACTCCAGAAATATTTTTTTTTTGCAAATGCATCATTACTTATCAAGGCCAAGAGGCCATTCGAGGATAAGGGTTAAAGTATGTACAGTAGAAAATTGGACAATAAAGCAATCGTTAGTGATGGAAATTCGGTAAATTTGTTAACTTATATGGAACGGCTCATCAAAACTTGTTTACGTTAGACTTGAAGACAACCATCTTGTTGTCAGCTGGAAAGCAGGAAAACGGAAGACATTCTATGTGCAGTTCTAAGAAAGAAACTTTGTTCATGGAATCTACGTTTAGGTTTAGGCACAGATAAAGCGTGGGGATTTTATTGATAGTGTTTTCTGCTAGACGCGTGTCCCTTGTGAAAGTTTAGTGAGGGTGGACCATAGATTGGAGCTCAGTCGAGTACTTGCCATGAAAATAACGATAAAGCAGAGACAAACTCGCAACATCTCTTTTGTGAGAAAGAGGTTGCAGGGAAGAGAAAACGACATATCCTACGGGTCTTAGATGTGCTACCATAGATAGTAAGGTCATCAGCATAAATGTCTACGAATGATGTTAGGATGTGATTTAGAAGATCATTAATGTAAATCAGGAAGAGAGTTTGGCCCAAGATGGACCCCTGTGTCATTAATAATGTGAGCTTCTGATTTCTGCGCATCAACCACTCCTCTTATGAATCTATAAGTGAGAAATGATTTAATAATTGAGAATACATTTCCAGCTATACCGTATCTGGAGATTTTGTGAAGTAAACCTTTATGCCATACACTATCAAAGGCCTTTGATATGTCACGAGCAATTACCCTAGAAAGGTAGCCTCTCTATTTAAAAAAATAAAATAATAAAAAAATAAAATATTAAGTATTGTACTTAATAAAAGTCCATTTGACGCGTTTAAGGGAACGTATTGTTAAGTTACGAAAACACTGATTTATACAGATATTTATTCATCTTTTTATTGATAAATCGATAACTTAAGTACTGTAAATAAAAATACTAACTAAGTCCCAATTTCCATCTATAAAAACAACAATCCGAAACACGAACTTAATTTGCTTTATACATCTTTTCGTTAGACAATAAAATGATGTATGAATTTTCCAATTTTAATCTCATGTTTCTGCATTATTTAATTTTTAGTTAAATTTTTAAATTCAAATAAACTAGGCTGAGTGCCCGCCGTTGTCCAGGTGTTGAGCACAAAAAAGAAAAAAAAAAAGAAAAAAGTGATAATAGGCAGCTAGGCTCGCACCAGAGGAGGAAAGAACGTGAAAAAAATTGACGTCATTGCCTATCGCTAAATCAGAAGTGACGAAGATTTTGATTAAGGCTAGTTAATCACAAAGAGGGGATGACTTTCGAAACTGTCGGCGAAAAAAGCAACTCTCCTTGTAGAAAAGTGCGCTGTTGAGGGTGAAGGAATTAATGTTTTTAGCAAATTTTTCGATATTTGTCGTCCGAAAGATCGGGCTTCAAAACGCTACCAATCTCGATGAAATCTGTTGCCTCTGTCGAAAGTTTTAGTCATACATATATACATACATACATACATACATACATACATACATACATACATACATGCAACACACATTAAAATAACGCATCTTTATACAACCTCTCCCTGTAGAAAAGTGCCCAGTTGAGGGTGAAGAAATTAATGTTTTAGCCAATTTCTCGATAGGTTTTCGTCCGAAGGGTCGAGCTTCAAACCAATACCAATCACATGAAAATACGTCGCCTCTGTCAAAACTTTTAGGCATACATACATACACACATACACGCATACATACATAATACATACATACATACATTTAAAAAGAAAGGTGAGATGACTATATGGTCAAAAGTAGATTTTCTACGACTTCGCAATGAAAATAAACGTTTTAATGTACCATGGAATGTTAGCACCATGTTAAATCTATTCGCCATAACAGACGGTGAATCTCTATAAATTTCGATTATTAAAACCGTCATGCGATTGAATATCAACAATGCAAACAACATAAATTACATTTTTTTTTCAAATGACAGAGGTTTATAAATGTGAAACATTACTGGCTAGTCAGAATAAACCATAGACCTGAGCAATTGATTTCATTTTTAAGCATGGCTTTGAAAATACGACTCAGAAAATTTATATATTAGACTCTTTATACTGTAAGACCCATACATTGTCCTAATTATGTAATTCGCACTCGGGAAATTACATATATTTTGGATAAATTTAATACAGTTGTAAAACAAACACTGCAATAAATACTCGACCAACACGCAAATGGGTAGCCAAAAATGATTGTGTAAATAAACAATTTTATAACCAAAAATGATGAAATAGATAGATGGGTAGATAAAGAGGTCGATTGAATGCTATAATATAAAAGACTGCGGAAATAGTTAAGAAAGCACTGAGTTATGCATCGATTACTCAATAATTGTAAATAAATATACAAACTATTTGAAAAAGGGGTCTATAAAACAAACAAACAAAAAATAAAACGTAAGCAGAATCGTCCTCCACCTCCCAGACTGAGTGGCCACGTTTCCCCGTTTTAATTTCGGCGCTTGTGGTGCCATATTGGCGGCTAGGTTCACAGAACTACCAGAATATTAGTAAAAAACAAATAAGAACAACAAAAAAAAAAAAACAAAACAAAAAAAAAACGAGAAATGCCATTTATGTTTGACGGTCGAATCAATAAACATTCTCCTCTTTCCCCTAAAAAAAATCAGGAAGGACTCCTGTCTCTCTAATGACTTATTTAATCAGTTCAGGGTCATCGACAGAGTGTAGAGATGTATGCGGTCAGAAGATGCAGGGCGACTACGATGGAGAGGGGAAGAAAAGGATGAGGAGGAGGAGGAGGAGGAGGAGGAGGAGGACGCGTTAAATGCCATTTTCAGCTCGGCACTATATAGAAATAATAAAATCATTGACCGTGTTCTTTGCTATCATGCATCTTTAATATATTTTCCTCCGCTGGCTTTTATCTATTATGCTATTTTTCTTGTTGTTGTTGTCGATGATGATGGTTACTTTAAAAGTAGTAGAAAGTTGCTGTTGATGATGATGGTTACTTTAAAAGTAGTAGAAAGCACCCATACAAAAATTTATATGGCATTTTTTTTTTACCGATGTCTATTGCATCTGCTCGCAGGTAGAGAAGAATTAAATAAACAATTTATTTTTCCCGAAAGCTAAAAATAATTATTCTACATATATAGTGTCCATAAAGTCACTGACGGGTTTTAAACTTAAATAGATTCTTTATTTTTTATGGTATTTTTCTGTAATTTAAACACAATCTAGACAAGACATTGGAAAATTTGTTTTAAACAGGTGCAAAATCCAAACGATCTTTATTTTTGAAAAATAATGTCTTTTAAATGTCACCCATTTTTAGTTTCGTATATTTGTGATCTTTCAAAAACATTATTCATGACAGATTGCAGAATCTCTGGATTGCGATTTAACTTCCTTATTTCGTTCCTGATGTTTTCCCTCAATTCTTGGAAGGGTTTTTGGGTTTGTTAACATAAACTTTTCTTTAAGATATTCACACAAGAAAAAGTCGGGAAACGTGGTGGTGATAATTTGACATTGTCATAGCGAGATTTTGGTAAAAGAATTTCACAACTTGCGTGCGTTGTTCAATGCTAGACTTATTCATTATTAATTTCCAAAATATTATCTGTAAAATATCTGAAATAGTAAAAAAATAATCATAAAAGATAAAATGACAAAGGTTTTTTTAAGCCTTCAGTGACTTTTGAACACGTTGTATATTCACACACAAACACACGCACGCGCGCGCATACACACACTCACACACACACACATATATATGTTTATGAGTGTAGTGGTGTTTAAGAAGATCAGAACAAACTAGCGATGATTGGCCAAATAAAGAATTTCATGGATAAGAACCGTCATGTTTCTATAGAAACAACAAGTGTCCAGTTTATTTCAGTGCGGGAACTGTACACACAATTTTTTGCGCGTAGTTTTCTTCAAGGTTGCTTCATCCTTATCACAGACTATTTATCTTCACTTCCCCTCTAATCCTGTAACTTGGTTACTTCCTAAGTTCAAAGAAACACTTTAGGGGCTGTCTTTATGAGACAATTTAGGAGATACAAGATGTGACGAAGGTCACTGACAGGCTCAGCCAAGAGGACTTCCATGGAACTTTTCAGAAGTTGTTGGAATGGTACAATTGCATTGCAGCCGGAGAAGATTACTTCAAAGGGGACTAGAGTTTTATGTGTGTTCTATCAATAAAAGGACCCATACGAAAAAAGTATGGAAACTTATTTAAGGCATCCTGTACAGCACCCAGTATTTCTTAATTGTTACCTATTAGTATTGGCCGGCTCCACGTCGCATAGCTTCGGTGAACCGGTGTGTGCCGTATATAATCAAGCGTAAGTTTAACATTACTTCTGACTCAACTTGTTGGTCTTTCTCATCAAATTTTTCTTGGAGTTCATATATTTAATCAACTGCTCTTACTGTTCTTGTAAATTCCTTACGCACGAGACTGTGCTTCATCTTTACAAATCTACTATAAGACCACATAAGGTATAGTGTTGTCATATTTGGGATAGGACACCTCTGTCTCTTTAGAATGTCCGTAGTAAGGGGCAGATACGTATCTGTAATTTGAGTGGTCCCAACCTTTTTTCTTTGCACACTCTCTTTTACATACACGACGTTAGTAATCGTAGTTTTTTTCGATAAATACTATTATAGTATGTATTTCTGCAGAATTATCAGTTCCCCTGCTTCTGTTTTCTCAATTCGTTTGATTCGTTATTCTAGTGATCTTCATCGATTCCATATTTTAATGCGTCATTAATTCGATTAGTTTCTTTTACAGGCTTATGGAACTCTTTTTCTGCTGACTGTTTTCCTCCTACCTATAACAATGATATTTTCAATTCTATAGTTAATACCTATCTCCTGTCATTTCGATAAACATCTTTCGTGCTTGCTATCTCCTTACAACAAGTAGCTTTACGCCTTGCCTGGAGCGATTTCCATAAGATATCAAGTATAATTTTTGTTTTCGTATTATACACGCAGTGTAGGGAGATAATTGCAATAATTTTCTAGTTCCGGTCAATGCAACCTCTGACGTTCAGGTGTATCCACAAGGATCCATGGCGCAGTGGTGTGAGCACTTGGAAAAATTCATGATGAAAAATGACCTTCCCAGGGATTGAAGGTTCAATCCTTGGTGCGGGCGACATTCAAAACATAATTGCGTATTACTTAGGACTTCTAACCAGTTATTGCTGACGGAATGAGAATATGTTACCTCCTTGGATTAAATGAATTCCGAGTCCGATATAAAGATTTCTGAGTTCGACAGAACGATTCACGAGTTTGCCAAATACACCTGAAGAAGCTCGGAGCTTACATTGACCGAAACGTTAAATAACACTCGAGATGAGAACAGAAATCCGAAAAATAAATTGTTATCTAAAAAAAATCAGATTCGTGAAGACTAACACATCTGACAACCTTCGTAAATATTAATAACCGTTTCATAAAAATTCTTTCGAAATAAAAAAAAAATTGTCCTGCGGTTTTCTTTCGAAGAAAACTAATAAAGGCAACTGTTAATTAACTTTATTCTGTAAAAATATTAATGACGTTGTTCAAACTGTAGAATAATGAAGTTAATTAATGCTTGCATTGTTACTTGTCGTGCTCGATCATTATAATTATTCTTGAAAAGGTTGAACCAGTAAACTAGAAAAAAGTATGGTAAACCAAAAGGACAAGAATTCTTTTTAAAAATATTATAATTAGCCGATACGTAGGAATGTCATCTTCTTAAATCAAATTTTCATAGAACTTATATAAGTTTATCATTGGAATACAGGTATGGATGTCAATAGACAAGACTCAGTTTATTTTATTTAATACGTAGCAATAAAATAATAATATAAAAAAAGACAATGTTGGATAATCTAGATCCCCGGGAAGTTACGTCAAATAAAATCATCCACAAGTCTTGATGCAAGGCACAGGAGTAACATCAAACAAAAGTCGGTCACAAATCTAGATGCAAGGCCCGGGAAGTGACGGCAAAGGGGTGAAATTCTAGAATGTATGCTGACATCATCTGTCTAATAAAACGATATACAGAGAGAGAGAGAGAGAGAGAGAGAGAGAGAGAGAGAGAGAGAGAGAGAGAGAGAGAGAGAGAGTGTGTGTGTGTGGGAGAGAGAGAGTGTGATATATATGTATATATATATGTGTGTATTTTACATCATATATATGTGTGTGCGTGTGTGTGTTTGTCCCTCTGTGTGTGCGTTTGTCTGTGTGTGTGCATGCAAAATATTTAAAAATATTTAAAGGGTATATGCATATACTAGAGTAGGGGGGTGCCCGGCTTTGCCCGGTCGTAAAATACGCTTCAGTATGGTTTTTAATTTATACAGATTTCGTATATATTATTATAGAGTCGTGATTTTAAAAGATTTTAAAAGTAAAAAAATATATATGTGGGTGCCATCAGCTAGAATCAAAACCGGATGCAAAACTGTAGCATTCAAAACTGGTGACGTTACCACTGTAGCAACGTGCATATGAACTGATTAAACGTACATATGGACTGATTAAAAATAAAGTAAAATAAATGTACAAAATGTATAACGATTTTTAAAAAATATTTTGACATATTTTGACCCCTTAAAAACTATTTTAACCGGCCAATAAAAATTCAATAATTTGGGACCCTAAGCGCCGCTCTGCAACTTTTAATTTCGGAGAGATAGAGTTTTTAAAATATGGTGACAGACAGACATAATAAGATTTATGAATTAGATTTTACCAGCAGGAGGAAGGGGGGCGCCTGGCTTTGCCGGGTCTAAAAATTTGTCCACATATCGTACATATAATTACTCCAGATGTCGTATGTATTATTAGAGAGTCGTGATTTGAACTGCAACATGCAAAGCTGGTGACGTAACCACTGTATCAACGCGATATGTGTATGAACTGATTAACATTAAAAATAAAAAAATAAGATGAATGTACCAAATGTATTACGACTTTTTCAATTATTACCTCTTTCTGAGACGTTAAAAACTATTTTCACCGCCTAGAGACGCGCCCCTCAAAAACGGTCCATAAAAATTCTAATCATTTGAGGTCGCTATCGCCACTTTGCGACTTTTCGTTTTGGAAGAAATAGAGTTTAAAAAATGGAGACAGAGAGAGAGAGAGAGACATATAGATTTATATATATATACTAGCAGTTCATCCCGACTTTGATCGGGCCGTATGTACTCTTTATAACTTTATGTGGATATATATATATACATAGTAAACAGTTTAACTCATGCTCAAGTAAACTCGATTTAAAGTTTCAAATGGTTAGTCCCGAAATTGGCGGAGGAGTTTTATAGAGTCTGTAAAGGTCAACATTTTTAACTTTGGCAGTTAAATTTTCGCCCAAGAACTCATTAAAATACTTGCTGCATATCTGAATACCCTTTATGTAAAATTTCAAATATGTAGACACCAAATTGGTTGACTAGTTTGCTAGAGACCGCAAAGGTCAAATCTTTAGAATGTTGACCCCTTTGGCAGCACAATTTTTCGGCGCGAAACCGATTAAAATACTTGCTCTATGTCTGAATACACTTTACGAAAAGTTTCAAATGTTTAGAGCAAAAATTAACCGAGTAATTTGGTAGAGACCGCATAGGTAAATGTTTTTAAAACTTTGACCCCAATTTTGACCACTTTAAACTTTATTGTTTTCGGTTCAAATCAAATAAAAAAGTTTGATCTATGTCCAAGTTACCTACATGTAAACTTTCAAGCGTTTAGACCTTAGATTGGCGGAGTAGTTTGGTAGAGTTTTCAAAGGTAAACACGTTAGACTTTGACAACTTGAGAGCACAAATTTCTGGTCCAAAACCGATTAAAAAGATTTTCCTTAATCTCAATACCCCTTCTGTCAAATCTCGAGCCTGCAGACTGCAAATTGACAGAGTAGTTTGGTAGGGAAATGTACACACACAGAGACACACACATACAGAAAATTTCACTTACATATATATATACATATATAGAGGTAATAATGTGCTTATATGTAATTTAACTACAGATGGCATTGATTTCTTTGAATAAATATGATGAAGTTCTCATCTGAATAGCTCAATAGTGCAATACTAGAGCTATACGTATGTTTCCTTAAAAAATACCACGTTAATAGGGAAAGACACACAGATGGCTACTTATTTTCTGAAAGTTTCCATTTCATTGATTGCCACACTGCTTACTGGTGTTGGCATATAACGTAAATAACTGCTCATCAAACTATAATTTGCACAAACTGCTGAAGATCAAGTATGCGAAAATTATAATGGGATAAATAGTTATATTCTGATAAGTCAGTACCGGTTTCTGAATCAATTGTATATTCTATTTTGACTAATATAAGAAAAACTTTCTGATAATGAGTAAATAGTTATATATCTATATTTATTAACTTTAAAGGATATATATATATATATATATATATTTATTTATACTTGAAATTATATACATTAAAACGCAAACACCTGTTCTTACCAAATTACATTTCATTTTAGCCCTAACACACTCAAATGCTTGTGGTAACCTCAACCCTCTAAGTGGTCGAGTATTGGCCACAGAGCTCGGCACTCCCACTTTCGCACCCCTCAAAACGTCTGCATGCATTCACCGATTCTAATATACAAATAAACCTATCATCCATTTTCGTAAATAACATTCACACGTACTTCCTGATTGTGTCTTTAAGCGATGAAAAGCACCGCAGCAACCAACTTCGAACACATAAGAGCTGTATAAATTCTTTAGATGTACACACTAAAAAGATAATCAGGAAACGTGAAAAATACAAAAAAGTGGCTAATTAAATGTAGGCTTTCTATTGTCCTTCTATACGTAAAAAAATATTATCTATAATACAAATACGTAAAATATTATATATAATACATATACGTAAAAATCATTATATATAATACAAATACGTAAAAAATCATTATATATAATACAAATACGTAAAAAATCATTATATATAATACAAAGAACGGAAAAGTCAATATATATGCGTGTGTGCGCACACGCCTGTGTGTTAGTATTATGCAAAGTTATAAATTAAAGATATAACTCTACAAACTGATAATAAATTTATTACGACTGCCATCAGATTTATCAAATCTGGATTTTTTAGCATTATATTCTTTTTCGCATTTTCACGTATTCTTTTAGTGAGGAGCAGAATCAAAATTTTGTATAGAAGAAATATAAACAACAACAACAACAACAACAACAACAACAACAAACAAAGAATGGTTATGTCTTTTCCCGACTGAACAATAGTGAGCCGAAAGACAGTGGAAATATTTTATTTCTGTCATCACAAAATAATACCATATTCTCGAATCATGATATGTAAAATATTTTATTGCTTTGCCTCAAATACCTTTTTGCATTTTCTATTACTAGCGCATGTACGGGTTTTAGGGTACCACCCTTGCCTTCATTCTGCATTACCACTTGTTCAGCACCCCTTACCTAACTGAAACTCTTTAAAAAAATGACAGTACAATCTAAAATACGCTTAAACCATGACAAAACGCAAATTGCCTCCTACCTTGAGGTTTGCATTTACGAACATCAGAGGGCTTCGAACTAATTTAAATGATGAAGCATTTCTCCTAACAAACATCCCGGATACCTTAGCACTAAGTGAGACTAACCTACACTCCTCCATCCCCTCTAACTACTTTAACCTGCCCGGATATCTCCCAATCTGCCGTAAGGACTCTGGCATATATGTGCACGGGCTTGCAGTCTATATTCGAAACACCCTCACCTTGACTAGAGAAACAGAACTAGAATCGGACGATCAAGCCTTTATGTGCTTTAGACTTAACATGCAACATAACATTAGTTAGTTTTATTTTCTCTCCCGCTCTCCCTCGACCCAGGGCTGTATCCTAATAAACAAAGTCTCTGACAGCATAGGCACAGCACTTTCCCTCGACACTAGCGCACAAGTGCATGTATTTGGAGACTTCAATGTCCACTACGACAACTGACTTGCATTTTCTACTTACACAGACGCAGTTGGTAGCACAACACATAGTTTTTCTATAACTCATTCCCTATCAAAGATGGTTACGTTTCCAAGCCGTTTCTCTGACCAGCAAGAGAAACACGCATTACTGTTAGATCTGTTTCTGACCACAGTTCCTGATGATTGTGTTACGAACACCCACAGCCCACTTGGGAATGCTGATCCTGTAGTGATAATAGTTGAAATCGCCCTAAACTCTAGACTCTAGAGCCAAAACGGAAGAGCCATTGTTCAAAACAACGAGATATTATAAATAGGCTGACTGGGAAGCCATCAGGGATCTAATCAGAGACGCCCCATGGCAAAATATTTTTTCACTTCCTGCAAATGAGACCACTGTATGGTTCAAAACAGCAATTGAAGCACATGTTCCCACGCGGAAATTTTATAGCAAGCCCAACTCTCCCCAATGGTTTGCTTCCACATGTGCAGCTGCCATCGCGCATAGGCAGCACGCGTACCGCAGATTTTAGCAGCATAAATTCAGTTCAAAGAGACAGAAATATATAGAAACCAAAAATAACTGTAAGAAAGAAATAGCGACAGCTAAGAGAGAATTTACTGAAACCACCAAAAAAAAAAAAAGCATCGAATCACAGAAATTAGGAACCTGTGACTTCTGGAAAATCTACAATAGTGTAATAAATAATGGGCAATCATCAATTCCCCCCACTATCCAACAATCATGAGGTTGTTTGCTCAGCAACCGAAAAGGATAACATGCTTGCCAGTCGGTTTGCCTCCAACTCCACACTGGACCCTGCTAACCACCTCCTCCCGGACTTTCCTTTGCGTCAGACGCCACACTAGACGATCTGAAAATTACCCCTCTTCAGGTGCATGTTATCATAAAAAATCTTGACACTTCAAAAGCATGTGGACCTGATCTCATCCCAGCTGTGTTATTAAAAATGTACTCCGCCGAAGTAGCCCCAATCCTCTCCAAACTTTAAAAGAAATGTCTTAATGAATCTTGCTTTCCGGCCTGCTGGAAATGAATCTTGCTTTCCGGCCTGCTGGAAAACTGCTTCTGTGGTACCAGTTTACAAGAATTCTGGCGAAATAACTGACCCAGTAAATTACCGCCTCATTAGCCACCTGCCACTTTTTGCCACAATATTTGAGTCCATAATTAACCAAGCTCACTTGACAAAGCAGGGGAGGGTTGAACGGTAGCTCTAGATATATGTATATCTTTTGAGAGCGTATGGCATGAAGGTCTTCTCAGGAAAATCAGATCACTGAAAGAATACTTAACTTAATAAAATCCTTCTTATATCAGAAAAAAATCCAGGTAGCCCTCAATGATCATACTCAAAACAATATGATATAAATGCGGAAGTGCCTCAGGGGTCTATCCTTGGACCTCTATTATTCCTAACATTAATAAATGACCTCCCTGACAAAATTGTCTGTGAGATGAGTATATATGCTGATGACACCACGCTCTATAACAAACATGAGAGGACAACAAATGAACACATATCTAAAGAAATGGCAGAAACACTAGAGGATGACCTCCAATCTGTAGTGGAATGGGGACAAAAATGGATTGTCACCTTCAATGCTGCCAAGACTAAACTTGTTTCCTTCAATAATTACAAGAAACCTCCTCTACCACCAATAGCAATGGCCAAAAACTCTTTATCTGAAAGCACATCTTTTAAACCCCTTGGCCTAATGTTCACAGGAAACATGAGTTGGAATAATTACATTGAGAGCATTGCCAGAACCGCTGCGAAAAAGGTAGGTTCTCTCTACCGTGCTAGAAAGCTACTAATGCCCGAAAGTATCCTGTACATCTATAAGGCCACCATTCACCCATGTATGGAGTATTGTTGTCATATTTGGGCCGATGCATCTGCTACTAGTCTCTCATTCCTAGACAAAGTTCAAAAGACAGTCGCCAATCTAATAGGTCATGAACTGTCATCCAAGCTTCAGCCTCTGTCACACCGACGAAGTGTAGCATCCCTCTACCTGTTCTACAAGTACTTTAACAGTGATTATTCCGACGAACTGCAAGCCCTTGTACCCCTTCTACGTAAATACCCCCGAAAACCCGACATGCAGTAAAATTCCATCCCTTCACAGTTGAGATCCCTAGATGTAAGAGAGCCTTCTACTCCAGTAGATTCTTCCCCAGAACTGCTAGACTTTGGAATTCCCTTCCAGGTTCCTGCTTCCCCAACTGCACTGACATGCAGAAGTTCAAGTGTAACATGAACCGATATCTTGCTGTCCAATTCTCCACTTAGTACCCCTGTAGCCTGTGTCTCTAATCGTAACCCCCTACATCAAAGTGGCAATGTGCCTTGTTTGGGGTGAAAATGTAATAAAAATCAAATAAATATAGGAGGCATTACATCTAGAACGATCATTGTGTAAACAAATATGGAATTTTACTATTTAGTAGCCAACTACTTCTCAATCCATCAATGTTAAGAACGTGAATTTAAGGAAAATGCAACCGGAAGTCAACAAGGCAATTTTCATCTTTAGCTTGTGACCCTTGCTATGTCAATACTGTTTTGCGGTTTAATTTAATCAACATATGAGGCGTTCTCTTTCTCCTAACTTTGCCTTGTTCTCCTTTTAGTATGCAATATAATAATTCTCATGTCTCCAAACAGACGAAATGTCTATCGTGGGGACTGGTGTTTTGACATCACAGGAAATTTCGATAGCATCCAATTTCATAATAATATGCACACACACACACACACACACACACACACACACACACACACACACACACACACGCGCGTATATGTATATGTATATCATTCAAACACGGCAATGTTTGAATGATATGGTTAAGTGGCAGTTTTAATAATTTAGAACTGCTTTAAAGCTTCACCGCTCACTTATTCTTCGACCAAATTTCAAACAATTATGACAGTTCATAGATCACCTTTTCAGCTATACTGTGAAAAAACAATTTCAAATTTCATTTAGCAAAACGAAAGTTATGATGACTTTTCCTGTGTTTAAAATCGTAAAAATACTAAGGAGGCGAGCGACACATTTTATAACTTGTTTCCATAGGAACCACGTCATTTCAACGACTACAGTTGCTACTAATTCTCTGTTGTACCGAAAAGAAAAGTAACAAATAAAACAGAGATAATGAAAGCATGAAAGGGAGATAATTGGGGGATTTTATTAAAAGCAGACGAGTGCCGTGCATTGTTTATCGCGGGAAAAAAGAATACTGAAATTAAACAAAGAACAAGTGAATTTATTTGAAGCCTTGAAAAATCATGGATTCCATTAGAAAAATGCGAGCATAAAAAGTAATATGGCAAAGCTTAAACATGGAAAAGTAAATGACTAGTTGTTAAAACTGGGAAAGAAAAAGACAAGATATTACAGTAAAAAATATAATAAATTACTAACTTAAAATATTGCAGCTTTAAGAATTAAAAAAAAATCATTTATAACATTATATAATATATTGTCCTTAATGCTGCAATATTATGTAAAAAAATAAATGCTGGAGCAAAAAGGTCACTCGTTGTTATGATAATATTCCCGTCTTTGTAGCTCTTTAACTTTTTAGGTTAAAAATACTATGCTTTACGCTTTGAACAATTCTCATATATATATATATACATATATATATACATATATATATATATATATATATATATATATATATATATATATATTAAATTTGTGTTTACGTAAGCAGTAAGTTGTTGCTACACAGTCATGAGCATGTTTTGGTTTTCTAGTATTTAGTAACTAGAGACCATTTCAGGAAACAACGCTTAATTTTGAAAGCGGATTCTTAATTTTCATTAAGAATTCCGCTTTCGAAATTAAGCGTTGTTGCCTGAAGGGCTCTCTAGTTTCTAAATACTCGAAGACCGAAACATGCTCATGAGTGTGTAGCAATAAATTACTGCTTATATAAAGACACATTGAAAATGTAACTTGCTCTACTTCTGTATTGAGCACTCTTGTATTAACCTCGTTATATTTCACTGGTTACCCTAATTTTGAAAAATAGCAACCTCAAAGTGTATATATATATATATATATATATATATATATATATATATATATATATATATATATATGTGTGTGTGTGTGTGTGTGTGTGTGTGTGTGTGTGAGAGAGATAGATAGATAGATAGAGAGAGAGAGAGAGAGAGAGAGAGAGAAAGTAGATGGGTGCGCTTTTATATATGTGGGCGTAAAATGTACGCTTTTTCGTTATCTATATTCTGCACAGAAAGAATTATTTTTTTACATTTTAAGCTCGAAGATTCTCAAGATAAGCAAACAGAGCATGTATAAATAAATAAAATAGGGCTAAAGTCAAACGTAGAAGATTTTATTTATCTTAAATCATTAATTTTTTAATAGGTATTGATTCAATGTGTCATTTTATATTATATGGATTTTATCTGTGATATTCCAGCGCATATTTCTCTTTAAAAAGTTTCTGGTTTATCTGATAAGTTCACACAGGAATTTTTAATATTGGCACAAAAATATCCGTTATTCTCACAAGAAAAGAACAGATTTTTAAATATACCGGAGAATTGGATAAAGACAAAAATTGGTGAATTCCTGAACTTATGAATCTAGGAAAATTGTTATATAAAAATATTTAAAAATAGAAAAATGCAAGCATTAAAAGTATATGGTTAAGCTTAAACATGGAAAATTAAAGGACTAGCTGTTTAAACTGAAAAAAAGGACAAGATATTCTAGTAAAAAATATAATAAATTTTTAACTCAAAATATTGCAGCATTAAGAATTGAGTATATAATGATATAAATTGAATTTAAAAAATGTAGCAATATTTTAAGTTTTGAATTTATTACATTTTTAATAGAATATCTTGTCCTTTTCTTTTCCAGTTTTTACAACTAGCCATTTACTTTTCCATGTTTAAGGTTAACCACACTACTTTTCTTGCTCGCATTTTTCTATTGTAATCTATGATTTTTCCTGGCTTCCAATAAATTCACTTGTTCTTTGTTTAATTACAGTCTTCTTTTTGCCCTGATAAATACATATGTAATAACAATGTATTCTGCCTTCAATAAAATCGCCCAATTATCTCACTTTCATGCTTTCATTATCTCTGTTACATTTATTACTTCTCGTTTAAAGGCAGCAGAGAATTAGTAGCAACATTAGTCGCTGAAACCACGTGGTTGCCATAAAAACAAGTTACCAAAAGCGTCTCTCACCTCCTTACATATTTTTACGATTTGAAACACCAGAAAATTGATTATAACTTCTGTTTTACTGAACGAAAATTGAAATTAATTTTTTCACGATATAGCTGAGAAGGTGATCTATTAACTGTCATAATTGTTTGAAATTTGGTCGGAGAATAAGTGAGCGGTGAAGCTTTCAAGCAGTTTTAAACGACGAAAACTGCCACTTAACCATATATTGAAACACGACTGTGTTTGAAAGATAAATATACTTTAAAGTTCATACTAATCAGTCGTGTATATTTTTTACTTACAGGGTGCCTTCAAAAAGTTTCCAGATTTTTAGTACAGGTGTTACATAGTCATTGAAGTTATCACTAGGGTTATCATAGAGGGGCACCAAATTGACGTTTGGTGCATAACATAAAAGGGGAGGACCATAATTGTATTTGTTGTCATGGAATTATTATTATTAGAATGAAAGGAGATTATGCGTGTCATAAAAGAATTCCGTGTGCGTATGATCGTCTTGTTTCATATGCGGTTGTGTGTGTTCATCTCTAATTGTTCATATGCTTTTGTGTGTGTGTTACATGCATTTTCTTCGACATACCTTACTTCATGTGTCGTCGATGTTGATTCATCTGGAATTCATCTTCTCTTGGAGGGAGACTGGTACCTGTTAGACGAAGATTTATCACTTCAAGACGATGAATTGGTTTTATAGTTTTTTATTTTCCTTCCAGATGTCGGCACATAATATGGAAGTGAATCTTGCTTGCTTTGAACACGTCAGCGTCCCCCACCTCCAGTGAAAGGGAGGGAACAGCTATTAAGCCGTCCGTCTTCTTCAAAGTCCAAATCCAGTCTCTCAGATCTAGCCAACCTGCCCACGTCACTCATACGTAATCTGGTCAACTGACCCTCGGTTCTGGTAAACGTGTCTACACTCCACGTTTACTCACCTCTCTCTCTCTCTCTCAATTCATTCTGTAACACAGGCATTAAAAATTTTATAGCCTCTTGCAAATTCAGTATGTTATTGTTATACATATTACGAGATGACTTACAATTTTTCATGATTTAATGTGTAAACAAACATCTCCACCAACAAAAAATGCACAAAAGCTTTATGGTATTGTTTGTCCTATTTCTTTTGTAAACTTAAATCAGGTTCAGCCAAGTTAAAATAAAATAACCAATTTTCCCTATAAAACAAACAGCATTATGTTTATAGTAAATATAATTGCTAATATATAAAAAAAACAATGTCAGTAAGATTGATATATTTCCAATATCAATGAATTAGGCATAAAAACAAAAGGGTTGACATGCCGTAAAAAAAACAAGCAAACAAAGAACAATTTAAACAGATCATCTAATATACCCATAGATACAAAATATCTCCATCTTGAGAGATAATTAAAAAAAATATTATTTAAAAAATATCAGGCGTGGTTATGATTTAGGTTTAAAAAAGCGTATATGTGCGTGCGGATGTGTTGCTATAGAAACCAGACGTAGATTTAGATGTTAATGGCAATTTTCGTATGTACAATTTCTTTTGGGGGTAATTTCATATACTTTTATTTTTGTAAATGTTCACTTATTAAAAAACTAACACCCTCCAAGATTAACAATAAATTATTGTCTTTCATTTGATACTGAAATTAAAACGATTAATATCATCGTTTATGAGGAGTTTTTATTATTAGATTAGCCAATCAAAACTGTTCCTAGTGTCCACACACATTTCTGCTTATATATCTATATAATACTAAAAGTCTATGGATCTTGTATGTTTGCAATCAGATTTCCGGTTTTCAACATCCGGTTGCGCATGCGTAAATAGCAACGTCTTCAATCCGTTATTCCAATTCCGGAATTTTTATATCGCTTTTAATACAAACAATTTCATTTAATTTGATCAAATAGTTATTTATATATACAAATAATACATAGATTCATAGATAATTATAATATATATTATAAAATCTATTTATCTATGAATCTATTAATAATATGAAATATTTCCCTATACAATTTATGGAAAGAAAACACCTCTCATTTTCCCTCTAATAGATTTCAACACTCCTACTCCCTCTGTTTTCGTTACGTACGCGAGAAATAGTTACGTGTATGTGTGAGAGAGAGAAAAAGGGAGCGATGTAAAACTGGATAGAGTTATCCCCCTTAACTAATGCAGACCTTTTTACTAGAGGGCGTTATTACAAAAAACTTTCTTTTTCTTCTTCCCATGTTTTTTAAAGTCGTCTGCTTACATTTCCAAACGGAAAGCTGAATCGGTAAATGCACACATTTCTATTACATTAAATAGTGTTTTCCTTTACACAATGGGTACTGAATGTTTGCTTAAATTAAATGAAAAAAGTTACATTTTATTTTCATTTTCTATTTAAAAAGCCATTATTAACATGTGGAGAGTGTTTTTTTTTATTATTCTGTACTTTCAACTAACAATTTCATTTAAAAGATCATATATCAAAATTTGAATTTAACTATAATAAGGATTATGATACCTGTTCAGTGCATATTTACCTATAAGTATGACCAACCACTTATAATTCAGTAACTGTAATTTAAAAAAAAATAACAATTATAATAAACAGAACGACTCATAGAAATCTATCTATATTCTTTTTTCATTTTAATATACTTTCATAGAAATGCTTCTGTTATGTAAAAAAAAAACTATTTTCTTTATGCCACAAGTGTCACGCTCATACATGAATTCCATAGCTAATATAACGTACTGACCCAACGGGTCACGGATGGTCTAGTATATATATATATATATATATATATATATATATATCGATATAGATATAGATATAGATTAATATACGTATATCTAAAATATCACATGTTTAAATTCAAAATAGGCGGAGGAGTTTGGTAGAGTTCTGAAAGGTCCAATCGTTGAACGTTGACCCCTTAACAGTCATATTTCTGACCGAAAATCGATTAAAAAGATTTTCCTAAATCTCAGTACTCCGTATGCTCAATTTTGTAGACCGAAAATTGATAATTATTAAGTAGGGAAATGTACACAGACAGACACACACACCCAGACATACATTTTCACTCTTACAGATATATAGATATAGAGAAGAAAGATGACTTCAACGTAACAAGTTTTCAATTTTTACCCTTGAGCAGACCTTTCTCTGGATCAAAACCGTATAAATAGTTTTCTCACATATTTGAATACACTGTATACAAAATTTCAAATATGTAGATCGAAAATTCTTTGAGTAGATGGGTCGACAGTTGTCCTCACACACATATTCTCACTTACTAGCTGTAGATGCCCGATGAGTTCGTTCAAAAAATTACCGGGAAGAAAAGATTAGTCATATAATATTTAAGATACACCGAATATCCTTACTTGTTGCGAAAAGTAAAAATATGTTGGATTTAAGAAAGCATAAAACACATCTATCTGTGTCTATTAAAATCAAACGCGAAGTAAATCTTATATCTTAAAGGGGAAATAACTCTCATAGATTTAATAAATAAGCTTCTTCCGGTTTTAAACGTAGATGTTTTCAGCTATAAATTATTGAAAATACATTAAATATCAACTAAATAAAAATAAATGAAATAAATCAATTTAAAATGATATTTCCAAAATAGAACAAATAAGATGATTCTATTACATCAAACATTTAATAACATCGAACTAGTTATTAAAATGTATTTTCTTTAATGTAATATGCAAATCGGTTTGAAAGTATATATAGAAATAATGCTGGAACAACGTCTACTGGCTTTAGTATGAAAATTAATTCGTGAAACCGTGTACATTTTTATGTATTAACTAAATTTTGAACAAGCAAAAAGGAATACAACGTCATATATATATATATATATATATATATATATATATATATATATATATATATATATATATATATATATAGCGCACTGTCTGGGAAATCTATAATCTATATATATAAAAGCGAAACTGTATGCTCTCTTTTTGTGTATGTCCAAGAAAGGCTTTTTTCAGAGAAGCGGTCAGTCGGTTCACAACTTTTTAAAACTTTTTATATCACATGTAAATCGTAATATCTCACAGTTAACAACGGAGCTCGCCTGTCTATTTAATTTGCTCGACTTCGGGAAGATAAATATTCAACAGGTTTCGCTCGCCGCATGTAGGTTAGGCCTTTTCCTATACTGTTTTCCCTTACCCCCAACGTCTTGGGGGGGAAGCATTCCCGCACTAAATGAAATGCTACCCCGCAGTCAAAAGTTGACCTCATTAAGTCATTAAAACGTACACCTGCTAATTTAAGTAATTAAATAAATTCAAACGTGTTTCCACTTGCATCTCGCGGTGGGGCAATGGTTAACGTCGCCCGTTTTTTTTTTCACACATTAATTTATAACTTTGCCTCAAGAGTTCGGGTTCAATCCTAATACTTACCTACGAAAACATTTTTTAAAATTTTACCTTCCCCCCCGGAGTTTTCACACACACACATCCAAACACCCGGGAAACGCCGGGTACACTTCGCTAGTCTATATACATAAAGGGCAAAATGTGTGAGTGTGTGTGTGTTTGTATGTCTCGCAAAAACTCTCGACACAGGTGACTGATTCTGACCATTTCGGTAGCATTTTAAACATCGATCCTTCGGACGCCAAATATCAAAAAATGGGCCAAGAGCATCAATCCCTCCACCATCAGCTCGACAGTTTGTTCAAGGAGGGAACGTTTTTTGCGTCGATATTTTCAAAATCATCGTCTCCTTTGGATTTAGTACGTTTTATATAAGCACTTTTCACCTCTGCTCGCGCGATGGAGACATCGACTGAGACGATACGCTTTTTTTCACTTTCCCTTCCTTCTTTGCGATACGGGTTCGGACTGCCTACTACTACTACTACTACTACTATTACTACTACTTTTTTCGCCTTTTTTGTGTTACTCTTAACCTCCACACATTCGGACAACGCTCGAACTCCCACAATTTTTTATAACACCTTTCTCCACTCGGGCTGCCTACCGTTGTTTTGATTCCCCTCCCAAGTCAATAACACTTTTTTAACACCTGTATCTACCAGGGATGCTTACTGGGGTTCATTACTACACCACCTCTCCACACTCGGGCAACTATCCTCGCTAGTCAAATATATAAAAGGCAAAATGTGTGTGTGTTTGTATGTCTACTAAAACTTTCTACACACGCGAAGGATCCTCAATAGATCGGTACCCTTTTCAAGCTCGATCTTTCGCACGATAAATACCGAAAAATGGGCCAAAAATAGTAATTCCTTTATCCTCAACTGCAAGGAGCGATCGGTTTTTGCCTCGTCATTTTCGCAAGTCATCGGATGGGTTGGATTGACTACGCTTAATTTCAACGTTCCGAACTTCCGGTCGGGCGATGGAGATATCGGCTAAGATGTCACATTTTTTAAAAACCTTTTTTTTCTCCTTCGTGTTACGGGTTCGAGCCTGCCTGCCTACTACCACTTTTTTAACATGTCTGGCTACTCTTTTTATCACCCCCTCCACTACTACCACTTTTTTACACCCTCCAGGGTCCTTACTAAATCATCTACACACAACCAGGCAACGGACACTTCTGCTAGTGTTGTTTTGATCCTCCCCGGGGGTTGCTTACTACACCACCTAAACACCCGGGCAACACCGGGCACCCTGGCGTATATGTAACGTTCACGATTTCCGCTCATTCGAACACTCTGGATTGTTTGATGTCTACGCCCGAATTATGCGTTTATTAGTTACTAGACTGGGTGCCTGGCGTTGCCCGGATGTTTGCAGGTGTGTATCGAGCAAAAATAAAAATGTGGTAGTAAGCAGACAGGCAGGCTCGAACCCGTATCCCGAAGGAGGAAAAGAACGAGAAAAAAACGACGTCTTTGCTGTTGCGGTCATCGCCAAACCGAAAGCGACGAATGTTTAAAGTAAGGCTAGTCAATCGAAAAGAGGGAATGACTTTTAAAAATATGGGTGAAAAAAAGTAACCCCTCCCTGTAGAAAAATGACCAAGTGAGAGTGAAGGAATTAATGTTTTTAGCCAATTTTTCGAAATTTTTCGTCTCGTGAAAATCCATCGCCTCTGTCGAAAGTTTTATACATACATACATACATACATACATACATACACACATACACTTAAACAGACATGTGAGATGTATATCATAGATTAGTCCAATCTGGTGACAATTCTTTAGTGGACCTGTTGGTAAAGGCTTAGCAGATGGGGTGTTAGGTTGCTTCGTAGCTGGGTTCGAATATCTTGACTAGCAGGAATTGTAACCTCCTATATCGCTGATTGTGTCTGTAGGTATAAAGAAATAATATATATATATATATATATATATATATATATATATATATATATATATATATATATATGTGTGTTTTTACTTGAAAGTCACCACTAATCAAGGCCAGTAAGCAACTGAAGGATAAAGGTTAATCAGTGTAAGGTAATTGTGGAAACCACGCAATGATGATCAATAATGGTGGAACTTGGATAGGACTTAGTTTTTTGAAAAGACAGATAAACACAATATATTATCATTGGCCTGAAAAATGGCTAAGTAATAGCAAGCTCAGAAGCAGTTCCATGGTATCTTGTTCCAGAAACAGACAGTTCTAGGAAAGAAACTGTGCCATGGAATGTATGTTTACTTTAAGACACGGATAAAAAGCAAGAGGGGTTGTCGACGCCTTCTGTAAACAATTATTTGTTATAAACGTTTTACAGGGGACATGGATTGGAGCTCAGTCGAGCATTTACAATGACAGTAACGATAGGGAAGATATAGGCTTGCAACGTCTCTTGTGTGAAAAAGAGGACCGGTCAACACAATATATTACCATTGGACTTGAAAATGACTAAGTTATAGTCAACCGGGAAGAAGCTCCATGGTATCTTGTTCCAGAAACACAGAAACACAAACAGTTATAGGGAAAAACTCCTGTGCTCATGGAATTTATGTTTAGTTTCAGGCACGGATAAAAAGCATGACGATTTGTTGACACCTGCTGCAACAAAACGATCATTTGTTACAAACGTTTTGCAGGGGGGGGTGGATTGGAGCTCAGTCGAGCATTTACCATGACAGTAACGATAGGGAAGATATAGGCTAGCAACGTCTCTTATGTGAGAAAGAGACAATAAATAGGCGAAAAGTATGTTCGTATATCAAGCAGTGATATATGAATGTATGTGTTTGTGCGCGTATCATCGTTTGCATGCGTACATTATTGTCTGTAATGTCTGTGTGACGTGCGCCTATATGACTGTTCTAATATATACTTTTTAGATAGAGCCTTGAATGTGGTTTGTTGTAGTCAAAGAAAAAAATACACGTTTATTGACACTGTTATAACTTTAAACCAAATAAATACATTTGAATGCCCAATAGATACTTCTAGTGATTATAAATATTTCGTTTGTCTGATTTGGCTTCTTTTTTTTTTTTAGACAATTTGATTTCAATATGAACTTGTGGTCCCGACGGATTACACGGTAGTCACGAAATATGAATTGATTTGTGTAAAACATTTCCAATGTTTATATAAGTGTATTCATAAAGCTATCTCTTGTTAAATATTGGTTT
The DNA here is from genome assembly GCF_053919585.1 of Euprymna scolopes. Taxonomy (NCBI): domain Eukaryota; kingdom Metazoa; phylum Mollusca; class Cephalopoda; order Sepiida; family Sepiolidae; genus Euprymna; species Euprymna scolopes. Next base: position 97,932,392 of record NC_136506.1, read on the forward strand.
TATGTTAATTTTACGAATAATTTTGAACTTGTTCAATTACTATATTTATTTATTTATACGTGTCTTACAGAAGACAATGGACAACATCGGTACTGTCGGTTTGAAATCAAAACAATGGGTACCTATAACTAGTTTGCTTTATCGGGTTCCCATCCATCTCTGTTTATTTGTTTTTCTTCCACTAAATTTACGCACACATGCAAACAGGCAAGCACACACATGCCCATATATATATATATATATATATATATATATATATATATATATACATTTTATATATTGAGTAGACCATTGTGAGCAATCGTGCCAAGTTTCATGCTTGCTTACCAAAATGAACGATTTTTCCTTAATCTACTCTGCTAAAATTGGATTTTGAAATACTAATATCTTTTGTTCATTGTGCCAAAACTGAATGAAAATTTGCAGGCTTTTAGAGGATTATAATGACATTATTTGGTTTAAATTTTATGACAATTCGTTAAAAAGAAACTATATTTTCAAACCAATAAAATATGCCACAATTAGCATATATATATATATATATATATATATATATATATATATATATATATATATAGCAAAAGTACCCGTCGCTGACTGGGTTCAAAAACAGCCTACGTAAATTGGACTCTGATTTATGAAAGTATGATAGGTTATGAAAAGGAAGGGTTGTAAAAAGACAGCATCGAATTTGGGGGTATCAAACTAAAGCATAATATGATGAAAGTAAAAATAAAATAGATAAACCCCATAATTTATTATTCCATCTTTGTTCACACTGAAACACTTATCACGATATTCTGTGGATATACATTAAAAAAACCTTGTTAAACTTTGTGACATATTTACATTCTATGGAGGTCAGGCGCGAACGTACATCCCATAATTTTATTATACCATATTTCTTCAAACTGAAACATAATTATCAAAGTATACTTACGCAGATAGATATGAAAAGTCTTTATTAAAGTTTGTGCCTATTTCCATTCTATGGAGGTCAGGCGCGAACGCAGACCCCACAATTTTATTATACCATCCCTATTTAAGTTAAAACATACTTATCAAAGTATTATTATGTACATTTATATCAAAAACACTTGTAAACGTTTTTTTGTTTTAATTTTTAATTTTTTATTTCCATACGTTGTGGACCAGGCGCGAACGGAGTCCCCACAATTTTAATGAACCACCGTTCTGCCAGATCAAACATACACATTCCTGTGTCTCGATACATCTTCTATCATTATATATGATCAGTTTTCTATAATAGTTAACTATATAGGAGCCTATTGGTGACCAGACACACACAGACATTCAGCTTTATATATATATATATATATATATATATATATATATATATATGTATATATATATATATATATATATATATATATATGTATATATATATATATATATATATATATAAGTTGGCTTGCTAGGACACTATATATATATTTTTTATATATATATATATAGTATCCTAGCAAGCCAACTTAAATTTTGCTTCTTTGGGATGAATTTTGCTTCGGGGTTTTGCTTGATTGTACACCCTGTGGCTTTGCTAGGCCACTAATTTATACAGTGGCGCCAAAAAGAAAGTTCGAACTTGCCATTTTTTCAAACACCGCAAATTTAAGCTAAATTGAATGTAACAGTTTAAACAACTTAAACCTCATTTGATTCAACTTTTATTCCCCTATAATTTCATCTGTTTATTTTTGATTTCTAATTGAAGTATTCTAGTGTTCACGTTTATTTAAAAAAATAACTTCAAATCGAGAAGGCAAACCGAAACTACGCAGCAAGAAATGAGCTTAAAACCAGCTTACAATGCCCACCTTTTATGCAACAAAGCATTTCTAATCGTAATTGTTTTTGTTCCAGATTACACGATAAAAAATTTAGTCAAACAGTACTGCATGTGGAGTATATATATATATATATATATATATATATATATATATATATATATATATATATATAAAGAACAAGTAGTTAATAAAACATGTTAAAAACACTTTAAAAAAACTTAAAAACATATTTAATTTTAAAAAGGAAGCACAAAATAAGTGGATAGTCCTAAATCCGCGGAGTTTCGAAGAAACACTTTCTTTCTCATCAGAGGGAAGGATTTAGTAAAATTCTAGATCGGATTTTGCTTGCAATAGTATTTTATGAAACTACAAGTAAGTCATAGATCTTACTTAGTAACAATAAGTGAAGTAGAGGGAATGTGGCGTAGAAAAAGGTGATTTCACGCGAATGGATGGTCTGGTGAAGGGTAAAATATCCAATAACGATAAAATTCAAAAATCCAAAATCCCCAAAAGTTGGTTAAATTTCCATTTCCAATAGTAAAATCCAAAGGAATCGCTTAATTGGAAGATGGTCCAAAGTAATCCAAAAATAAGAAATCCATGGAATTATTTACAAATGAGTACAAGGAAAAAGGAAATGAGTTCAAATAATATTATTAAAAGAAAGATAAGATGTGCGTAGAAAAAAGAAATGGAACAATGTAACACACAACTGCACAACTGTCAAGGCTGGGCTGATTTAAGAATATATATATATATATATATATATATATATATATATATATATATATATATATATATATGTCTTACTTGTTATGTCTGCGACAATATCCATTATTAATTTCGGAAAAATATTCCCCTTTCAAATGGTGGACGTAACAGATCGATACAAAGCATGCTAGATGGTGGAGAGGAAGTTGGATAGTTGTGTGGGGCCTCGGAGCACTATCAAGCACTGGATAAGGTAGGAGAGGGGAGGGCAGTAGCCCTATATATATCCAAGGCTTTTGACAGGGTATGGAACGATGGTCTTCTAGTGAAAATTAAATCCTATGCTATTACTGAACGAATGCTTAGCATAATTAGATCCTTCTTAAATGAAAGTATAATCCAGGTTGTCGTCGATGGGCGTACGTCCAAAAAATTGATATAAATGCGGTTGTGCCTCAAGGATCAATTCTTGGACCTTTGTTATTTCTGATATTCATAAATGACTTACCTGATAAAATTGTCTCTAAGATGGGTATATTTTCCGACAACACCACGCTCTATAGCAGGCACGTGGGGAAAACTAATGATCACATATCTGAGGTAATGGCCGAAACCCTAGAGGAAGACCTTCAGTCTGTAGTGGAATGGGGTCAAAAATGGATGGTAACATTCAACGCTGCCAAGACAAAGCTCGTTTCTTTTAATAATTACATGAAACCTAACCAACCGCCAATAACTATGGCTAGAGATATTTTACCCGAGAGCACTTCGTTCAAGGTCCTTGGCTTAACGTTCACAGGAAACATGAGTTGGAATAGATACATCGAGATTATTGCTAAGACTGCTGAAAAGAAGGTGGGCTATCTCTATCGTGCTAGAAAGTTACTTACGCCTGAAAGTATCAGGTACCTCTACAAAGCCACCATTCGCCCATGTATAGAGTACTGCTGTCACATTTAGGCTGGTGCATCTGCTACTAGTCTCTCTCTTGGACAGGGTTCAAAAGAGAGTAGCCAACCTAATAGGTTCCAAACTGCCATCTAAACTTCAGCCCCTGTCCCACCGACGTAATGTTGCATCCTTCTGCCTCTTTTACAAGTATTTTAATGGTGGATGCTCTGACGAACTATAAACCCTCGTACCCGCTCGACGAAAATACTCCCGAAAAACCCGACAGACAACAAAGTCCCACCCTTACACAGTTGAGATCCCTAGATGTAAGAAAGCCTTTTACTCTAATAGCTTCTTCTCCAGAACTGCAAGAATTCTCTTCCGGTTTCCTGCTTTCCCAACTGTACTGACATGCAGAAGTTCAAGTGCAATGTAAACAGACATCTTGCTACTAAACTCCCTACATAGTACCCCTGTAGCTTAGGTCCCTGATAGTAGCCCCCTACGTCAAAGTGGCAACGTGCCTTGTTTCGGGTAAAAGTGTAATAAGAAACTTTTTTTCATCACTAATATGTGTATATATATATATATATATATATATATATATATATATATATATATATATATATATATATATGAAACTTACTGTTTCTGATATAAGGCAAACACGGAGCTAACTATGACATAATATTGTGTATGATGATGTCCCGTACATGAACCTTGCTAGTATATCAATATTTTCTGTTTTAGAAAAAAAAAAGGCGCCGGGTTAGCGAAAAATTATTTGAAAATTGAAAGATTGGGTGACAATTCAAAACAACATTACGAGTAGGAACCGATCATATTTTATAAGTGAAAATTCTGATATTTGGTGCAGATTTTAACAGTCGAGTTAAAACATAGGTTGCAAACAGATATGAAAAATGAGGTTCAGTTGGTCATAAAAACATTAGTGAACGGCGAGAAACAGGTTCTTTTTTATTTTGTTTCTATGTTTTATTATTTAGTTGTATTTTATATTAAAGGCTTTATAGGCTTCCCTGCTTCATACTCAAACTCTATTTCTTCCGACTTTCTCATTCTATTCTATACGTATATATATATATATATATATATATGTATATATATATATATTTATATATATATATATGTGTGTGTGTGTGTGTGTTTGTGCGTGTTGATGTTGGTGTTTGTATGTATATATGTAAGAACATGTATGTATACATATGTGCATATGTAAGAATATATATGTGTGTGTATACATACAGAGAAAAGGGAAAGAAATAGAGGTAAAGAATAGGAATCGTTGGAAATGTTTGAATGAATGTATATATATATACATAAATATATCTATATTTCTCTCTCTCTCTCCCCGTATATATATATATATATATATATATATATATATATATATATATATATATATATATATATATACAACGTGAATAAGTTTATTCTTGAATGTATAAAATATTTTATGCATTTCCAAACCGTCGCAAACTCATAAATATTCTGTTTTGAATGTTTAAGTGACAAAATTGAAAACGAGACGAATTGCAAATCGATGTATGCACAAACAAAAAGTCTCTCAAGGTTTCTGTGTAGTTTGATAATAGTTTATAAATAAACAATAGATCAAACCTTGTCAAACATCAGTGGACTTTTTCTGCCAGCACATGAATAATTGCTGGGCGATTTACTTCTCCACAGAATATTTACTGTACCCATACCTACACACGCACACACAAACACAAACACACACACACTAAAACACACACACACACACACACACACACACATATATATATATATAATATATATATATATAATATATATATAGGCTTGCAGGCTGAACTGACGTTGGTTTACGAATTTTTCACATTTTCAATACTTTGTCATCGAATTCTGTGAAAATACCTCTTTTTCTATAAAATCGATTGATTTCCTGGACTCACTTTGGGGAACCGGGAAGAAGATTCACGTGCCTCTTCACAGTGACTTAATCTACAATACATTGTGAGCCTACTGACTATTTTATTAAATAATTTTTTATATAATAACTTGAATTAAAGTTTAAATAGAGAACCTTTAAATATTATTATGCTTTAAAAATTGCCATTCTTAACGAACACGCCCTTGCCTTATCAAATAACCAAATGTTTATTTACGCTGGGCAGAACGTATATAAAACCATTCTATTCAAGGAATTAGTTTTACCCTGCATGGGAGGATTATACATAAAAAAGGCTTCCTTCAGTCTTGCCAGACTATAGATACCCACTGTTTGGGTACCTGCGCGTGAAATTCTTGTAGCAAGAGTTACGCAATCTCCAACCACGCATCTCCTGAGTCGACATTGTTGAATACCAGTGGCAAGTGGAGGTTCAGGACGACTGGAAACAGTGCTGAGAAAAGTGGAAAGCACATACAGCGCCTAGAATTCCAAATGGTCACCTATCTGGTACTAGCCACGCTCAACGTTGCTTAACTTCTGTGATCTGACAAGAACCGATGTGTCAACGTGATTATGCCGTACAATATTACGAGTATACATACATACATACATAAACAAACAAACCACCACCCACCCACCCACACACATATATATATATGTGTGTGTGTGTGTGTGTGTGTGTGTGTGTGTTAACATACACACACATATATGTGTGTGTGTATGATTCGTTAAAAATAATATGAATTTAGTGGGTCTGCAAATATGTGTAATATATTATATTCATGGATGTTATTTAGGTAGATATGGATTTATTAATTATAAATATTTAATTTATTAATTACTAAATAGAACATTTCTAGTACAGAAACTAATGTAATATTTTAATACGAATATTTGGGCTTTACTGACTTTATTTCTAATCCGAAATTGCGTAATGTAAGCAAACTATAATGTATTTGCATTCCAATTTTCAGGTTTTTTAATCATGTCCAAACGCATTTTATTTCCTTTAGAGAGATTGATTGTTTTTATTTCATTACATGAGTAATGGGAAAATACATTGATTGATTGATATAATAATTAAATGATTGATTTTATGCTACGAAACAGATACTGTCAAGAAGTGTAAATGTCAACTGAATTAAAGAAATAAATTGTAAGATGGTCAACCTCATGACATTTTCAATATAGGATTCTGTCCTTTATTCATTATATGTTTTGTAATTAGATTGGGTTACTTGAATAAATATTGGTATATATAAAAAGCATCTATAAGGGAATAAAAATAGTTGCATAGAATATATATATATATATATATATACAGTTGTGCCCGATATTATTCATACCCCCCCTTGAAAATTGAGTTTATTAGGTGTAACTTTGTTAGAATTTATTGTTTACGTCCATATTGATACATATTCTTAATAAGCCTCTTCTGATCATTTTCGTCATTTTAAAATCTCGGGATACTTGTAATAAAAGAAATATACAGCTATTTATAAAATCTGCAATGTTCAAAAATAATCATACCCCCTTATTTTTTCAGTATTAATCGAGTTTCTGACTGTTTGTTTCCTGTTTGATTCTTATTTTGAATGCTTTTATACAACCTTTGATTAATTTCATTTCGTTTTTTGCATTTTTCAGAAATTAAAATGATATCAACTGAAAACCAATAAAAGAATAAAAATTATTAGAATGGGGAAGAAAAAAGAGCTTAGTAATAATCTTAGGACTAAAATTGCGAAATCACATAAGGATGGTTTAGGTTAAAAGTCAATTTCCAAGAAATTTGAGGTCCCTACAGCAACAGTACAGAGCATCATCAAAAAATTCCAGAGCCACCACACAACAAACAACTTGATTGGTAGAGGAAGGAAAAGGAAACTGTCTGCTAGAGCCACCAGGAATATTGTAAGAAGTGTTAATGCAAATCCAACCACCACTACTAAGGACATTTTAGAAAATCTGGAGTCTTCTGGCATAAAAATATCAAGGCAAACATTGCAAAGGACTCTGCATGAAAATGGTCTGAAAGGAAGAAGACCAAGAAGGACTCTATTGCACACCGGAAAACACCTTGCAGCACGTCTAAAGTTTACTAGGAACCATGTGAATTCTCCAGAGTCCGTTTTCTCAAGTATTTTGTGGACTGACGAAACAAAAATTGAATTGTTTGGCCATATGGATGCTTCTTACGTTTGGAGGAAGAAAGGAGAAGCTTACAACCCAAAGAACACCATACCCACGGTGAAACATGGTGGTGGTAGCCTAATGTTTTGGGGCTCCTTTTCGGCTAGTGGTCCAGGTAGTTTGGTCAAGATAGATGGAACCATGAAGAAGGAGCAATATTTGGAGATACTCCAGAAAAACATTAGACAGGATGCGGAGAAGCTCCATTTAGGACCAAACTGGGTCCTTCAACAGGATAATGATCCAAAACATACTGCCAAAATAGTCAAGAAATGGTTTGAGGATAATCAAATTAATGTTTTGGAATGGCCTAGCCAGAGTCCCGACCTGAACCCTATCGAAAACCTCTGGCACATATTGAAAACTGAGGTTAAAAAGCGGAAACCTAGAAATTTGAGGGATTTGGAGAACTACTGCATTGAAGAATGGTCAAAAATCAGTGTTGATGCTTGTAAAAACCTTGTTGATAAATATCCAAAACGGTTACAGGCAGTTATTAAGAATAAAGGGCATGCTATTGACTATTAGTAAGAGAGGTATGAATAATTTTGAACTAGTGCCATTATTGTTTTTCTTTGTATAATGTTTCAAACTTGCATAATTTATTTATTTGTTGAGTTTAAATTAAATGCTTATGCTTGATTTATTGTTTGAAATCCCTTTAATATTGTCTACCTTCTGGTTTGAGCAATAATCTTATAGAAATCTCAAAGATCCGAGGGGTATGAATAATATCGGGCACAAGTGTATATATATATATGTAGAGAGAGATATATGATTGTTAAGATTGTTGAAATACTATATACTTACTAATTATTAGTTGGTTATTTCTTGTCCATTAACCCTTTACTTATCATTAACAATTTTTATTATTTTATTATTTGATTAATTTACTGATATTCTTTTTTTTATATCATAAAAAAACATGTAACGTATAATTCCTTAATTTCGCCTTCTATTTTCAACCCTAGTGTCCAAGAATTTAAAAAAGAAAAAATAAAAAGTAAAAAATATTATTCAAATCCCCCCCTTCCTACCACTCTCACTATCACTTTAACCCCGCATTCAACCTGTTCACCCTCCTCCCACCACACCACGCCGACCAATGCTGACTTTGACAAACAGTTGCCATGGTGATCTGTATAAATTACTACTAACCGCTACTTACAACTTTAATTCTCTGCCTAATTTCTCTCCCCCACCACCTCGCCTACTTTTATTTTAACCAAACATGTTGCTTTTGTCCTGGTCTCGCCTCTATTTATTATTCTTTTGTTTTCTCCACCTGAAAATTTAAACCATAAAGATACACACTAGAATATCCTTCAAAGTTTTAATCTTAAACCGTTACAAATTGCAACAGCGTCTATAAACGTAAACACATAATTAATATTTAATACCACCCTCTCATTATATACACTCATACTACTTTAAATTCCAACGTCCTCCCCCTCCCACTTTCCACTTCTAATCTAACTCCCCTTATTCTACTACGATTTTTTCCATTCTTATTGGTATTAAAACTCAGTCCATCTATGAATTCTGACGAAGCTGGTCGGATCTCTCCTCATCTTCAGAGGACATCTTTCTAGCGGAAACAATATGTAAATTCATTCTGGACTCACAGCAATAAATTTCCTATATATATATATATATATATATATATTTATATATATATATATATATATATTTATATATATATATATATATGTATAAACAAATATATATATATATATATATATATATATATATATATATATATATATATATATACTTGTTTATACTCATCTTTAAATAAGTTGAGCTACCTGCAGTTATTATTTTTGTATTTTCTCTGGATTTTTGTTCATATTCTTACAGTGTTACAATTTTCTTTTTAAGTTTACAAGATTTTTCAAAACAAAAATTATGAGGAGAAATAAAGTGTGTAATTCAGTATTATAGGCGAAATACTAAATATTTTGAACGGTATTTGCTCTTACCGTTTATCCTAAACAAAGCACAGTGCCACTAAGTTGTAGGCGCTACTATTTGATCTCAAATTTTCCGGGATACTAGATTTTAGAATATTGAGTAGGGAGATGTATGTTGACATTTGAGTACAGCTAAAGAAACAGGTTCCTGGGAGGCAATTCCAAAGTTTAGTAGTTCAAGGGAAGAAGGTATTTGATTAGAAGGCATTACGGCATCTATGGATCTCTATAGTATAGGCGTGGGTACTGCTGTTTGAATTCGTACGAGCAGTTTCCATTAAAGAATTTGTAAAACACGCACAGGGATGCCATATTTCGGCCATGGGACAATTTTTTTTTTACATAGGCATCACTACTTATCAAGACCTAGAAATCACTCGAGGATAAGGGTTAATAATGTACAGTAGTCAATTGGACAATATAGTAATAATTTAGTAATGGAACTTCGGTAAATTTGTTAAATTAAGTGGAACGGCTCATCAATAACTTGTTTACGTTGGACTTGAAGACAATCAGATTGTAGTCAGCTGGAAGGCGGGAAAACGGAAGACAGTTGCACAGGCGTGCAGTTCTAAAAAAGCTTTATTCATGGAATCTACCTTTAGGTTTAGGCAAAAATAAAGAGTGGAGGGAATTATTGATAGTGTTTTCAGCTAGACGAGTGTTTCTTGTGAAAGTTTAGTGAGGGGGGCATAGATTTAAACTCATTCGAGCACTTGCCATGAAAATAGCGATAAAGGAGAGACAAACTTGCAACCTCTCTTCTGTGAGACAGAGGTTGCAGGGAAGAGAAAATGATATCTCCTAAGAGGCTACGAAGTCTATTTTGAACTCTATCAAGGCAGGGCAAGTCCTTTATAACAGCTTCTACTCATATGTGGAAACAGTACTCCATCCTTGGACGTACTTGGGTCTTATATAGATAGAGTGAGATATCTACTGGATTAATAGAAGGATCCCACTATTTTACCAGCGGCCTTGACAATAGATTTGATGTACGGGTTCTATTTAAGATCAGGAGTAAAGGTAAAAGCCAGAAGCTTATCAAAACATGATACCTCCCCAAGACGAGAGCCATTCATTTCACTTGATGCCAGATGGGGATCAGAACGTTGATGATGTAAAGATAAAAGCTTGGTTTTAGATGCGTTAAAAGTAACCAGCTACTCCTTTTCCCATTGTACCATGTGCTCAAGATCAGAGTAGAGAGAATCGGAATGAACTTGGTCTTAGATGTGCTACCATAGATAGTAATGTCATCAGCATAAATGTCTACGAATTATGTAAAGATGTGATTTGGAAGATCATTAATGTAAATAAGGAAGAGAGTTGGGTCCAGGATGGACCACTGAGGGACTCCAGCATTAATACTGTGAGCTTCTGATTTTTGCGCATAAACTACAAGTCTTATGAACCTATCAGAGAGAAATGATTTAATAATTGAGAAGACATAGCTGGAGATCTTGTGAAGTAAACCTTTATGCCATACTTTTTCAAAGGCTTCGATATGTCAAGAGCAGTTTCCCTAGAAAGGTTACCTTTGTCGAGAGATTCGCTAATCCTATGAGATATAATCGTATGCACATCTGCTGTAGATATAGTAGAAAGGAAACCATATTGTGTGTCACTAAAATGTTATTTTGCGTACATTGTTGATTACTTCTTTATTTAAATCAGATTCCAGCAATTTACTTATGACGCACAGGAGACTTATTGGCCTGTACAGAGAGGGGGATGAACGATCATCTGAATTCTTAAATACAAGGCATACTAATGAAATTTGCCAGGGTGATGGGAAGCAATTCTCCTAAAGACAACGTTTAAACAGTTTTGGAAGTAAGGGCGTTAATTCCGGTTGACGTTTTTTTTCGTACTATAATTGGAATACCGTCAAGGCCGGTTGCTTTACTGGAATCAAGGTTTATAATTAGCTTGACAAAATCACGTACAGATATTTGTATATCACATACCGTGTTTTTGATACAGGATGAAATATTGGGGATTGGCGGCCTTGGTTGCAAAGGGTAGCATTAGCTGCAAAGTTCTTGGCAAAGAGTTTGGCTTTGTCTGATGCTGACGGGATGACCTCAGGTCCATTGATGATGGTTGGGATAGAGCACACGCTTATGTTCAGGATTCTGTTTGCTATTTGCCAAAACTGGTGAGAACCAAGCCGCTGCTCAGCTACTTTGCACTTGACGGACTGAGCATACACGGCTCTTGCGTTCTTTTTTTACTTTATCACAAAGGATGCTGGCAGTCCTAAAAGCGGCTTCAGTCTCAGTACATCTATTACGTTGGAAGCAATGGAAAAGTGATTCTGTGCCATTTCTGTGCCATGTTCCAGTCAGTTATAGAGCATCGATATATTGTTCGATGGAGAGGTACGTCTTATGACTTTCATTTTCATTTTATAGTAATTGATACAACAGAGTAGTCAGAAGATCCAAGTGGAGACAGAACCGAAACTGAACATAGTTCAGGGCAAGTGTCGAGAAAAAGGTCTAGGAGACTCGCATACTGGCCGTCAGTATCGGGCACACGGGTGGGTTCGTGAACAATCTGAGTGAGGTCATAAGCAATAGAGAAATCATGCCAGAACCTTCCCTCATAATCTGTCATGTTTAAGTGGGTTAACCATTCCACATTTGAACATTGAAGTCTCCACATACGTGAATATTAGCTGAAGAATAAGCAGATAGGACGTGGTCAATGTTCTCAGATATGATTTTAAAGATAGTAACTCCGCTGTTGTGGGGGATAAAGAGTAAATATAAACGCAGTGGTGTGAGCAAGTGCAACACGGAAGCACAAATAGGGTAAGTTAAGATCTTCTCTGGAGATGGCCCTACCACATGGAAAGCCATCTTTAAGATAGGCACGTATTTCATGCTCATTGCGATCTTGGGGTCAGATTTGGGAGTTAAGTTAGAGTATCTTTTAATTATGAACTCATCTAGGGAAATAGTCTGTCCAATGCCAGTTTAAAATTAGCTGACATTGCCGTACATATTAGATTGGTGAGTCTTTTTTGAACTCTACCTAGGAGCGAGAGACTAGTGGCATATGTACCAGCCCAGATGTGACAACAATAGTTTCTGTATATGCGAATAGTGGCTTTGTAGAGGTACAAGGTACTCTCAGATATTAGTAGCCTTTAGCACGGTAAAGAGATCTCACCTTCCTCGCAGCAGCCTTAATGTATTTCGTCTAATTCATGTTTTTTGTGTATGCTAACCCTATGAACTTGCAAAAAATACTTTCAGGTTGTGTATCATTTTGCATAGAAATCAATGGTTGAGAATGTCTCTTGTAATTATTAAAAGAAATAAGCTTAGTTTTACCGGCATTGCACGTTACTCTCCAGCATCGGTTCCCTTCTACTACGGACTGGAGGTCTTCGTCTAGAATATTAGCTATTTTCTTAGATATGTATTCATTAGTTTTCCCGTCGCATCTATTATAGAGTATAGTGTCATCAGCAAATGTACCCATCTCAGATACAATTTTACTAAGTCACGTCGTTTGTATATGTCAGGAATTAAATGGTCCAATTATTGACCTTTATGGCAAACCCACATTTATATCATGTTTTTGAACAGGCATTTACTCGGACCTATAATCGTGTATAGACGTAAACAAAAATCCAACATTGCGGAATCAACCGCAGTTCTAAATAAATACATAAGAAGAAGAAAAAGTAACAAAAAAGAATTATTTTTATTTTTTCTTTAATGTTGTTTTTCATTTTTTTGAGCCAATTATTACGAAATTTGTATTATATATTGCCGGTAATCCGGTGAGTGACCTACGTAAAATAGTTCTTGCTAATTTTGCACTCACACAAACACGAATGCGAACTCGATTAAAAAAATATGTTAAAAACAAAAACGAATGATAGAGGAAAGAATAGGTTTGCATAAAAATGTTAAGCAAATTAAGTAATATATTTGTAGACGAATAGAAACACACATGTAAGCGTCAATAATATGTGTGTCCCTTGGTAAAAATCAACGAATGATTAAGCATATCATTTTGAATTATGTATTATATATTCTCGGATACAGAGTGTGTAATGTGGGCGGATTAATTTTTTATCAACTATATAAGTTAGACAGGTGTCATATAAATTATGCTACGGAAGTAATAAGAATTTGAAACTAATATATATATATATATATATATATATATATATATATATATATATATAAATGGTAATTAGTAAACACCTGGAGAAAGTGCACAATACTATTGCAAAGCAAATATGTATTTTTTATTATCGTTTTAACTGCTTAGTTACACATGTTTCGGTTACCGAATCGTATCAACGATCTAGTAACTTCATCAGACATTACTGAATCGTTGATACGATTCGGTAACCATAATATGTGTAACCAAGCAGATAAAACGGCAATATATATATATATATATATATATATATAAAATATAAGTATCGATAATCGAACACTATCTGATTACAAAAATAGTCTTTCCTCTCTTATAGATACGAGGGGCGTGCAATAAGTAATGCCCCTGACCCACTTCCCATAGCAGTAGAGCAACGAAATTTCGCACAGATATTAGTCTTTCTCTACATAGGAACCAACCAGAGTTATGCATTTCTGTCATCGGTTGATGCAGCTCCGGAGACCGGTTTTTATAGAACACACCTGGTTGGTCCTCCAACCACGACGTGACTTCAGAAATCAAGGCTGCATCATCTGGGAAACCCTTTCCTTTTAAAAACAACTTCATGGCTTGGAAGAGGTTAAAGTCAGAAGGTGCAAGGTCAGGAGAGAAGGGAGGATGGGGAGGATTTCATAACCACACGCCAGTGCTTCTGATCTGGCGACATGCAGGAGGAGGGTCCTTTGCTGATCTTGCCCGGCCTCTTGCTTTTGATAGCTTCCCTTAATTTCCTCAAACGTGAAGCATAATAGGCTCCTGTAATTGTGGTACCCTTTGCTAGGAAATCTGTCATCACTACTCCGTCCTGGTCCCAGAAGACTGTGAACATGACCTTGCCAGCGGAGGGCTGCACCCTGGCCTTCTTTGGAGGTGGTGAATCCAGGTGCTTCCACTGTCTTGACTGGGCTTTGGTCTCTGGATCATAGTGATGGACCCAGGTTTCATCCTGTGTAATTAGTCTTTTGAAAAACTTTGACTCATCTTGGCACATTTCCAAATTCATCCTCGAGCACTCGACGCGTTCTCGCTTCTGGAATGGTGTGAGCAACCTGGGAATCCATCTGGCAGACGCCTTATGCATATGCAAATGGTCATGAATGATAGTTTCCACAGACCCGGTACCAAGTTTGACATCTTGGGCTGTTTGGCGAATAGTAATGCGCTGATCTTCTAAAATGGCGGCCCCAACTTGACGGGCAGATATCTCATCAATGGCAGAACGGGGGCGACCAGGTCTGGGAGCTGTTTCCACAGACATCCAGCCATGTTTGAATTCACGATGCAACGTTTTACAAGGTCAAGTGATGGGGCATTATCACCATAAGTTTCTTTCATTTCACCAAAAGTCTCCTGTGGTGTGCGCCCTTTCAAATACAAAAACCGGATCACTGCTCCACATCTAACAGGCTCCATTTCACACCTGACTCAGTTCAAACACCTGTAAAACAGAAACCACAATTAGTTCAGAGCTGTAATTTTTCACATAACCCCTAGAGATATAAGTTATTGTCCATGAAACATTCCAGCTAGATCAGACAACTGGACGTGGGTCAGGCGGCATTAGTTATTGCACGCCTCTCGTAAAAAAAACATAGAGGGGAATATTTTACGTAAGGTCCCCGTAACTTGACCGGTTTAACGCAAAATATCCCCATGTAGAAAAACCTGTTTTTATCCATAAGAGAAGAATCACTACTTTAAAGATCGTCAAGCCCAAATATCAGCGGACATGATATTGAAACAAACAGACGGAGTTTGATGAACGGCATTATCATTATTATATTTAATTAAACAAATTTTTTTCGAATTAGTCCTCGCAATGTATAATATTCAAAAGAAGATTTATTCTCTAATAATACATACGCAATCTGCATGAATTAAACGTATTGTTCGACTGTGCAACGCCGGGTGTACAGTACAGCTAGTATATATATATATATATATATATATATATATATATATATATATATATATATATATATCAATGTATGAATATGCACATGTGTCATGTGAAGTGAATGGAATTTATCGTATTTGTAATAAGCAAGTCATAACATTGTGACAGAAATTAATGTTATTTCCAAACAGTAAAAAGTCATAAATATTTTTTGAATACTTAGCTGACAGAAGACAAATTGGAAATCGATCTGCGTTAAAGCGCTAAAAGCCTTTCTGTTTACTTATTTCTCTTCTTTCCTATCTTACATAGCATATAATAGACCCCCCATATATATATATATATATATGTATATATATATATATATATATAGAAAACATAAATGTTTATATATATAAAATGTATATACATATATGTATTAGATTAATGCTAAAATAATGTCGTTTTTCCCCTTTCAACTTACGACTTTTTTTGCATCAACCTAATATATAAACACAAATGCAATATTTTTGTATATGTGTGTATTGCTTCTTGTATGTTTTCTATAGAAACAAAGATAAGTGCATTTACTATAATCTACGAAACTATTCGTATGTCAAATGTATTTTCAAATTCAATACAAGTATTCCAAAAGTTTAAGCAGTCCCATAAGGAACCTCTTAAAATCTGAAATATATTCGAAATGTATTAAATCGAACCCATATATATATATATATATATATATATATATATATATATATATATATATATATATATATATAAATTTTAAAGGGAAAATAATGGAAAGTTGTACCGAGTGTGATATCATTTAGGTTCACACCTCTTATTGATAAGACGATCACTAATGTGTCTCCGTATTATATAAGGACTCTTGAACGTTCATGACAGAAACGCAGTGCCAATTCCTTATTAGCTTGTATGCCTATGAAAGCAGAATTAGAGACAATGTCAGTTGTAATTTTATCGGAATCGGGGGAAAAATTAGAATCGTCCCATTACTAATAAATACTTACCTTTAATTGTTCCTATTTCTATCTTCAATGTCCTCCTGTTGACCACTGTCCACTATAAGGTGAGTATCAAAGATAGTTGGGAAAATCAGGGAAAAGGAGCAGCACTGCCTCTTAGACTTCAATTTAGTATCTAATGAAAAAGGAGCTTAAGGGTTTTCCTCGGCTATACCCTCTTCCATTAGCATGCCCCATCTCTTGTAGGTAGGTCTTAATAGGTGCATTGTTTGACATAACGCATCAACACAAAACTCGTCAGGTATGTACAGCTCTTCAACGTTATCAGTAATCATAGTTCTTTTATTTCTAGTTAAAGCTGAGATACTAGCAATGTGGCCATAAGTTGCCTCTTTTACAATCTGATAAAACATGAACTTAATGGCGTGTAAAAAATAATTGTAAGATACCTGTTATATGATCCAATCACAATCGCAAATGCATGTATTGTCAGGGTAAAAAGATAGAAAGACATGAAGAAACAATGCACATGTGAATAGCAATTGGTATTTACTTCCTTCAAACCACAGAACGAGGAGGTTCGGAAATTAAACCAGCGCCGTTAAAGAAGGGGGTACTGGGTTAGTCAGCCTCGTCAGCATTTCACTAACGAGGCGCTGAAAGAAGTTAGCAATAAACTAACTCCTCCAAAGCAAATAGATATTGTTTAGGAGAAAGAACCTCCTAGGACTATATATGGCTAGATGAGACTAATACTTAAACACGACAGATAAAATTACAAAGTAATGGCCCAGTTTCTGCTGGACAGATTGTCGACGACGAATCGTCTACTGGTATCTTCCAATCAACAGAGACTTCCGCGAGTCTTATATTGTTATCATATCTGAAAATAATATGAGAGGCCTATCTGAGAAAAACGCGATAAGATGAAATACCAGCCGACATACAAAACGAAGCAATGAAATCAAAAGTCTTTATTTTTTAATTCACACATGTATATACCAAATATTTTTTAGCATACAGTGTATAATCCTTGGCAGGTGGAGATAATATTGAAATGATCCAAGAGAGTTAACTTAATCTTAACATTTTAACACTATCTCTATTTTTACTATCATATAATGACAGCTTTTTTCTGTGTGTTTGTGGGGGGAGGGGTCGTTTACTATATACTTGGAAACCAAAATCACGCGAAGGTATTTAATGTGTCTGAGAGTGTTCTTACGTAGGTGTGTATCATAATGCGTTTCATAAATCGAAATCGATAATCGAAAAAATCCGATTAAAGAAAAAAATTATTTTGAATAACGCTAGCATTTTTATACAACCTAACATCACAGGAGCATTTTAGAAGTAGAAGCGTCCAACCTATAACATAAACTGTGAATTCTTTTATAAGACATGGACGCGTTCGAAATGAATATTTCATTTTTAGAGCACAAATAAACCATAATACTTTACTTTTGCACGTCTAACTTTAATTCAAGTTATTATGTAAAAATAATTTCACCCAATCAACAGTATGTTCTTTGGCATGACAGAGGCGCGTTTGAAATGAGTGTTTCTGTGTAAAGCACAATTGAACCATAGAACTTGACTTTTGCGTTTTAATCTTTAAGTGAACCTAATATATTATGTACAGATCATTTTTTAAAATCAGCAGTAGATTCTCAACAGTGCAATATAGACTACAATGTATTGTCGACTAAGCCACTGCGAGGACGCTTGTGAAACTTCCTCCCCGGCACACTGTAAGGGGTCTTTCGTTAGAGCAGGAAATCAATAGATTTGATTGTAAAATAGGCGATTTCATCTATATCGATGAAACTTAAAGTCTAGGAGAATAAACTTTTGTTGATCCAAATTCAATCCTGGGTAACGTCGGGTCTCCTTGCTAGTCATCTAAAAAAAAGAAGAGCAACATTATAGACCTATGAGGACAGAGGGTGGTAATTGTGTGTTTCTACTTTGCGATCTGTATTAGCGCATTATATCTAGTGTATATTCGACTTTGCTCGGATTACTTCATTGTAAATAACTATTTTAAATGATTCGATTTCAGACTCAAGTATGATCACGGCAATCAATTGCCTCGGGCAATATCGAACCCGATGTCCGCCCTTCAAAATAACTCTGCACATCGAAATTCATATTTCTCAACTCATTCTTTTTGTTTCTTTTCTTCCTCTGTTTCTCATTTTTCGCAAACTCATTCAGTATTCAAATTCTATCAACGCTTATTAGAGCTTGGAATTCATCTGCTTTTTGTTTCTTTTGCAGCCATTTTGACGTAGGAGGTCTACTATATACATGTAGATAGTTAAGTAGAAAGGTGTCTGTTTACATTACATTTGAACTTCTGCATGTCTGTACAGTCAAAGAAACAAACCCGGAAGGGAATTCCAAAGTCTAGCAGTTCCAGAGAAGAAACTATAAGAGTAGAAGGCTTTCTTTCATCCGAGGATCTATACTGTGTAGGGTGGAAGTTTGCTGCTTGTTTGGCTTGTCAGAGGTATTTATGTTGAGGCGGTACAAGGGTTTGTAGTGCCTTGGAGCACCTACTATTAAAGTACTTGTAAAATAGGCAGAGTGGGTGATAGATGTTTTAGTTATTATACGTATAGAATTTGTGTTAAGCGTATTGTTAGTGTTCATGTTAGTATATAAGAAAACTGCAATTTAGCCCTGTTTTTTATCTTGAGGTTGAATTTCTATATTAAACATGATACTTTAAATCTTAGATTACTTTGTCCTCTTTGTTTTTAGCTAGTGTTTTTACTCGTATGGTATTGTTTGAGTTATGATTGTTATATAGATGATTGTTATATAGATGTTAATGAAATGAGCTTCATTTTCTATCTATAGATATTTGAAGATAGTATATATTTAAAAAATGGAGCGACTGTGTTTGAAGGTAAACTTAGCATGAGAAAAAAGTAGTCGAGTGTGTAACAATTAATTTACCCAAGGCGTGATGTAACTCTATTGCTCACAGGTTTACCCTGATTCTATTGGTAAAATATGATATTAGGTCGTCCCCAAAGTTCTAAACACTCGCAAAAAATTGAAATTTAACTTATCAGGTAATAAAAAAAAGCAATATTTAATTCCCAAGATAAGCAGATAGATCCATTTCTCGTTTCATGTCACAATGCGCTTCCAAAAATGCTCGTGCAATATATGGCAAATTTCAACCCGTCTGTTGGATATGAGTTCGTGCGGATCTTGGCGCGGCTGCTTGTGAAAAACTCAAGTTGCATTGATTGTCGGTGAATTTTCGATTTATCAATTCTCGAATGCTCGATGAAGGTGCAATGTTCAGCCCGGTTTGCAAGTCTCTGTCATCCAACTTAAACGTCTGTCCAGAACGAGGCTTGTCTTCAAGACTCATCTCGTTTGAAGTGAAACACTTGTATTACTTTGAAACACTTGTATTACTTTAAAATCAACGCATATTCAATTGCTCCTTTACACAAATCTCTTCTGTGGCCAACCTGGTTTCGGGTAAAAACTTGCAGCAGTTCTGATTAAAAACTTGTAACTCAATATTATCGATGTCCACCTAGAATAGAAAAATGAAGACCACTATGAAAACATATTGGCTTCCTTCAGTCTTGACAGACTATGGATACCACCCGTTAGAGTGCGTGCGCGTGATTTTTTTGTGGCAAGAGTTGCACAATCTCCAACCACACATCTCCTGAGTCGACATTGTTGAATACCAGTGGCAAGTGGAGGTTCAGAACGACTGGAAACAGTGCCGAGATAAACGGAGAGCACATACAGCGCCTAGAATTCCCAAATGGTCACCCATCTGGTATTAACCAGGCTCAATGTTGCTTAACTTCGGTGATCTGACGAGAACCGATGTGTCAACGTCATTGCGCCGTATAACAATATAAATGCAATAAAAAAGATTGTATAAACATTAAAATTCTCGCCAGTGTTTACGGACTTTTGGGGCAAAATATATTGGGACAACCTTATATATAATATTAAAAACATTTTACAATCTACACTTGTATGAATTTGTTTTTTTTCTGTGTATTGATCTTCATATTAAAACCCCTTTTTTCTGTCTAGTTATTCATTTGCTCCCCCCTAAGCAAATTAGGAACAATGCCGTTTTTTAATGTGGAGATGAGGGACGGGGATCAGTTCCCCCTTGGGGGAACTTGATAGTGACAATTGTTATGAAGGGTATCCCCTACATTGACCAAAACTGATTGCTACAAGAGCAATTGTCTAATATATGGAGTTGCCCCCACATATTATTTTGATTGCAGCATCTGTCGGAACAGATACTACACTTTGAAAACAGAAAAAAGATCATGGCCCGAAGGTCAAGAAGAAAAAAAGGTGAACCCTTTTTTCTGTTTATTTAAAAAGAAAATACAAGGTTGTTATATATGGGTTCGTGATATTGCATTTATCTTCAAAAACCTAGCTAATTTGCATATTCTTTTAAACATAAATAATACATTTTTTATTAGTTTTTCGGTTTTCTTATGGGACGATCATCTTTAGTAAACTATTACATGTAATTATATTCATGCAGATATTCTACATGATTTATAATTGCGTAATATTTGCTTAAAAAGATTATAGTAAACACAAACCTCTTTCTATATATATTTATGCATGCGTATATATATTTGTTAAAAAATAATTAATTACTCAACTCCACTGTCAGTTTTATCTACAGACATGAAACTTAATATATAGAGTATTCCGAAACTTTATATTTGGACTTTAGCCGTGGAAAATCAGTGCAAAAGTGTGACAATAAAAAACCCTGAAATTTGTTAAGTGATGGTCGAACAAAGGCATTACGAATATGCATGCACAACGTAATAGCTATTGGTTCATGTTTTAATTTTTAGCCCCGCAGCAAATATGTCTTTATAGCTAAGGCGTTATCGTGAAAGGAAAAGTAAATCGTACGCTAAACGTTTGGTTTCGATTTTCGGTGGTGGCATATGAGTTATTTTTTTTTTTTTACTTTTAAAATTATTACTATATATTGGGTCCAATATAATATATTAATAAATATCAAATTTGCATTAATCAAAATGCCATATTTAAGCGTATTTTGCGAGCCGGCAAACTAGACGGCCTGGTAGTATATATATAAGAACAAAAAATAATTTATTTAGGTACGTTAAATAGAAGAAACACTATTTAATAAAATACCATTAAAACACTGTTGATTCATACATCTTCTTTCAACAATTCATACACATTATATAATCATCTCTCCTAACAGCCTTTCTTTCTTTTTATCTCTCCCTTTCTCCATATCTATATATCTATAAAAGTGAAAGTATCTGTGTGTGTCTGCGTACATTTCCCTGCGCAATAACTCTGTCAATTTTCAGTCTACGGACTTGAAATTTGATATACAGGGAACTGATATTTGGAAAAATCTTTGTGATCGGTTTTTAGCCAGAAATTTGGCTGTTAAAGGGTCAAAGTTCAACGATTTGACCTTTGAGAACTCTACCAAACTCCTCCGACAATTTTGGGTCTAAACACTTGAAATTTTAGATATGAGTTCCGTGGACATGGATCTAACTTAAAAACTTGATTTGAACCCAAAACAATAAATTTTAAGGGGTCATAAGAGAGGTCAAAGTTGAAAAATAACCGTTATTTTTTGCTCAACATACACCTCAAAACACCCGGGCAACGCCGGGCTGAAATCCTAGTATATCTATAAAAGTGAAATTGTCTGCTTGTGTGTGTCTCTCTGTGTGTACATTTTCCTACCAAACTACTCTTTTTCAGTCTACAGCCTCAAGATTTGACATAAGGGGAATTGAGATTTGTAAATGTCTTTTTAATCGGGTTTCGGCCAGAAATTTGGTTTTCAATGAGTCAAAGTTCAACGATTTTACCTTTGAAAACTCTAACAAACTCCTCCGCCAATTTTGGGTCCAAACACTTGAAATTTAAGATGTAGGTTACACGAACATGGATCAAACTTTTTAATTAGATTTGAATCAAAAACAATAAAGGTTAGGGGTCAAAATTGAGATCAAAGTTTAAAAAAATTGATCTCTGCTGTCCCTACTAAATTATTCAGCCGATTTTATAAATTTATATAAAGTTTATTTAGACTTAAGGCAAATTTTTTCGGCTTTTGGCTGCAAATTTTGCTGCAAGTGGGTCAAAGTTCAATAGATTTGACCTTTGCGCCAATTTTAGGTCTAAACATTTGAAATTTTACATAAAGAGGATTCAGACATGCAGCAACTTTTTAAATCAGTTTTTTGACGAAAATTAAGCTGCCAAGAGATAAACGTAGAAAGAGTTGACCTTTGAAAACTCTACCAAACTCCTCTGTCAATTTTGTGGCTAAACACTTGAAACTTTATATGTAGGTTACTTGGACATGAGTCAAACTTTTTAATATATATATATATATATATATATATGTATATATATATATGCACATAAAGTTATGATCAATACTTAGAGCCCGAGCAAAGGCGGGTTGAACTGTATATATATATATATATATATATATATATATATATATATTCCTCCCTCTCTCTCTTTTTCTCCCCCCCACACATATATATATATATATTTAGTACTCTACATACAGTACTGTTTCGTTGTATCACAACTCATCAGTTTGGCTAGACAAGTACCTTTCCCCAGCTGTGGATCGAACCTACAACCATTGAGTTGACAGTCGACAGCTCTACCAACAAGGCAAGAAATCCGTGCCTGAAAATGCCCCTCATCAATTGTTTATTCAAGCAGCACTTGCTTATCGCTACACACTGCTCAAAGTGCTGTTTGTTTAGAAACATACGGGCAGTTAGTTTTGCTTAATAGCCAAACAAACGAATAATAATCGAATGAAAATACATTTGCGACAGTGCTTAACCCATATATATATATATATATATATATATATATATATATATATATATATATATATTATTGTTGGACCGATTAATCCGAATCCAAATCGGGAATCGAAAAAATCTGAAATTTTTGGGGTACTCGGAATCGGAAAAATGTGTGCCTATTTTTCGATGCCAAAAACGATCCTTTTAATTGGCTTTTTTAGTTGATTTTCTTTGAAGAAAAATATCCTACCACTCATAGTAATACTAAAATAGTGAATATCTGTTGAATTTAAGCTATTAGTAAAACAAAAATCGATAGATCATCCCTCACAAGTGTATTCTTGCGTTTGATAAAATATCTGCACATTTAACATGTGTTTTCACGGTAATCGTGAAAAATAACAAAATTATAGTTAAATATGTAGAAATTTTTAAAGAATCAGAATCGGTAATTGCATCGAAATCCGGAATTTAATACGGAATTAGTAATTGTATCGGAATCGGTAAAAATACAGGATCGTCCCATCCCTTATATATATATATATATATATATATATATATATATATATATATATATATATATGTATATATATATGTGCGTGTGTGTCTGCGTGTGTGTGTGCGTGTATTATTTTTATGTATATATATTTTATATATATATATTTTTATTATTTATGTACGTAAAAACTTAACAGTAAATTTTCTATGGCATTATAGCGTAATGGATTAAGACGCTAGACTGAAATACATGAGGTCCGCGGTTCGATTCCTAACAACAGGCAAGCTACACTGAAGAGGGGTAGGGACCCGAAATACGTGTGTACGTAGATTACTCTTTTTAAATAATAATAATAATAATAAATAAATAAAATTACGTACAAATAAAAAATGGGCGACTTTCTAAAAAAAAAAAAAAATAAATAAAATACTAAAAAAAAAAATTACCCGATCTCCCAATTGGAGTCGCTAAACTTAATATCGTTTTAAAAATCAATAACAAAAACTACGTACGTATATATATATATATATATATATATATATATATATATATATATATATATATATATATATATATATATATATACTCCTGAGAAAAAAATTTAAGATAACTTGAAAATCTTTACAAAGAGACCTTTTTGTAGTGATAGATTTAAAACTCCACCAAACTAAAGGTTACCAATACTATAACCTAAAATGTCATGGAGGAAAAAAAGCTATCAGGCCATCCCATAAGTTCTGTCCGAATTTATGAATAGAAATCAATCGTTACATTTTATTAAAGATTTAATAATCAATATACTTTCCATGATTATCGATGACTTCAATCCATCTATTATTAATTCCATCACTTTAAAATCTTTTGGATGTGATTCGAAGAACTCTCAAATGTCAGTTTAAACATCCTTTTGCGTTATAAAAGCTATTCCTTACAAATGATTTTGTAAACTACGAAACACATGATAGTTTAAAGGAGCAAGCTGAAGCGAATAAGGTGGATGAGGAATTTTCTCCCAACCAAGTTTTTCGATCTTTCGTGAGATGATTTTTTCTAAGTTGTTGAAGATGACGATGAAGAGTTGTATGGTTTGAACTCAGTTTTATTGCAAATTCCCCAACTGAAAAAGCAGGATTTTCTCCAAGAGCAGCTTTAAGAAACTTATCATAAAACTCAACTGGACGTCCGGTTTGATATTCATCTTCAAGCGTGAAATCTCCACTTCTGCAAGTTCTTTCATTCACACATTCCTTTCCATAAACGGAGTGAATATTTCTAGCCGCTTCAGCTGCTGAGTTACCCTTTCCTGAACTCATAAAGCATTTTATGCCTCAAATGATCTGTGTTGGTAGGGTTGTAATCAAGCAAATTTAAATGTTATCGTTCTGTACAAATATGTAATCAGTTAAAATGCATCTAAACATGAAAATGTAAAAAATAAAAATATTTTTAAAGTCCCGTTCAATTTAAAAACAGACAGAACTTATGAGATTTTTTTTTTTTTTACACAGTGATCACCACTTATATTGCATTATATTACCCTATAATAATTAGTGTTTAGCATAGCGACATCCAGTAATAATTTCCGAATCCTTCGTACTCGACCGAAGAATAGAACCTTGGCCTCCATTACCAAAGATTTAGACGAAGCAATATTTTACCAAAATTAGTGAATGGGGCATTAAAATTGCATGAAACAAAGAATGCAAAACAAATAAGATCAAACAAATTCCACACACATCAATATTGTGGGTTCATACCTCTGCTTCTACTTGGAGTAAAGTATATAAATATCTCCCCTAACCGCTCTTTCCTCTCTTTATCCTTCTTCTCCCTCTCTCTTACTCTCTCTCTCTCTCTCGCTCTCTGTATATATATATATATATATATAGTCTTGGAAGTTTTTAACCTTTAAAACTATACAAAAAATGTTATCATTCGTTAGAAAACCATTTAGTCAGTAAGTTATGCAATAACTGCAATCGCTGTACAAACTTGCTTGAATTCACTATTGTAGCAGTAATAATTTACTTTTTAAGGGATCATCAGTTGTTTACCACGAAACACTGTTATATATATATATATATATATATATATATATATATATATGTGTGTGTGTGTTTGTTTGTGTGTGTGTATGTATGTGTATGTGTGTGTGTGTGTGTATGCAGCTTTCTCTTTCACTAGCTATTTATTTCTGCTCGACTTTGGCCAAATATTTTAAAATATGACTTCAAGAGGCGAAGTCGCCGAATTGATTTACTTAAGAATTGGAATTTATCGTCAGGCAATATCAACAACGCATGCGCCAACGGGGTTGGTTTGACCATTTCCTATCACCACTGAAGCGCTATTCATCGCTGCATTTCTCGGCCCTGTCTCCTGCTAACCGGTGATATTTATGAAGGAAGATCTGCTCAAGGCAGAATACTGATGAATTATAACATCACACAATCACAGCCACACCCTCTCACTCTCTCTATCTCTCTCTCTCTCTCTCTCACACACACACACACACCCACACACACACATATATATATATATATTATTTCATTGGTCCACATAAAATGTTATGAGGATATATAATATATTATGCATTGGTTTTCAGTATTTACTTCAACAGTCGTTAATACGTAAGTTGATATAGAATGTATGTTATTGAAATATATGGTAAGGTACATAGTGTTTTCCACGTAAGGAAGAGTCAGACTAAAACAGTATATATATATATATATATATATATATATA
Organism: Euprymna scolopes; assembly: GCF_053919585.1. Taxonomy (NCBI): domain Eukaryota; kingdom Metazoa; phylum Mollusca; class Cephalopoda; order Sepiida; family Sepiolidae; genus Euprymna; species Euprymna scolopes. The sequence goes on from NC_136506.1 coordinate 97,959,091, forward strand.
TGTGTGTGTGTGTGTGTGTGTGTGTGTGTGTGTGTGCGTTATTAAAATCAAAGAAATAATGTTCCGATGTGGCAAAGAGATGAAAAAGGAACAAACATCTTGTTCATCAACGTTTCGCCTTTACTTTAAACCTTCCCTGGGCTGGTTAATTTGGAGAAAAATACAATACCAGTAAAATATTTGAAAATATTCTTGTGTTTGAAACGATCAAAGTGAACAGTAAAAGTGTATATAATGTTTTGCAATAAAGAGTGTGATTTTTAACATCATTAGCCGTTAAACATTTAAAATATATCATGTAATTTATGTGCTTCTGGGATGAATATAGCATTTATAATTCAAATGTTCGATGCATAAGTGAAAAGAAATACCTGTTTCGTTGTGTTATCATTTGTTGAATATATATATATACGTTTTATTTTTTATTACCGTATCTTTCTGTTAAGTTACATTGTTTCAGCTACCCGACCGTTTTTTTGGCCGTCTGTTACTTCCTCAGACTTTTTCAGAAACCTTCAATACAAACCTACTATATATATATATATATATATATATATATATATATATATATATATATAAATTATTATACGTATAAGTATACAGTTAACTTGTATCTAAAATGAAATTCTGCTTTTTTAATTATGTTTACTAATTAAAAGAGATAAATTATACGTTGTTTTATTGCGATTGGATTTATAATAAGTGCAGATTCAAGAAGACCTCGACGAGATTTATTTGGAATGAATTTGATGGGTTTAGCTTGTTCGCAGTTAAAGGAATGATCATGCTGTAATGAATGAGAGCATAATGTATTTAGAGGTTTGATATTTTTATATCTCTCCTATGATCAATTAGGCATTTCGTAAGTCCATGTTGAGTTTCACTTATGTATATTCAATTACTATAGCATGGGGCAGTATATATACCCGCATTTGATCTTCCGCAAAAGAATAAGTGGCGAAGGTTTAAATTAAGGCTAGTCAATCGAAAAGAAGGGATGACATTTGAAAATATCGCCGAAAAACAACGCCCCGCCTTTGTAGAAAAGTGTCTAGTAAAGGGTGATAGAATTAGTGTTTTTGGACAATTTTTCAATATTTGTCGTCCGAAGTGTCGTCCTTCAAAACAATACGGAGCTTGTGGAAATCCGTCGTCTCTATCAAAGTTAAAGGAAGGCATACATATATAACACGATCAGCCGGTCACTGGTGTATGACCGACACACATGTTATACTAAATTTCTTAGAAGTGGTCTCATAATGACGTGACGATTGGCCGTCATTAGGAAGAAAAGCGTACCTAAGATGTTGGATGTAGGTGTGTGGCTAATCCTTCTCCGAGGAAACGTCTTGGCCTCTGGTGGTATTCCGGTTGGAATCTTCCTTTTCCTCAGTGCCGTCTCGATCTTCAATGAAGGCATTTATGGCAGACACACACACACACACAAAAAAAAATATCACAATACAATATACAAATTATAATTAATTTTTTTACAATTAAACACCGGAAATAGGCTTTTCAAAACTATCTAACTTACCGTAACTAGTGTTGAGGGAGGGGTTGCCACCCCCCTCGTTTACGGAGAGACAGAAATATGCGGGCTACCTCATGACGGTCCGTGCAGAAAGAGGTCGATCTAGAAAGGGAATTCTGGGAATGCATTTCTTTGTATCTCTACGCTTATGGTCAAATCACCACTCGGCCATGCTGTAGAGTGTGTTAGAAAGCACTGGGATATAATGCCACACATACATACATTTAAACAGACAGGTGAGATAAATATTATAAATGTATGATCCGTTTGTTTACATTAAGCACAAGTCGATTGTGGCCTCCTTGAATCCTAAATGATCCATAAAATTCAATTGTACTGACACATAAGGTTCAATTCTCAGTGCGGTCGATACTAAGAATACTATTTCAAGTTAATTAAGAGTAAAATGACGAAACGATTAAATTAAGAATCCTGTTCTGAATTTCTGTACGTGTTCTTTAGACAAACCGCTGTCATATTACTTTTTTACAGCACAAAATGAACAACTGATTATGTTTTACAAGAGTTTGTGGCGAGATATTTATTCAGCATAGCATATCTTAATTAGAATACCAAAAATTAGATCAGGACCACGCACTTTTAAGGTGTTTTTTTATGATATTAGACACTAGAAAAAGTAATTTTCAGATCTATGCCTTTAATTTCGTCCGTAAATAGAGGGAATAATTTTCGGGGCTTAAGGTGGTGTTTGAGCCGAATTATTAAGCAAGTAAGTTACCTCATAGTTTTTGGATTATGGAGGAACTGTTGCTTATTTACCATATTTTTTATACGTTTCCAGAAATCCCGAGTTCCTAATTTCTGCAACTCTCTACATATACTGTTCATTTCGATACGCATTATCATAACTGCGACTAGTTCACTTTTACAATTGTTTATAACTTCTATAAACTTTTGTGTATTTACGTTTGTAATAGTTGCTATTCTTATAGAATGGACTAAACTTGTATCAGTAACTTCTTTCCTATGCGTGTTTCCGAAGCAAATACTTTAATTCACATGAATCGCATAGACAGTTCTCCACGCGATTCCATTAGTTCTGCAGCGACAGCCTCGATTTCAGATTACTCTCTTTAAATGTGTGCTATCTGAAATAGATTGTAGAGTTACGCCATCGACTTCGAGTTAAAGATAAAACATGGCTTCTTGATATCTGAAAGTACACACACACACACACACGCACACACACACATCAACATAGAATTATATACGCATAAACAATCGCCCGCACGCATATAGATAAAAGCACATACAGTGTTGTAATAAAATATCCTTAACCTTCTCTTCGATAAGATGATTTAAATACAAAACTTTCTCCCCATTCCTCTTTTGTTCGTTTCTTTTCCCTTTTCCTTTCCCTCACCATGCCCCCTCCTCTCTTTTATCGTCTTTATTGTGAGAAGTAAATTTAAATTTAAATATTAAGCACGTGGTGTCGATTAGATGATAAGTTATTATTTCTTTTTAATTAAACTTAGTTATCGGTTATTGTTAATAGATATTAAAATATTGCTTTATATTTGATAAAGCCTTATTTAGTGTAAATAATTACATCTAGATTTCTTTCATTTATAATAATTGTATTTAGTTTTCAATATGTTATTATTATAATTATGGTTGTTATATGTATGTATGTATGTATGTATGTATTCCCTTTTTTTCCCTTCCTTTTTTATGTTGTTTAATCATACCATTGTACACACATCTTCACGCAGTGAGTGTAATAGATAAGTTTTATAAAATCCTGGATTATATGCGTAGCTATGTAACCAGAGAATAACACACACACACAGACACAGACACACACAGACACAGACACACACACACACATATATATATACATATATATACATATATATATAAAATAATTTATTTCACCACAAGATATTTATATGGAAAGGGTTAAGTTCGAAACATCGCTAAAAACATCCCCACACCTAGCAAGCATAGCTATATTATTAAATTAATTAAAACAAAAAACAGAACTAATACGCCGAATGCGATGACGAGCAAATTTCTTCTTTAAAAATGAAAACGTAAACAAAAAAGAATCCTATGGTTGTAAAACGCTAAAACATGCGAAAGCAGTCGACCTTTTGATAAACTTGGAAATTGATCTTTTAAACGTAATTAAACACTTAGAATTACACAATCCAACAACGGAAACTACACAAAATCGTTAGAAACATAAACAACTCTAATAAAATCTTTGTAAAAGCAGATAAAACTATAAAGGTTTATAAAATAGATAAACAAGAATATAACAAACTTCACAGAAAACAAAAAACTACAAAAACTGGATATAAACGAATGCGACTACATAGATATAATAAATACCGAAAGTAAACAAATTACCGATGAATTAAAAATTAGCGATAAAGTTGGCAAATTGAAACCTAGAGAGGCATACATTCTGTTCAAAGACCACAAATGTGACTTTAATAATAATCCCAGCACCCGCTTGATAAACCCAACTAAACCAGATATAGGTAGAATTAGTAAAACAATACTTTCTAGAGTAAACAAACAAATCAAACAAAACCTAGAATTAAACCAGTGGGCAAATACTGCCGAAGCAATCACTTGATTTAAAAATATAGAAAACAAAAATAAATGTACGTTTATCCAGTTCGACATCATAGACTTCTATCCCTCGATATTCGAAAAACTTTTCAACATAGCCCTAGAATTTGCCGAGGCATACACTGGTATATCCTCGGAAGAAATCAACACCATTAAAAATATAGAAAATCAATTCTAGTAAATAACAATAACCAATGGATAAAAACAAAAATGACACATTCGTTTGATTTGGCGATAGGTGCCAGGGACTCTGCAGAGGCATCAGATCTTGTGGGATTACTCATTCTATATATCCCCACAAGCATATTTGATACTACGGATATCTGTCTATATAGAGATGATGGCCTAGCTATAATAAAAGACTCCAACAAAATCAAGGGAGATAACTTTAAGAAAATCATACACAAGGAAATGAAAAAAATGAGGCCTAAAAGTAGGTGTATCAGCTAACATAAAAATAACAAACTTCCTAGACGTCACGTTAAATTTAGATAAAAACACACATGAACCCTACTTAAAAGATAACGCCAATCCAATATACGTAAACCCTAAGTCCAATCACCCACCGTCAATTATAAAACAGATTCCTAACTGCATCGTAAGTAGACTCAGCAATAACTCAAGCGATGAAAATGTATTTAACAGGTCAACCAATATCTATAAAACAGCCCTAAATATAGTGGATAAAAAATATTGATATCAAATATGAGCAACAAACCCCCAATAACGATAATAAAATTAAAAATAGAAGAAAAAGAAATATAATCTGGTATACAGCGCCATACAGCCAAATGTTAAAAAACAAAACTTGGCAAGAAATTTCTAGATCTTATCGAAAAACACTTCCCCGCCACCAATCCCTTACACAAAATGTTCAATAAAAATAACCTAAAGCTATCCTACAGCTGCTACAAAAATTTAGAGATGAGAATTAAAGCACATAATAACAAAATATTAAATAAAAGCAATGAAAACAACAACAAAATAAACAATAAAAAAGTGCACACTATGACAAAAATAAAACTAACACAAAGGACACATATATAACTAGTAGAAATAATAATAATAATAATAATAATAATAATAATAATAATAATAATAATAATAATAATAATAAACCAACTCCAGACACCGGGGAAAAGGCAGTATATAGTATCAGCAGTGCACATAAAGAGGAGATGGAGAGTTTAAGCCTCCACCGAAACCATTATCCAGAGAGAATGACGTCAGGTCCAAAAAATCTGAACCAGACACAAAAGGATAACACTCAGAAACTCACCACAGCTTGTATACCATATATGAAGGATTGCCTGAAAAACTTCAACTAATATGTAATTCATTTGACATGAGACAAGTATTCAGGAGTAATTACAACTCTCCTCAAACAGCGTGTGGGCTTCTACCCCCTCACAGAAAAAATCATGACCAAGAACTATATATATATATATATATATATATATATATATATATATATATATATATATATATATATATAATTATTTTTTAATCTACGGACACGCGTGTTTCGGAGCCCTACTCCTCATCAGCGCAGCTTGAGTGTTGGTATATATATATATATATATATATATATATATATATATATATATATATATATATATATATATATGTGTGTGTGTGTGTGTGTGTGTGTGTGTGTATAGGTAAAAATGTACTTTCATAAATAATTGAAGTCATTCAAAACGTATCGCAAAAACAAAAAGAAAGAACATCTAAGTAAATCGAGATGGATGAGCGGTAAGGGGTTTAGGGTCATTACCGTGAGGTCCCAATTTCGAATCTCGCCAGATTAAGCCAATCTGATTAGTCGTAGACGACGAAACACGTGTCAGTGGATAATTATATTTTAAATATAATGTATATATATATAAATATATATATAAATATATTAAATATAATGTATATATATATATATATATATATATTTTACTCATGTTCACCCCTTACAAAGCATATTTCCACTTGGACGTAAGGGGCTACTATTTGGGGTCATGTCGAGGAAAGATGAACAAGATACTTGTTTATGTTACATTTTTGCATATCAGTACAGCCAGGAAAGAAAACAGCAAGAACGGAATTCCAAAGTCTAGCTGTTAAAGGGAAGAAACTATTAGAATAGAAAGTTTTCTGGCATTTAGTGACAACAACAGTGAAGGGGTGAGATCTTATTGCTAAGCGGGTTCGTCGGGGATATGTACGTCGAGAGGGTACAAGTGAAGCAAATTCATCAAAACACATTCCATCAAAATATTTGTAAAACAGGCACAGTGATGCAACATTGGGGTGATGAGACAGGGGCTGGAACATAGTTGATAAAGTGGGACCGATTAGATTGACAACTTTTTTGGACTTTATCTAAGAGGGAGAGACTGGTGGTAGATGCACCAGCCCACATGTGGCAACAATACTCCATGCATGGGTGAATGGTGGCCTTATAAAGGTACAGGATACTCTCAGGCGTGAGTAGTCTTCTAGCTCGATAGAGGAAACCCACCTTCTTTGCTGCAGCCTTTGCAATGTCCTTTATGTATTTGTTCTAGTTCATATTGCCTGCAAATGTTAGGCCGAGGAGTTTGAAGGTAGAATTCTCAGGTAGTGTGCTATTTGTCATGGATATAGGGGATTGGAGAGGCGTCTTGTAATTGTTAAAGGAGAGCAGCTTAGTTTTATTCGCATTAAATGTTACCATCCATTTGCAGCCCCATTCCACTATAGTCTGGAGGTCATTTTCTAACAATTGTGCCATTGTCTTGGGTTTATGTAAATCTGTTCTTCCTTCATGCATAATATAGAGCGTTGTATCATAAACAAATATACTCATCTCGAACACAATATTATCAGCGAGGTCGTTTATAAATATCAGGAATAATAATGGTCAAAGGATCGATCCGAGGAACTCCCGCATTAATGTTATGCTGTTTGGATGTACGTCCGACAATGACAACCTGTATGCTTCTATTGTCTAAGAAGGATTTAATTATATTTAGTAAACGTCCAGTTATACCGTACGATTTTATATTCATAAGCAGTCCTTTATGCCAGACTTTGTCAAAGGCCTTGGATATAGCAAGGGCTACAACCCTGGCTTCGCCTGCCTTATCCAGTACATGGTAAATGCGTTCAGAGATGACTGTTAAAATATCTGCAGTAGAACAACATTACCTGAATCCACACTGTTTGTCAGAGAGAAGATTTGTTTTTGCGAGGTGGGGAACTAGTGCTTGATTAATTAAGGTCTCAAAGAGTTTAAGCGAAGAGTGGGAAGAGACTAATGGGGCGATAATTGAGAGGGTCTGTTCTTTCACCAAAACTCTTGTACACTGGTGCCACAGAGGCCATTTTCCAGCTATTAGGGAAGCAAGATTCAGCAAGGCATTTATTGTAGAGTTTGGAAAGTATGGGAGCTAGCTCGGCCGAACATGCCTTAATTAGTAATGCGGGGATGAGATCAGGGCCATACGCCTTTGAGGTGTCTAAGTTTTTTATGATATTGCGGACACGAGAAGGGTTAATTTTTACATCATCTAATGTGGCTATAGTCCCCATAGGGAAATTTGGGAGGGAGTTGTTTGTTTTTTGGTGGAGTTGGAGGCGAATCGCCAAGTAAGCAGTTCCGCCTTCTCCATTGCCGTGCATGCAACGTCCTGGTTGTTGCTCAGTGGGTGAATTACTGATTGCCCTTTATTCACTACACTATTATAGATTTTCCAGAAACCACGAGTTCCTATCTTTATGCGATTCAATGCGTTCCCAGATTATTTCAGTATGCTTTCCTTTGGCTGTTACTATTTCACTCTTAAAATAATTTCTAGCATCTACGAATTTCTGTCTCGTTGTATTTGACTTATGACGTACAAACTGGCGGAATGCATGCTGTCTTTGTGCAATGGCAGCTGCACAATCTGCAGTGGGTCATATGGGTGGGTGGGGGTTGCTTTAATACTTACGTGTGGAAACATGTGCTTCAATGCCCCTTTTGCACCATTCAGTTGTCTCATTGGCACACTGTTCAGCAGGAAGGTCCATGGGGCATCTCGGATGTGTTCCCTAATGGCTTCTCAGTCAGACCTGTTGCAGTACCTTGTTGTTTTGAGCAATGGTTCCTTATTTAATTGTGATGTCAACTGATACCACTATGTGGTCTGCGTTTCCTATATAAAGGTGAAACGTGTCATCCGCTGAAAGTTAGAAGCACATCAAAAAGTCGTAATACGTGGAAAGACTGAAAAGTCAGGTATAGACAGAGAAGAACGGTGGAGAGTAAGACGACACAAAGAAGCAGCACATATGTTCGGGAATAACTAATTTCAAAGTAGACCTAGTATAGAATTCAATACGATATGGGAACTATTAATTATAAACAATAGATAATATATACAAGTAATAAGTAAAAACATTAATATATATAGATAGATATATGTAAATATATAGTAATAATTAGTAATAAATAGTGATATTTGCAAGTACAAATTTAAAAAGTAGGTTTAAGGCTTCTAAAATTCGTATTAGAATTGTCCGCAAGGACCCGTAGCGCAGTGGTTAGAGGATTTGGAAAAATCAATTTTATAAAATGATATTCTCCTGAAGATTGATGGTGCAATCCTCAATGTAGGCGAGAGAAAATACCATTGAGAATTACTTAGGACATCTACCCAGTCATGTCTGACGGAACATACCACGCTACACCCCTGAAGTAAATAAAGGGTTCCGCTCGAAATTCCTGAATTCGACAGAAACATTCCCGAGTTCAACAAGATACATCTGAAAGAAGGTCGGTGGTTACATCGACCAAAACTTTGTAAAAATGACACTCAAGATGAGAACAGTAGTCCAAAGGATCCAAATAATAGATTTCGAAAGTAATCATGCCAGATCAAAGATAATGATGTTTTAAACTTAAGTATATCCAATATTCAATCATTTATTTCATAATCAATTAGATCATTCTATTGTAGGCATCGGTTTATCCCGATATTTTTTTTAATCATAATTCTTTCAAGAACGTTTTTGGGGACTTAGGGTGGGAATCACGTGAAGGCTGCCAACATCCAATGTGAAGTTATATCTGTGGAACAAACTGATTTCGAATTTGTATGCACATAGACTGTCAGTCTGTGTCGTAAACACCTCTTATATCTTAGAATACATGAATCAATTAAATCTACGGTGTCCGACGGTCAAAGCCTCTTATTGAAATATGAGGACGCTTTTAACGAAGAATGTAGCGTAATATTTTACGCATGAGGAAATCATATGTTTAAACATCCGAGAAAGGAGATTGCATTACCCAGGGGTACATAAACGAAGAACTCCATTAGGCAACGATAAATCAATTGGAATTTTTAGTATTGTTATAAAATATTATATTGATACAATAAAAAGAAAAAAAAAAGATGGAGGATTAGGACAATGAAAATGGATATGGAAGGTTTTTATGCATTTTAAATTAAATGTGTGTTTCTTTAAAAGAATTAATTGGCATGAACGAAATATTTGAAGTGGCATATGAAGATTATACCCGTAAAAATCTTATCTTTATGACCGTTGATATTTCGTTCTCGTTTTTATAGGTTGCCATCAAAATTACTTGCTTCTGAATAAACGAGCGCAATGGTACGCATCTCGAAAAGAGACGACCTCAATAGAATGAAGAAGACGTTACTAGTTATTTTGCCTATTAAAGGACGAACTTTACTAATAGCGAAGATTGTAATATGGTATGGTAGCATTTATAGAACAACGGGAGCTTTTAGTAAGGTAAGGAAAGTATGTAATTTTGTACTGATGATTTTCATCTCTATAATTAATAAAATATAAACGATTTTCCAATCTAGAAAAAAATATTATAGAAATACAAACACAGATGCCACATAAAATCAATATAGTCAAACTACCTGCCAATACCTGTTGCATGTTTTGGGGATATTATGAGTCGATTTTAACCAATCCTGTAAATTCCTATAAGAGCTCCGAGGACACTCACTATCTCAAAACAGTCATAATTTGAAAAAGTTGGAGGTGATTTGACCCTCCTTAAAATATCTACTGTTACGTACCTCGAGAAGAACGGATATTCCTTTACATTAGCTTCATAATACCGGTCGCATGATCAGTGTTTACATTTTCATTATGTACATTTTACATTTACTCACTACCATGCATAAATAATGAACGCTTTTTTTCTGCACTAGCATGATTAAACGTAAGGCAACTTGATTGGCTGTTCCAGACCTAAACCAGATTACTAAAATGTCTTGTTCGAAACTGTACGACACGGAACGACATGGCATCAGTTAATGCTCCGTCTCATATGAAAGTAAAAATACATATCTTTATTTATTTTTTTTTTACATAGGCATTACCACTTATCAAGGCCTTGAGGCCACTCAAGGATAAGGATTAAGAATGTACAGTAGAAATTGGACAATCTAGTAATCGTTAGTAATGGAAATTTGGTAAATTTGTTAACTTATGTGGAACGGCTCATCAAAAACTTCTTTACGTTAGACTTGAAGACAACCATATTGTAATCAGCTGGAAAGCAGGAAAACGGAAGACAATTCCATAGGCGTGCAGTTCTAAGAAAGAAACTTTGCTCATGGAATCTACCCTTAGGTTTTTTTTTTTTTTTTTTTTTTTTACAAAGGCATCACCACATTATCAAGGCCCAGAGGCCACTCAAGGATAAGGGTTAAAGAGTGTACAGTAGAAATTGGTCAATAAAAAAGGTAATAATAAAGGTTTAGGCACAGATAAAGAGTGGGGGAAATTAGTGATAGTGTTTTCTGCTAGATAGGTGTTTCTTGTGAAAGTTTGGCGAGGGGGGACCATAGATTGGAGCTCAGATATAAGAGATACTTATATTTTAATTTACATTAAACGATCGTTTGTTTTTATTTATGTTAAAAAGTTTATTTCCAGAATATGGACCGGTAATTTAGAAATTTATTGTGTATTTTCACTAACAATTTCCTAAAAGAAACGTTGACTTTCATCTCAAGGCAACTACTAAGTTTTAAATTAAAATAGTAAATAAAATAAGCCAGAGTCGAGAATATATTATATATATTTTTTAGAATTATAATAATCTACATGTACATGTAATGTAACAATAACTATCTGGTTGCCAGGCACTGCCCGTTCATACTACATGCTTAAACATGATATTTTAATTCATGCAGATTTCGTATACATGTACTATAGAATCAATCCACTATTCATTATTATATATTACGAGGACTAATTTTCCCGGTTGACCAATTCGCAAAATAAAGAAAAATAATGATAATCTCATTCATCAAATACCGTCTGTGTTTGTTTACAATATCACGTCAGCTGATATTTGAGCTTGACGATTTTAAACATAGTCTTTATTATCTTATGAATAAAAATAAGGATTTTTGCAGGAGAATATTTTACGCTACTGTGGCCTGCATGTGGTAAGCGGAAAGAGAAACGCTAACCAGGCTAGAAAAGGGCATCCCCCACTAAGCCACGGAGTCTATTTTGTACTCTGTCAAGGCAGGATAGGCTGTTTTTAGCAGCTCCTGCCCAGATATGGCAGCAGTATTCCATCCTTGGATGTACTTGGCTTTTATATAGATAGAGAATTGCATCGTTGTAATCTCATGAAAACAACTACTAAATATTTCAAATTTAAAATATCTCAATTGCAATCTTGTACCCTTTAAATTTCGCCCCAGCATCTCACAAAAAAAAAAAAGAAAAAAAATTCCTGACTCAATAAAATTAGTCAAACTAGTTAAAAAAGTATTTTTAAAATAAAATTTATTGCTTTCATTTCTGCTCCGTTTAAATGGAAATGTTTATTGTGTGTAGTCGCTCGGTTTAATGCTCCACATATCAGGTCAGACAAGACATCCATTCCTGAATAATATCTGCATTTCAAAAACACGTGAGCTGTCTATGACGTAGACATGATGAATTGTCGGTTAACGTGAGAGGATGTGCAACCGAATTGCTCAGGTTTAGCGAGGCGAACTTTTATAGAGATGATCTTCATTCGAGTGGAGAATAGCTCATCTGAACCGTGTTTAATCCAAGTTACCTCGTCGACGTGTAATTAATATATTGCAACGTGAAATAATAATATGCATTTCCTTACGAAATAAAAGCCCAACAGGATTCAAGAAAATAAATGAAATTGATTTTTTCCATAATGTAAAATAATCACATTCTACACACACACACACACACACACACACACACACACACACACACACACACACACACACACACACACACACACACACACACATACACACACACACACACACACACACACACACACCTACGCACATACATATATATATGCAGTTACAGATTATATGTATTCAAGAGTACAAACCAATGAATATACCGATGTTATCGACAGTGCTCAATCAAAAAAGCAAGATATCTTATTTGCGTTTTAGTTACAATTTACATTATGTAGCGACGATAACAAAAAATATGATCTCTTCAAGTGACCTATGCTTCCGGTTGAAGGTTCAATGCTTAAGGGTTTAAGGTCTATCTCCCAACGCCGCCGCAAATATAGGTCACCAAACGAGGTCATATTATAACTAAAACGGTAGCTCTATTATACACACACACACACACACACACACACACACACACACACACACATATATATATATTTTTTTTTACACAGTGGTCACCACTTATCAAGGCCCGGAAGCCACTCAGGGATCAGGGTTATTGCAAGTACATTACGTTAGTGTGGAGATTTGATGAAGTGTTTACTTAAGGGGGCGATTCATTAGGAATTTGTTAATGTTGGACTTGAAGACATCCAAGTTGTAGTCAGGTGGGAAGCAGGCAGACGGTACAGAGTTCCACAGGCGTGCAGGTCTAAGAAAGAAGCTTTGTTCATGGAATCCACGTTTTGATTTAGGCACAGATAAAGAGTGGGGGAAATTTTTCACAGTGGATTCAGTTAGACGGGTGTTTTTCGTGAAAGATTTGCGAGGGGGGACCAGGGATTGGAGTTCAGACGAGCACCTGCCATGGAAATAAGGATAAAACAAGGATAGGCTCGCAACGTCTCTTCTGTGGGAGAGAGGTTACAGGGTAGAGAAAAGGGCATCCCCTACTAAGCCACGAAGTCTATTTTGTACTCTGTCAATGCAGGATAGGCTGTTTTTAGCAGCTCCTGCCCAGATATGGCAGACGTATTCCATCCTTTGACGTACTTGGCTTATATATATATATATATATATATATATATATATATATATATATATATATATAAATGCATGCAGCTTCATCCCCTACCTTGTTTTCGAAAATTCCATCAAACTTAATATAATCGACCTGGCCTTATGTTACGCCCAGGAGCTCCGCTGCTTAATTCATAATCATTGGTATATTAGTTATATAAATAAATAATATACATTAAAATGTCTACACATATGCACGCACATAATTCTACAGAAACGCAAATAAATATTTGAGGAGTTCTATGACGTAAGAAATTGTTTTATAATTTGGTAAGCAAAAGAATTCTAGAGTATTGCTATACACGTTCTCTCACGTTCTGAAAATTCTATTAATGATTGCTCGCTAGGTTAGGGTGTCCTGATGGCATTGTCCTTACAAGTATAATATTCCTACTTGTGTGACGTCGGCTGAGGTTATAGCTGATAATCTAGCTGTGGAAATAATTATATATATATATATATATATATATATATATATATATATATTATATGATATTATATTATATGATAATTGAAAAAAAAAAACAAGTAAGAAAAACAGGGAAAATTAAAACAAAAATAAATAATTAATAAATAAAAAATATAAATACGAAAGTACGGGTTAAAACGGAAAACTATCTTTACATAACACCAAAAGATGGAGGAAGTGAAGAAGCATGGCTGTGGAAATCTTTTTACCCGAATATGATGTCCAGCATGTTAAAAATATAACATTTGTTGTAAAAATCTAATGGATAAACATTTGAAGAAGTTGATGGGGAAAGGATATTTTTACGGAAACATAAATCGTAAAATTGCCAACTCATTAATGAAACAGCTGTAATGGAAAAATCCAGGAAATAAACGAAGGTTATAAAAAAAAACGTGAGTCTTTAAATTTTCAACAAAATTTTGCACTATATATATATATATATATATATATATATATATATATATGTATGTATATATATATGTGTGTGTGTATGTGTGTGTATGTGTGTGTTTGTCGTATAATATGTCGACCGTAGACGAAGTGGCAGTTGTGGCCAGTGCAATATGGGAAATAAAAAATGCGAGCTCATTGCTTTTTACATTATAAGTTATTAGCACAGGCATGCTGTTTATTTATTACACAGTGCTATAATTAAAATAAGAGAGAGTGGTCGAAAAGGCAGGGCAATCGTTTACATCGCTTGATGTGGACGCTACATCGAATAACGATTTGTGGAACGCGACTTTGGTGGAAGATTGATACGAGTTAAAAGAGGTATGCTTTGGAGAATAAAAGAGAGCAAATCGGAAAAAAAAGCCTGGTTTCCCGAGAATATGTATCGGTAGAATTGTCATGGGGTCGAGGGGATTGAGAGCATTGCCAAGGCTGCTGCAAGGAAGGTTGGCTCCCTCTACCGTGCTAGAAAGCTACTTACGCCTGCCAGTATCCTATACCTCTATAAGGCAACCATTCGCCCATGTATGGAGTACTTTTGTCACATCTGGGCTGGTGCATCTGCCGCTTGTCTCTCGCTCCTGGACAGGGTTCAAAAAAGAGTCGCCAACCTGATAGGTCCTGAACTGTCATCTAGGCTTCAACCTCTGTCCCATCGACGAGATGTTGCATCCCTCTGCCTGTTCTACAAATACTTTAATGGTGAATGCTCTGACGAACTGCAAACACTTGTACCTCCCCGACGTAACTACCCCCGACAAACCCGACAAGCTACTAAGTCTCATCCCTTTACAGTGGAGATCCCTAGGTGCAAGAAAGCCTTTTACTCCAATAGTTTCTTCCCCAGAACTGCGGGTCTTTGGAACTCCCTTCCGGGATTCTGCTTTCCCAACTGCAATGATATGCAGAAGTTCAAGTGTAATGTTAACAAACATCTTTCTACTCTTCTCCCTTCACAATGACCCCGCTAATTAATTCCTTAATAGTAGCCCCCTGCTTTAAAGTGGCACTGTGCCTTGTTTGGGGTGAAAATTGAATAAAAAAATTAAAAAAAAATACATGGCCGATCAAATTATTGAAAAATAGAGACCCACACATCCTTATTCGTATGAAACGATGACAAGACTTTGGCAGTGGAAAAATATAATGACTGAATAAAACCCGTTTGTCCAGAAAAAAATGGGACTTGCGTGTGTTGTTATGCATTTAAAGAGCTTTTGTTACATATGTGATTAAAGATGGGGCAAACACCATTTGGAAACACTGCTAAGGAGAAAGTAAGTAGGATAGAAAATATATCTTCAGTTTCTTTAGTATAAACCCTAAAAAAATGGTTGATGTGCTGTAATTAGGAACATTGACGCAATGCGACATATATATTCCATTATTTGCTTTTTAAAAAGGGAGGAGGGGCGTTAAGATGAATAAAACGTGATTCTAGTAGCCTAAAGGATGTGAAATGGGAAGCCATATCGAAGATTTCTGACTCAAGCAATTCTTGGTGTTTCAAATACGAGATAAGTTTTTAGCTTTTTATTTTTTTTATAGAGATATCCTTTTAAAAGAGAATGAAAATAAAAACACGCAAAAAAGAACAGCAAACAACCGACCAAAATAATTTTACATTTTTTTTATTATGGAAAAAAACTTAATTTGCAAAAAAAAAAAAAACGTAAAAGAATTCTTGTTTTTCGATTTAATAAAAGATACAAACATAGGTATCTATTACACCTGTACTTTATAAAAAATAACTAAAAAAAGAAGATAGGTCGATATATGCATGAATATCGATCTGTCTATCTTCTATGTATCTATTTATTTACTATACTATAAGAGAGACTGTGTGTGTTATTTCGTTCCCTATTGACTTCAAAATAGCTCGCCCAATTTTAATGAAATTTACCACAAATGTATTTTTATGTATCTGGCAGTGATCTTAGGTTTTCTATCATAGCATCTTCGCTAATTATCGATAATTATCGATAATCGAAAAAAATCGAGGAAAGAAAGGAACACGCGATTTTTAATAAAAAGTTAATACTTTATAATGCATTCGAGTACTTTTATTACCACATATGCAGAAAGGCCTGTCATCTAAAATCAACAGTACGTTCTTTGATATTATAATGACGCGTTCGGAATGAATGCTTCTGTTTAAAGCACAATATAACCATGATTCTTGGCCTTTTCATTTTAGACCCCAATTTAAAATATTATAAACGAACAAACAGAAAGACCACGCATATAAAATAAACCGTAGGTTATTCGATAATACAGGGGCGCATCCAAAATTAATGTATCTGTTTCGATCGCAATTGAAGCATGAGACATGACTTTTACGTTTTTAACTTTAATTCAATCCCTTGAAAATAATATAATAAAATCAACAATAATTTCTCTACAGGGAAATGAGAACTATAATGCATTGTAGAGTAAATCACTGCGCATAGGCATATGAAGCTTTTCCTGAGTGCACCAGGTGTGTTCCCAACTAGATCAGGCAATGACTCGATTTGATTAAAAAATGAGCGATTTTAATGATTTCGATCACAATAAAAAATCGGAGTGTGGAATATTCGATGATCATCGTTTAATCCCAGGCAACGTCATCTTTCCCAGCTCGTCTGTATATACATATGTAATTTTTATCTGTATATTTTATGTATCAACATAAAATTTTATAAGTAAATCTATTTTATGCATCGTTTTTCAGTATATGCTTAAACAATACTCAATACGTGCGTTGTGTAGATATTAAGTTATGAAAATCTATTTAGGAATTAAGCTACATTCGATTTCTGCGTTTTTTCTTCTTACGAGTCCTTACAAGGATGAAACGCAGGATGTTGTTTAGCTTAATTACCATATATATATATATATATATATATATATATATATATATATATATATATATATATATATATATATATATATATACTTGACCCATCTGTAAAATACACTTAAATATAATATTTTAATATGTCCCGATTAATAAACTAACATGACTATAAAATGTATACGGATTTTTCCGACCCCTTTTGACACCTTAAAAACGATTTTAACCGGATAAAGACCAATAAAACAACAGTCCATAAAGAATCAATTCAGTTAAAGTCCATAGCGCCGTTCATCAACTTTTATTTTCGGTAGAGATTGAGTTTCCAAATATAGAGACAGACAGATAGATATTGAGCCTTTAATATATTAGATTTTCCCAACTTATTACATATATATATATATATATATATATATATATATATATATATGTTGTGTTGAAAAAGCTTCAACCAGAACTTGCTCCCATACTTACAAAACTGTTTAAGGCTTGTCTGAAGAAGAATTGCTTCCCAACACCCTAGAAAACCCCATCAGTATGACCTGTATTTAAGAATTCAGGTGACAGATCATCTTCCTCTCAGTACAGATCAATAAGTCTCCTGTGTGTCATGAGTAAGTTGCTGGAATCCATATTAAATAACGAAATAGTCAACCTCCTCAGCAGAAAAAAAAACATTCTTAGTGACATGCAATATGGTTTCCATTCTGCTAGATCTACAGCAGATGTGCTAACGGTTATATCTCATAGGATTAGTGAATCTCTTGACAAATGCTTCCATTCTAGGGCAATTGCTCTTGACATATCAATGGCCTTCGATAAGGAATAAGGTATGGCATAAAGGCTAATGATTAACTGGAAATGTTTTCACAATTATTTAATCATTTCTCTCTGATAGGCTCATAAGAGTAGTTGTTGAGGGGCAGAAATCAGAGGCCCACAGTATTAATGCTGGGCCCATCTCTCTTCCTGATATACATCAATGATCTCCCAAAACAGATACTTAAATCATTCGTTGACATCTATGCTGATGACACGACCATCTATGGCAACACATCAAAGGCCGTAAATGACAAAGTTCTCTCTGATTCTCTCCTCTGATCTTGAGCGCGTGGTACAGTGTGGGAAGTGGTGGCTGGTTACTTTTAAACATCCAAAACCAAGCTCTTATATTGACATCATTAACGCTCTGATCCCCATCTGGCATCGGTTGGGATGGATGGCTCTTGTCTTGGGGAGGCTCAATGTTTTCACAAGATACTGGGGTTGACCTTTACTCCTGATCTGAAATGGAACACGTACATCAAGTCTGTTGCCAACGTCACTGGGAAAATGGTGGGATTCTTCTACCGCTCCAGAAGATATCTCACTACGGCTACAATTCTCTATGTGCATAAAAGTCAAATACGTCCAAGGATGGAGTCCTGTTGCAACATCTCGGCAGGAGCTGCTAAAAACAGCCTATCCTGCCTTGACAGAATACAAAATAGACTTCGTGGCTTAGTGAGGAATGCTCTTTTGTCTTCCCTGCAACTTCTCTCCCACAGAAGAGACGTTGCGAGCCTGTCTTTGTTTTATTGTTATTTTCATAGCAAGTGCTCGTCTGAGCTCTAATCTCTGGTCCCACCTCGCCAATCTTTCACGATAAACACACGTCTAACTGAAACCACTGTCATTAATTTCCCCCCTCTTTATCTGTGCCTTAATCTAAACGTAGATTCAATGAACAAAGCTTTTTACTTACAACTGTAACCTGTGGAACTCTCTTCTTTTTGCGCCTTTCCCACCTGACTACAACTTGGATTGTTGAAGTCCAACATAAACAAATTTCTGATGAACCGCCCCCTTAAGTAAGACACTGTATCAAATCTCCAATACTAACGATTAATACGATACTATCCCATTGATTACTGTACACGCAATATCCCCTATCTCCGAGTGGCTTCGGGTCGTTGATAAGTAGTGACTTCCATGTAAAAAAAAAAAAAACAAAAAAAAACGGTCCATCAAAACTCCAAACAAACGATTTTTAATTTCGGAGAAGACAGAGTTTGAAAATATGAAGACAGACAGACAGACAGATATAGTTCCTTTTATATATTAGATGAACCACACTTCAAGAAAACTACATTAATCTCTTATTTTAATAAATGAAATTGCAAATTTATGCATTTCTTCTTATTATCTCTAAAGTCTCTTTCAATTTTGTGCATATAAATACATCCTTAAATACGTAACGCATTTTGTGTATACGTTCAACATGCACTTAAAAAGGATACTTCTTATATGCGCTTGCTCTTTACTGATAATAGCACAACTCTTACCTACACCACACCTAACACCGATATTTCCTATCTATCGCAGGTTCATACACACTTTATAAAATTCCTACCCTTTCCTTATCCCTCATGTTTATACCTCCCCCACCCCCTTTCTGTTTTTCGGTTTCTTTAATCTTAACAGTGTGGCTTCTTCCTCCTTATCTGATTTTCATTCGACGTTTTTCGGTATAAATAGACATTCTTTTAACACATCCATTTTCTATCACATATAAATATTACGAATTTAGGAAGACTCGTCCATGGAAAACTCGTCCCAGAAAATTCGTCCATGCAAAACGCGTCCAAGAAATGTATTCATTTATTTTATGGAAAACTCTACTCCCGTTTATCAAGAAAGTTTTTAATTTCATTTTTTCTTGTTGTTTATCGTTTTGTTTTCGGATGGAGATATAGTTTAAAAAAAAACCTTTCTCCTAAATTATATTTAAAAAATATTAAAATTGATTTTTTTAGGAGGGTGGGGGTCTTTTTTTAAACAAAATCTCCCTCAGTATTTTCTTTAATTTTCTATTTTTGAGCGATTATCAAGTTTCCTAAGATGTGATTCCCTCATGTCGTACATTATTTCTTGTTCTCGCGTAACAGACGGCGATATTTTTTTTTTTTACTGAATAAGCATTTTAAAATAAATTAAAACACTAACAACTTAACCAGTTTGTAGAAAAATCGATTTTGCTCTTTTAAAAAAACAGCAGTATTTAAGTATAAATATTTAAAAACATATTATGCGGTCTGTAGTCTCGTTTTTAAACTGAATAAACGCTTTAAAATAAGTGAAACCACTCACAACTTAGCCAGTTAGGTAGAGAACGAACACTTAGAAAATCGATTTTATCTTTTAAAATCAACAGTAACCGAGTAAAAACATTAAAAAAATATTATGGGATGTATATTCTCTTTAAAAACAATATCTTCTTCAAGAACGGCAATAAAATGTGTTTTCAATCGATATTTATTCAATAATGGACGAACAAAAATGGACGAGTTTTTCATGTACGAGTTTTCCGGGGTCGATTTTTCAACTAACAAATTTTTCTAAATTCGAATAATCTACATACCAAATTTCAAGTCTCTAAATGAAGAAATCATTGAATATATCGGTTGAGAAGTGTCCTCACATACACATATCTTCTCACTTTTATAGATATGTAGACTAATAAAATCAAGGGTGCTTTTAATATAAGCAATACTTATACAATAGGGCGCGCCTAACTCCTACCAATACAATAGGGCGTACCTGACTCCTACGTAGATAAAAGGAGTTCAACGTAAGGCAGATACTCATAGAGTGTATTTCTCTTCTAATGAACAGTGTTAATTAAATATTCTACCAAGGCGACACCGAATACGCTTAGCAGCACCTCCCAGAAGGTGTCACCAGTACTCCAACTTATAGGAGGATGTTTTGTGGATATCCTACAAGAACCAAAGTCGATCTAAATTAAAAGAGATGAGAGAAAGACTAACCAGGAATCTTACGTGGTAAAGCGTTTATGATGAAGAGTCGAGATTTCTCCCAGTAGATTACGAAATTTATTTTGTACTAAAGAAACGGATAGGCGGGAGGTGTGGAACAGAGTGGATGAAGAAACGGTAAGTATTTGATTGGTTGTAGTGATGCGATTGATTGTAGTGATGCGATGATTCCAATATATTTTCCGATTCCGATACAATTAGCGATTCCGTGCTAAATTCCCGATTCCGATACAATTACCGATTCCAATTCTTTATAAATCTCTAATTATTTAACTATAATATAATTATTTCACCTGATTTTCGTAAAAAAAAATATTTTAAATATGCAGACATTTTTTTAAACGTCAAAATACACTTGTGGGGATGATCTATCGATTTTAGCCTTACTGGTAATTTAAAATCAATAAATATTTATAATTTCATCATTATTACAAGCACTGGAAAATCTTACTTTAAACAAAATCAAATAAAAAAAGACAATTAAAGAATCGTTATTAGCATCGGAAAATAGGCATCGATTTTTCCGATTCCGATACTCACAAATCTTCCGATTGTTCCGATTCCCAATTCCGATTAATCATCCCAACACTATTAGGAACATAGGAGAAATGGGTTTGAGATGTTTGTTTTAGAAGTCGTGTACGTAGTCGTGTTAATATTATCATAGCTAGATTTACATCTTTTGAAGTCAGGTACTTATACAGTGAATTTTCTTTGAAATATACGTTATCGATTTTATACTCCGTCTAATCGTTACAAAATACACCACGCAGCATATTCCCGGACCTAATAGCTGTACACCATCTTATGATTGACTAATATACGAGTTCTTGCTTTGAATATCTTACAATAATCAGATAAACTAGCACCGCTCTTCTGTGGTAAACAGGCTCTAGAAAACAGAACTTTTTCCACTAGATTGTTAAGCTTTGTATTAATGTGAGAAGTTATGCTGTCAATATAATGTAATGGAATAACCTAACATCCCTTCATAGATGAAATGAACTATAGATATATTGACCCTCTCACGTGACTGAAGCAGAACGAAAAAAGACAGGAAGAGAATAAGAAAAGAGGTCGAGTAACACTTATGTCATATGTATTCCCTTGTAAATAAACCCCTTTGTCTTTCACCTATAACCCCGTGGTTATTGCTGTATTCTTATTTAAAATAAGAATATAACAAATGGCGACAGGATTCGAATTCACAAAATGGAAACTTTAAGCCAACGAAAAATACTTCACGGAAAAATTCACCTACTGAAAAAAAAAAACAAAGCTTAGACACACACAAAATGTAAGTTATTTTTGTTTAAATTCAGTCTGTTACGGTCCTACTAAAAAAAGAGAAATTGACATTTCACAAAGCATTGAAAGGAATTTTTCTCGGAAGGGAAGAATGTGTCCATTTCAAATTTCTTTTGTTTCATAAGAAAAAATACGGCGGATGGGAACGCTTGTATGCTGTTGGTTCAGTGTCAATTTCGTGTGTGTAACCCCCTCTAAAAACTTTGTCTACAAAAGAATGTTTTTTTGTGGTTTAAAAAAAACAAACTATTCAATGAATTTATTTAATGTTTTGTGCAGGTACTGTTAACCTTTTGTTTTATTACTGTGCTAAAAACATTCTTCAATATGAAACAATTAGCCGAGTTTACAAAAGCTATACAATTAGCACTGCCAGCTCAATAAAGCCAGAAGGAATTTTTATAAAAAGAACAGTTAAAACAAAATAAAGTATTAAAAACAGTATTAATGAAAATAGAAGAAAAAAAAGGATTGTCGGTTCACTCCTGAAGGAATTGCAAATTCGTTGACAGAATTTTCCTGTGACCAACTAATGGCTTAACGTTTCCAGCATATTATCGTAGATACGAAAATATTTTTTCCAAACGATGTCAGGCCTGGTCGGATGAATAAAAAATTATTTTACTGTTGCAAAAACTGGGTTCTCATGAAAATGCCGAGTATACAAATTTTATACTCCCAAGGAAATCTGAAGATATTTCTTTTAAAGAGACTATAGAAATATTATCGAGCATTTCCGGGGAGCGAGATAGCTTATTTTATACTCGTTATAAGTGTTTAAATATTTTGAAACAATATGATGAAGATTTTATCGCCCATGTTGGGAGGGTAAATGCACAATGCGAGTTACTTAAGTTGAAAGACCTAAGAGAGGACATGTTTAAATGCTCGATATTTGTGCAAGGGTTAACATTCTCGAAGGATGAGATTCGTTTTAGGATATTATCCATTATGAACAAAGACATAGAAATAACCTTACAGAAAGTTACTGAGGAATGCCAGAAACTGTTAAATGTAAAATAGGATAATGCTAGTATCGAAGAGAAATGTTGACAAAATAAAAAGGGTAAAGCAAGGTGACCACTATGTACAAAAAATACTGTAAGACGTGTGGAGGAAAGAATCACTTCACAAAAGAGTGCTACTTCAAAAGCAAAATATGCTATAAGTGCGGGCGTGAAGGACACAAGTCAACAATATGCAAAAAGGAGAAATACTGTAAGCCTGAAATAAAGACCATTGATTCTAAAGAGTCCATGTATGGTAAAAAAGGAAATATATTGAAGTTTGAATTAATGGCAAAAAAAGGAAATATATTGAAGTTTGAATTAATGGCCGGAAAGTAAACTGTTGGAAAACTGCTTCTGTGGTACCAGTATTCAAGAATTCTGGCGAAAGAACTGACCCATTAAATTATCGCCCTATTAGCCTCCTCCCACTTTTTGCCAAAATATTTGAGACCTTAATTAACCATGCTCTAGTCCAGCACCTTACAGATGCTAAACTTCTGACCGACCAACAATATGGATTTAGACAAGCCCGTTCCACAGCAGACATCCTCACTGTAATCTCTGAACGCATATACTATTCACTGGACAAAGCGGGAGAGGGCAGAGCGGTAGCTCTAGATATATCTAAGGCTTTTGACAGGGTATGGCATGAGGGTCTCCTCAGGAAGATTAGATCATACGGTATCACTGATAGAATACTTAACATAATTAAATCCTTCTTAGATAAGAGAAAAATCCAGGTTGTCCTCGACGGTCGTACATCTAAACAATATGATATAAATGCGGGAGTGCCCCAGGGATCTATCCTTGGACCTCTACTGTTCCTGATATTCATAAATGACCTCCCCGACAAAATTGCCTCTGATATGGGTACATATGCTGATGACACCACACTCTATACAGGCACGACAGGAAAACAAATGAACATATATCTAAAGTAATGGCAGAAATACTAGAGGATGACCTCCAATCAGTAGTGGAATGGGGACAAAAATGGATGGTCATGTCCAATGCCGCTAAGACTAAACTGGTTTCATTCAATAATTACAAGAAACCTTCTCTACCACCTATAGCAATGGCCAACGACTCTTTATCTGAGAGTACGTCTTTCAAGCTCCTTGACCTAACGTTCACAGGAAACATGAGTTGGAACAATTACATCGAGGGCATTGCCAGGGTCGCTGCAAGGAAGGTGGGCTCTCTCTACCGTGCTAGAAAACTACTGACACCCGAAAGTATCCTGTACCTCTATAAGGCAACCATTCGCCGATGTATGGAGTATTGCTGTCATATTTGGGCTGGTGCATCGGCTACTAGTCTCTCGCTCCTTGACAGGGTTCAAAAGAGAGTTGCAAATCTGATAGGCCATGAACTGGCATCTAAGCTTCAGCCTCTGTCCCATCGATGAAACGTTGCATCCCTCTGCCTGTTCTACAAGTATTTTAATGGTGAATGCTCTGATGAACTGCAAGCACTTGTACCTCCACGACGTGAACACCCTCGACAGACCCGACAAGCTGCAAAATCCCACCCCACACTGTAGAGATCCCTAGATGTAAAAGATCTTTCTACTCCGGTAGTTTCTTCCCCAGAACCGCTAGACTTTGGAATTCCATTCCAGGTCACTGCTTCCCCAACTGTACTGACATGCAGAAGTTCAAGTGCAACGTGAACAACATCTTGCTGCCCAAATCCCTACATAGTACCTCAGTAGTTGTTTCCCCTGATAGTAGCCCCCTACACCAAAGTTGCAATGTGCCTTGTTTGGGGTGAAAATGTAATTAAAAAGAAACAAAAAAAAAAAAACAAAAAAAACTGTCTTTTGGATACTGGAAGTGACCTATTCTTAACTGATGAATCAACATGGAAGAAAATTGGTTCTCCAAAGCTGAAAAATACAAAAGAATTTGCGAGAAAAATGTCTGGAAATAGAAGGGTGAAATTTATACTGCTGTGACCCTGATGAAAATACTGTAAAAACTAAAATGTATGTGATACCCGGAAAAAACTATAATCTATTCGGTATAAATTTGATGGTACTTTTCAATCTTTGGGAGAAACTAATAAACTCTTTTGCAAAAGTAAATTTGACAAGATCTGAAAGTCCCAAACTACCAGAAAGATTTGTTGGAGATTTGAAGAAGGATTTTAAAAATGTATTTTCTGAAAGTTTGAGTTGCTACACTACAACAGAAGTGAAATTTGAGTTGAACGATGAAGCGAAACCGGTGTTTAAACCCAAAAGGAAGGTTCCGTATTCGGCATTAGTAACACTCGAGACGGAATTAAATAGACTCGAAGATATCGGAGTAATAAAAAAGTGGACTACTCTGAATGGGCATCACCCACAGTTTATGTGAAAAAGAAAAAGAAAGAAATCAGCGAATCTGGGGATTTTTCGACGGGACTTAATGATTGCTTAAAGGATCATAACTATACACTCCCTACCCCTGAGGAAATATTTTCTAAGTTAAATGGAGGAAAAATTTTCAGAATAATTGACTTATCAGAAGCATATTTTCAGGTAAATGCCCATGAAGATTGTTCTAAATACCTGACAAAGAAGACTCATAAAGGATTATTTTCCCTCAAAAGACTGGCGTTTGGGTAAAAAATAGCACCAAGTTTATTCCAACAAATTATGGATGCCATGCTAGCAGGCTTGGATTTTACAACGGCTTATTTACACGACATTTTGATAAGAAACAAAAATGTTTAAGAATATAAAAAAAAACCTATTTGTAAGGTATTCGAGAAAATAGAAGACTACGGATTTAAAGTGGCTCTCGAAAAATGTAATTTTGGTGCGGACAAGATTGAATATTTGGGACAAATAATTGATTCGAATGGTAGAAAACCTAAGCCAAACAGGACCGAAGCAATTAGAGACATACCTAGACCAGACAATGTAGTGAAGTTACAGTCATTCTTGGGTTTAGCAAAATACTATAATTCTTATATCCCAAATATGCACGAACTAAGACCACCATTAAATGAATTATTGAAGAAGAATAAAAAATGGCTCTGGACAAAAGAATTTGAGGAAGCATTAAAAAAAAAAAAATTAAAAGCTGTTTGTTATCGGATCGAGCGTTAGCACATTACGATTTGAAAAAAAGGATTTAATTGTAGCGGCAGATGCAAGCGAATACGGTTTAGGAGCGGTGCTTCTACACAGAATGGAAGATGGATCTACTAAACCAATTTATCACACCTCAAGGGTTTTATTACCCGCTGAAAGAAAGTACAGTCAGATCGAAAAAGAGGGTCTGGCGATTGTGTATGCCGTAAGAAAGTACATAGATTCATCCAGGGAAGATCTTTCGTCTTGAAAATGGACCAGAAAGCATTACTATCGATTTTTGGTTCAAACAAAAGGAATTCCTACTCATACGGCAAATAGATTATAGAGATGGAGTATTATTTTGCTCAATAACGATTTCAAAATGAAACACTTAGCATCTAGTAAAATTGCAAATGTAGATGGTTTTCGAGATTGATTTGAAGAAACTGTTATAGCAAGAAAAAAATAAACTAATAGATATATTAATAAATACTGTTAGCAAAAACAGTTAATATATTAAAAAGATAAAAACCAAGTGGAACAAGACGAAAAGAATAGAAAAGGATTAAAAGTGTTTCCATTTTCTATGTGTGATGAAACTGATGTACGCAAACAGAGTGGTAATACCGCAAGTATTACAAAAGAAAATCCTTAAAGAATTCCACATGGGACATCCTGGAATCCTCAGAATGAAGTCCTTAATGAGAGGATTCACATACTGGTCTGCAATGAATAGGGACATTGAGAAAATGGTAAAATTATGTAAAGGTTGCCAACTAGCAGGGAGATCTCCCCCCCCATACGGACGCAACCTTGGCCTAAAACAGATGTACCCTGGACACGCATCCAAATTGATTACGTAGGACCTCTGAAGGGATATTATTACCTAGCAATCGTAGATAGTATGTCAAAATGGCCAGAAATTTTTAAATACAAAAACCCTACAGCGGAAAACACAATAAAAGCGCTGGACGAAGTATTTAGTCGGTTCGGAGTTCCAAAAACAATTGTTTGTGATAATTGCACTATGTTCACAGGTCAAGAATTCAAGCACTACTGTGAGGCACTGGCCATTGAACACATTACAACACCAACTTTTAACCCTCGATCAAACGGACAAGCGGAAGGATTTGTCGATATTTTTAGACGAGCGTTAAAAAAATAATAACATCGACACGGAAGAAAAAAGCATTAAAAAATTCTTAGCAATATATAGGATAGCGCCAAATCCAAATCCAAATGCTAAATTATCCCCAGCTGAAATAATGTTTGCCAGGAAGGTACGTTCGGTGTTCGACCGGTTAATTCCAAGAGAAAAGTAAAAAAAGTATCAAGAATAACGTAAGGTACAAGACTTACAATGACGGGGATAAAGTTTTCTTCAAAAATTATCGGGAAGGGAAGAGTTTTTGGGAAGAAGACATAATCTCAAGAAGAATTGGGAGAATGGTTTACATTATAAAAGGACAGGCTTTTTTCCACAAAAAACATATTAACCGACTAAGACGCCGATACATAGAAACAGTCAGAAACCAAGAGTTACCAATGGAAGTGCTATATGACACTTTCCATATACAACCTCCAAACAAGGAACTATCAGTAACTCAGTCAATCCAGTAACTCTCCAAAAGTAAAAAAAAAAAATCGGCAAACACAAATTGTGAGGAGAAGTGAAAAGAAAGGAAAAAGGACCGAATTTTTTGGACAAAGTTTAAAAAGGAAAAAAATGGTAGAAGCAAAATTCTATGGAAGAATTTAGCTTGGGAGGAACGTGATGTAATGGAATGACCTAACATCCCTTCATTGATGAAATAAACTATAGATATATTGATCCTCTCACGTGACTAAGATAGAAGGAAAAAAGACATGAATTTTTGTGTTGTTGTAGATAAAAAATTAAAAAAATGTTCACGCATGTGGGGAATTTTAAATAGTTCATGCCCACAGAGTGAATGAGGTATTATAGTGAGTGATAAACTACCTTAGGGAATAGACAAAGTCGATGACCACCGACACCCATTTCTTCCCATTCCCTTTTTGACCTCATGCCACATTGTTTCAAGGACACTCCCCTTATTTTTTATAACATATTTTAATAAAGTTAAAGCCGTTTCACAAGTAAGTCCGATTCTACCTTTTTAGGCGACTACGTGTGAAAAGAAAGAAGAGGCTTGAAGTTTTGTTCCAAGTTCTGCAGAAGGGCGGGTCCTGTAGAATCAGCAGAAAAGAAAGTCCTGTAAAGTCAGCAGACGAGCAAGTCCCAAAAAATCACACACACACTAAAGTACTCTTAAAGCTGCAGCAGTTCACCGATACGATCACACTGACGTCGATCCTAGAAAAGACGCCCCCATGTTCCAAACACACTCCCTTAATCCTTCCGGCATTCGTCCTCGGCCAATCAGCAGCCAAAGAACGGTCACGTGGGGCCCAGTGATGATCGCACAATCTACAAGATGAGGACGGCGCCATTTTGGAATTTCTCCCGGGTTTCGGCCATGCACGTACGCACACCGTAGGAGCGTTCCAAGGTAAGGCATGACGCGCAGACACGTGGGCGCTTCCTCCCTTCATTTTCTTCGACTCTACAAAAGTAATGCATAAAAAATGGGGAGGGGCGGTTGTAGACTCGTGTTAGTGTCACAAATGTAGGAAACCACAAGTAGTGTAACGTGCATAAAATATAATATGTATTTATCATAAAGAATACAGGAGCCATTAAAGTGGTATGAGATAAACGTGTTCGTAGCATGCGGTTAAATATGGGATAGATGTCTAAATTTAGTCTCTGAAACCAATAGTATACATAGGACTGGTTGATTCTACTTAATTCTGCAATAGGAATTGTTTGTACCCCACAACAGGGGTTCTTGGCAATAGATAAAAAAGTGCAATACTCAGTCGTTGCACCTGCCTTGCCCTTCTATAAGTAATAGATTACACCAGAAAAATGTACTTGTAAAATCCATTTCCCTTCTACTTCACATAATGTTACCACTGTGCATTTGATGCGCTGCTGTTCATTTGCTTACAATGCGTATTTCTCTCCGAAAGTAAATTTCCCCTGTAATAAACACTGAAAGACATAACTTTTATTTTCCGTCGAATTTAGTTTTATTTCATCTGTGAGTGTTCGTCTGTCATGTTTATCGTTTTCTTTTCCGTCGGCGGTGTTTCTTGCGGAGACCGAAACTGTGAATGCACTGATTTGAGACCCCGCGTCGTCGGATTGTGTTTGTCGATTATTCTTTTTGCCTCAATTCCCACTGGTGAATCGGAGTACTTGAAATTATATCCGGAGAGATGCGCCTTGTCAAATATTATTAAACAAACATTGACTAACGGGGGAAAACACGTCATTTATTTCTCGAGATAAACTTACAGCTAAACACTAAAATACAATAATCTTTACACATAAGCATAAACACAGGTACACGCGCGCGCGCACACACACACACACGCACACACACACACATATATATATACATATATATATATATATACATATACACGTGTGTGTGCATGTGTATTGATGTGTAATGATAAATATACCGGACATATTGCGCGAGCAACTTTAAATTGTACCTAAAATAAGTGTGTAAGTATCCATATATATATATATATATATATATATATATATATATATATATATATATATATATATATATATATATTGAGAGAGAGAGAGAGAGAGAGAGAGAGAGATAAAATGACACAAAACGAGTTATGTGTTTATCAACGTTTCATGTTTATTTTGGTACTTCCTTTGGATGAAATAAACAAAGACGAAACGTTGAAGACATAACCCGGTTTGTTCCTTTTTATTTCTCTATTTTGTCGAAATACTATTTCCATTATTCTCATCATTTACATATATATATATATATATATATATATATATATATATATATATATATATATAGATAGATAGATAGATAGATAGACAGATACAGAGAGATATATAAGGAGATAGAGAAGGGAGAGAGCCTGGAAGAGAGAGAAAGAAAAGAGAGATATCACATATATACTGATATAGATATTAGATATACGGTGTAATCACGTTGACACGCCGGTTCTCGATAGATCTCCGAAGTTAAGGAACAAGGAGTCGTAAATAGTACCAGATGGATGGTCATTTGGAAAGACTAGGCGCTACATATACCGCGCGGGGCCGTAGAAATCTCCAGATTTTTATCTGGAGGCGCGTTTAATTCATTGAGTGAGATAAACCCCCAATCTTTGCAAGACATGCATTTAAGAGAAGGAAAAAAACGATATAAAACGTGAGATCTGCTCTCTGGTCGATCTTGTGGTAGCCATTGCACCGACAAGACTTACAGTTGTGACTAAAAGTGTGGTTTGTTCTACACAAAGCATTCATCACGTGTATGGATTTCTGAGCATAGCCGTTGAAGCATGGCTCCTACGTCGAAATCAAAGGGAGAAAGCGTCTATTATATATATACTAGCAGAGATACCCGACGTTTCCCAGGATTGAATGATTAATGAATTTTTCACTCTCCAGTATCTTATTGTAATCGAAATCGATGAAA
Source organism: Euprymna scolopes (assembly GCF_053919585.1). NCBI lineage: Eukaryota > Metazoa > Mollusca > Cephalopoda > Sepiida > Sepiolidae > Euprymna > Euprymna scolopes. Next base: position 97,990,003 of record NC_136506.1, read on the forward strand.
CCTTTCATTCCTCAATCAAATCGATTTATTGCCTGCTCTTGGCGGGAACCAACCGTCGTGAACCAGGACAAAGTTGCATAATGCCGTCACGCAGTTGCTTAATACATTGTAATCTACACTGCACTGTAGAGAAATACTATTAATTATAGGAAATTATTTTTATAAAATGGCTTGAATTAATATTTTAAAATGCAGAGTCAAGTACTATTGTTTAATGTGCTCTATATATAGTTATATTTTGGAAAAAAGGATTTCAGCAGAGTACCCTATTGTAAGGAAAAAATTCGAAAAATAAGAGCGTACTGTTTATATTTTTTCAGAATGTTTAGATATAAAATAAGTCATCGGTACTGTCGGTTTCAAACATGATAATAGGGCACTGTTTTAGATCCCCATATAAAGCTCTCTTCAGCCGATACTCATCTTTCCCTATTATCAGGTTTGAAACCGAGCTACTTATGATTTATTCTCTCTAAACCTTTTGTATATATATATATATATATATATATATATATATATATATATATATATATATATATATATACTAGCAGGCCGCCTGGCATTGTCCGTTCGTAAAATACGCTTTTATATGATATTTTTAATTATGCAGATTTCGTATTTATTATTATAATTTATTTAACTCAATATGTTGTAATGATTTAAAACGTTTAAATAAAATGACTTGTGCACCACTACTGAAAATCGAAACCAAAACTTTTAGCTTACAATTTACTTTTTCCTTTGACGTTAATGCCTGAGTTATAAAATCATGTTTGCTGCAAGGCTAAAAATTAAACATGAACGAATAGCTATTACTTCGAGCTTGCATATTCGTAATGCCGTCTATCGGCCATCACCTTGTAAATTCCAAATTTTGAATTTTTTGCCCAGATTTTCCCCGACTGAAAACCAAATATAAAATTTCGCATGCGTTCAAATACCATGTATATGACGTTTAATGTCTGCAGATAAAATCTTACAGAAGAGTTTGGCATTATTTTAAAACACACACATATATTCACACGCATATATAAATATATACAGAAGTTTGTGTTTACTATTGTTACAAGAAAAGAGCGCTTTTCTTGTAAGTAAGAAAAACATCAGATGAGTAAAAATGAGATTAGGATAGACCGAGATTCGAATTTCGTAAGCAAGGTTCAGAAATAGATTCAGAAAGGAATTCCGCATTATTCAGTTTCACATAAAATAGTTTAGACATGTTGTTGTAAAAGGAATTTTAATTGTTGAATTCTTTTTATGCAAACTGAATTAAAATAAGGTTAATACGAACAATAGCAATTTAAAAACATATTAAAAAATAAGTTAGGTCGAAAAATAGGTTAGCGAGAATTCTTTATTTACAGAAGTGAGTTTTGGAAATGTATGTTTAAGTCACGTGAATCCCCCACCTGAGTCGATCACGTTGTAGAGCCATACATGTCGTCATAGCAAAAATGAATTCTCAATATAGAAGCTAGAGAAAAGATCAGTTAGAGTGAGACAAAGATCGGAGGCAGTCGCGTTCGGATCGAAGTCAGCACAGAGCCGGACAGAGCTGACATGAGGAGTGCCCCCCTTTAGAAGCGAAGGGTTAGAACATTAAACATTTAGAAACGACTTTGAATTCCTGGATGTGATCATCATTTCGATCAGTCAAATGGAATAAAAGAGCATCTCATATTTTTGTAACTGGCGTCTTTGTGTCATCATTCTACCAAATTGAAGGTAATGTGAAATCATCCTTATTAATGAACTTTGTATAACCCATCTTAAGTACTGTGTCCCCTTCTCTATCATAAGTAATGACTGCCCCTTCTTGTCTTAAAAGATCTGATCAAACTCTCAGTCGCTATGTTAAGAATCTACATAACTGTATAAACGTCTCATCCTCCCACATCACCATCGTATATATGTACTCGATATATGTCTTTCAAATGACCCCAGCTATACATCACTATAACCTTTTTTACGCAAATATTACGCACAATCTGTGGATTTTAAGATGCCGGTTCTTTAAAGTCATTTTGTGATCAACTTCTCAAATGCATGTTATGCAATGATTTATAGGGTGTTAACTTTGTTCAATATGGTCTGTCGATGTTTTAATCGATTTTATTGATGAATAGTTTTCGATACTTATCAGAGCCATTCCTATAAAAAAAACTATTTAAGAATACTCATCGACAAACAAAGAATACTTGCGTGAAATTTCATAAAAATCAACGCAACGGACACTCAATAATTCTTAACAGACAACATCAGTACAATTACCCAGACTTACTCAGTGTTCAATCTTCCTCAATGGGGAACTCTGTCGTTCCCTGTTGCGGTCATGCCATACCTGTAGCATGTACCAAAGAGAAGCAAGGAGTACAGCGTTTTTCTTTGTTTTTTTTTAGGTTTGGTTATTACTCGCACGGCGATAGAACTCTGATCTTTTTGTTTTCAAGTGAAGTAAAATAATTATTGCTTGTTTTTATATAATGACTTGAATTCAAGTTAACAATTCAGAAGTCAAGTATCATGGTTTCACAGTGTTCTAAATAGAAACATTTATTTCGAACGCGCTTCTGTCTTATCAAATGATTACTACGATACTATTCCATTGATTTCTGTACACGCAATAACTCTTATCCCCGAGTGGCTTCCGGGCCTTCATAAGTGGTGACCTATATGTAAACAAAAAAAATTGCTGACGCGCGTCTGTGCTCTGATACACGTGTATGTGAGGTGTCATATCTCAATTACCTTTTATCTTCAGCTGTGTAAGACCTCCCTCACACCGGCCACTAGATGTGGCCTTTGACCTCGTAAAAGTCGCAATAACTGTGTGGCAAAATCATGACAGAACCTCCCCTCATCATCTGTCTTATTTGAGTGCTTCAGCCATTCCACACTATGGACATTGAAGTCACTGCAAATGTGGATGTTAGCCGAAGGATGAGCACACAGGATGAGGTCAATTTTTTCAGATATACTCTTAAAGATATTAACCACACTGTTGTGAGGGCGATAGAGGACAAATATAAATGCAGTGGTGTAAGTAAGGGCAACCCGGAACCACATATAAGGTAAATTAGGGTCTTCTCTGGAGATATCCCTATCACATGGAAAGCCATCTTTAATATAGGCACATACTCCATTCCTATGGCGATCGTGGGGGTCAGATTTAGATGTTAAATTAGAGTATCCTTTAATTATGAATTCATATAAGGAAGTGCTCGGCCCTATGATAGTTTCACTTAGAAAGAATATGTCCGGTTTCGTCTCTGTAATTGTGTTTCAACCTCTGGAAGGTTAGAACGTAGACCTCTGATGTTGGAAAAGGAGACATGGTAGTAGGGGTCTACGTTTGAGGATGGGGTTCTAGGATTATTCGTGTTTTTATTTTTGCATGCAGAAAGATGTTACCAGTACAAGAAAGAAATTCTATAAAAAAGGACGATTATGTTATAGATGTGAATGGCGTTCGAGCGCGCACCCGGAAGACAATCACGTGAGAGATGTTGCAGCCATTACGATATGTCACAATGGCGGGAGAACAAGGAAATGGATGTCGTTGTACAACAAAAAAGCGAGTTGAAGTTTTTTTTCTATGTTTTGTCGACTGAGGCTACGACGTGTTGGCTCCCGAACAACGTTGCACACATGGGCTAACGAAAATGAAGCCGGTTCTTTACATTTTAAATGAAAAGCAAAATGTTTTTAATGTCATCTTTTTCTTTATCATTTCGAGTTTAGATATACATTTATCATTTAGAAGTTAGATATACAAGAAAAGAAACGTCATATTATGAATTCAGAGCATTATTAATCTTCACATAGAAAATGTGTTTCCTACAATCATTGTGCATGTTTATGTCAAGCCTTCAAATACATTTAACCAGTATTTGCTTAGCTCGCAACAAATAAATATAAATAAAGAAGCTTTATTTTACTCAGAAATATCACCCGACGTAGCAAAAGTTCTGCGCCGAGTAAAAAGTGGTTGCAGTTGTCATTTTAAATATAGTTCGGAGATTATTTCGATTTTCTTTGAATTCTTCTCAATCACAACTCTAAGGAATCCTGATATAAAACAAATAAGGAATTAATAATTAACTTAAAAAAAAAAGAAGATTATTCAAATCCTTTTTGAACTTTCGAAATAAAAGAGAAAATTGTTCGCATTTAATTTTGAATTCAAAACAAATACGATTCAAAGCCAATGAAAGGAATTGTATTCAGATAAACGTATTTTAGCGTTTCAGTAGTTTAACGACCTAATTGTCCTACAGTCAATAATAATAAAAAAGTGTTCAATGTTCTACAGATGGGAAATTTTCGGAAGAAATTCTGTTCATGGAAAATTCGTTTGATTATAAACACAAGGATGAGGACAGAAAATCACTCCATACGACAGATAGAAAAGAGATTCTGTGGAATTTTTACAGCGAGGAACCAGATAGTGGCGTTCAGTTATGTCATTTCCTAGGAATTAACGATATAGTAGCGCAAGAGTAGTAACTTCCTCTGTAGGAAAAGATGTTTGGAGAATAGAACGCCCACTAGATTGTTAAATCGATTTTCAAATTCCGTTAAGACAAAAAATAATACACTGAAGATCACGTATCTCAGATGGAAGAAATAATGTAGAGTAACGTTACCCAACACGTTGTAGCATACATCAGAAAGAAGTCAAAGAATAGAAAAAAAAAAAAAAACTCCAACTCGCCTTTTTTGTTTTTGTTCAACGACAATTATTTCAACATTCTACTACCACACGTGTCTTCTCGTTACGGTTGTGACATCTTTAACGTGATCGTCTTTTCTAAGGTGCTCTCCTTTTTAACGTCTTTATTCTCGCAGTACGTCATTTTGCATTAGCATACGCGCGTCCGCACTCTGTTACACAAGTTAGAGATAACAAGGACGTTGTTTATTTCAAGTGCAAGCCAAAAATGAACCGATGGATAATGCACTCGATGCAAAGGTTACGCTTAACGTATCACTGGCAATGTGTTTCCTGATTTGTGATAATTAATATATATTATATTTTATATAAACCTTTTGTTCACGCTTTCGATTTGGATTTTAATAAGGTATGGATAATTTTTTTATCAAATGACATTTTTTAAATACAATATTATGTAAAAAGATGTAATAATAAATATTCATAAGACGACCATGTTTTTTTGTCAATTCTCACCACTTATCAAGGCCCCGAAGCAACTCAGGGATAAGGATTATTGCGTGTACAGTAATCAATAAGATAGTATCGAAGTAATCGTTAGTATTGGAGATTTGATAAAGTGTCTTACTTAAGGGGACAGTTCATCAGGGATTTGTTTATGTTGGACTTGAAGATATCCAAGTTGTAGTCAGGTGGGAGACAGGCAAACGGAACTTCTAAGAAAGAAGCTTTGTTCATGGGATCTACGTTTTGATTAAGGCACAGATAAAGAGTGGGGAAAATTATTGAGTGGTTTCAGCTAGACGAGTGTTTATCGTGAAAGATTGGCGAGGGGGGACCAAAGATTGGAGCTAAGACGAGCACTTGCCATGGAAATAACGATAAAACAAAGACAAGCTCGCAACGTCTCTTCTGTGGGAGAGAGGTTGCAGGGAAGAGAAAAGGGCACCCCTACTAAACCACGAAGTTTATTTTGTACTCTATCAAGGCAGGCAGGATAGGCTGTTTTTAGCAGCTCCTGTCCAGATGTGGCAGCAGTACTCCATTCTTGTACGTATTTGGCTTTTATATAAATATAGAATTGTATCAGTAGTGAGATATCTTCTGGAGCGGTAAAAGGGTCCCACCACTTTCCCAGCGACCTTGGCAACAGACTTGATGTACGTGTTCCATTTCAGATCAAGTGTAAAGGTCAAACCCAGAAGCTTGTCAAAACATGGATCCTCCTCGTCAGATCACCGAAGTTAAGCAGCGAAAAACCTATCCAGCACCAGATGGGTGACCATTTGTGACTTCCAGGTGCTGTATGTGCCCTCCGCTTATCTCAGCATTGTCTCCAATCGTCCTGGACTTATCCTTGCCACGGGAATCAAACAGTGCCTATTCAGGAGAAGTATGATTGGGGATTGCGCGACCTTTACCACATAATTACACGCACATCTGCACCTACAGGGTGTCTGCTTTGTCTTTTGAGACTGAACAGGGACACCAACAATTTATATGTAAAGAAGAGATCACACCCAGCCGCTGACGAATAGCCATAGAGTGGTTGTTTTTCACGTACTTCGAACAAGTGTACACTAATAAAGTTATTGTACGTGTACCTTGTCAACGTAAACATACACGACCTACACGACTAGCTGCAAAATGCCGACCATTTTAACGCACACATTTCTAGATGCCGGAGATACTCCAAGAGCTTATTTTGGTCCCCGATTAATCGGAGAGGGACCTATGTTTTCAGTGACGTCCGTGCTTCCATGCTTCCGTGCGTCTGTGCGCCCGTGCGTCCGTTAGTCCGGACTATTGCCAGATAACCATCCATTAGTTTTCCCTAGAATTTTGCCACACATTGTATGTCATTAAATAGATGTGCACAGTAAAAAAAAACTTTTTTTACAAAAATTTCTGTTGCACCCCCGGGGGCTCCAAAGAGGTCAAAAATGCCCCTAAATGGCCAAAAAATGACACTTCCTATCCCATAACCTTTGATCTATCCATTAGATTTTTTTAAAAACTTGGCCAAAATGTCGAACCAATTTTTCTTAATATAAATCCAGTAATGGTGACCCTAGAAAAATTCTGGTTTGGGTCTCTGGGGACGTTCAGTTCTAAAAACGCCTCTTTTTCTGGCTCCTTTTTCATATTTCTCAACAAAAATTGGATATGTCTGACTATATATTAATATTAGAATCCCATCAGGTCGCTTCTTTTCCCGATTTTATCTACATCCAGAAATATATATTTAATGTGAACAAATATTTTACTTCCCAACTCCCACTGATATTCCACTTTTATAAATCTTGCCACTATCACAGTAGAACCTTTCTCTTTAGTGGCAATATACCTAGTTTGAGGCGAAACGTAAAAACGATATAATTTTAATTATTATTTGAGTTTTATTTCTCTTTTATTGAATTTTCCTGATAATCTAGTTTATTTGTATTTGCATTCTTCGGGCTACTGTTCTCATTTTGGGTCTTATTTTCACAATGTATCGTTCGATCTAACCTCCGATTTCCTTTAATGTATTATTTCGGATTCGTAGATCTGTTTGTCAAATTTTGGAATCTGCAAGGGATTTGAAACATAACCCTTTATTTAATTCATGGGGTTATCACCCTTCGTCCTGTTAGCCAGAAGTCTTATATCATTGGGAATTGCATTTTGAGTGTCGCCCGCACTGACGATTGGACATTTAACCTCTAGAAAAATGTAACTTTACAACTGAATGTCATCAATTACATCATCCACTACGCCATGTGTCCTTGCGGATCCTCAAAAACAAAACAAAACAAAATAACACACACACACAGACATAAATTACACACACACACACACACACACACACACACACACACACAAACACACTTAAATACGCATTCTGTTTGAACGAGTTTTAAACATTTATACCTGTGGATAAAACAACCAAATGCTAAATTCGACACACTAATGCCAAAACCTAGCTATTTCAAAAACTCAACTCCAAATCTCAACGCTCTACTGTCACAACTCAACTCTAGAACACGCCGCACTGTTGACAACACTTATTAGTCTGACATCCGAATCTAAAATAAACCTGATCTCTGAAAATCAGGCTTTTTATATATCCAACCGAAAGCATCTCATTTGGACAATATTTGGTGACAATATTTGGTGACAATATTTAGTGACAATATTACAAGCAAATAAAGAGAAAAGACGGTCATTTTTTTTCTTCATTCTTATTGTCTACACAGGTTTGTACTAATTTTTAAGTGCTTAATTACAGAAGAGCAATTTATTTTGCCTTTGGTAGCATTTTAGACTACAATGCCGCAAATGGCTTTCTTTTCGTCGACGAGCGTAGTGCATTATATGTTAACGATTATCTGAACAGTCATGTGCCCATAAGCATTTCTGCATTGCTAATCCCGGTGGTTAATGAAGGAATAATCGCTATAATCAGCCCTTAATTGGCCCGATGTTATGAAGAACGTACGGTCATTAGTCGATTTGACATTGAGTGAGGAGGGGGGTCGTTCTGAATCACTGATCTATCCTCATATCGATAGCGTTATCAGCAAAGACTGCGGGAGTGAGAAATCACCCCATCCACTTGCTAGTCTCGGCGGCCACTACGAGCATTGGTTTATATTTCTCCCCTGGGGTTTGATTTGAAGCCCGGCTGGATCAATTATCTTCGTCTGCCAAGCGATTCCAATACTTTTAACTTTCCTTATTTAAATTTCGTTATCGCAAGACGAAGCGGTAATTTAACACGCAATATTCACCAGTAATCAAATCGGCCGATCGTTTCACTATGGCTCGCCTTCTAGATTACAGACCTTTTGTGTTGCTGGATCTTCTCTCGTTGATACAACGGACGTAAGTCGTTGAGGCTTTCTGCATTCAAACGTTTTAAGCCTGAAATTCTGCAAGTCATCTACAAACTGTATTTTTTAAAAAATATTTGCCCATGAACGATGTATTTATAATTTACATGATTGAAATATGTATTTAGGTAAGTAATTCATATTTTGGTCACATAAATTTTTTCGAATTTTTTAATGGTAATCGCTACTGATAAGGCACTAAGCCACTTGATGCAAGGGGATATATACTACTACTTCAAGGAAAAATACTTGCTAACGGTAAGTATTATACGTAATAGATTCTTCCCCGGAAAGCAGTAATTTTCTCCTTATTGTCAGAAACAAAGTTAATATTTTGTGAGGATTGCAGGGCAAAATAAGAGAAAGAACGCACACTCGAGTCGAGTTATTTTGCTCGCTTGACTAACGACAAAGACGTTCGAACTTCAAACAAAAAAGTAGCAGTTCTTATTCTTTGTCAGTTTTCACCAACGACCAAAAGCATTAGAATGACGTGGCGTTCAAAAACAAAGGATTCTCTCTAAACGAAAAAAACATGTCTACTCTTATTTTACAACTAGCATGTCCCACGGCATTGCTCAGTCATAGCCTACGCTTAAATATGATATTTCGATTAATGCAGATTTCGTATTTATTATTATATTATAGTACATCCCAAGATACGGTGGCCATAAGATACGCTTTTTCAGGTTACAATGTGGTGTACGAGGTTTTCCGACCCCTGGTTATGGTTTTTGCCCCGCTTTACTGTGTTATTTATAAATTTTGCATTTAATTTTATACGTGTGTATTATATACTGTACTGTACTTTGTTAATAATGTTTAATGTTATATCCCGGGGTTCTACTGTATATTGGATCGAAAAGTAATGATTAAAAATGTTTTTAAATAATGACTCATGCGCCACCACCGAGAATCGAAATTAAAACGTTTAGCTTACGATTTACTTTTTTTTTTTTTGACGTTAATGCCTGAGCTATAAAACATGTTTGCTACAAGGAAAAAAATTAAAATATGAACCAATGGCTATTACGTTACGCATGCATACTCGTAATGCTGTCGTTCGACTTCATCTTGCAAATTCCACACTTGTGCGCCAATTTTCTAAAAACCAAATATAAAGTTTTGCATGTGTTCGAATACTCTATATATGAAATTTTCTATCTGTAGAAAAAAAAAAACTTACAAAGGAGTATCGTAGGTAATTTTTAAAACAAAAATATATACGCATAAATAAATATATATAGAAAGGGGTTTCTGTTTACTATAAGCTTTTTGCACAAATATTACACAAGTATAAATCATGTAGAATATCTGCATGAATATAATTACACGTAATAGTTAACTAAAGATGATCATCTCATCAGAAAACCGAAAAAAACTAATAAGGAATTAATGAAAATGAATGTTTAAAAGAATATGCAAATTAGCTAGATCTTTTGCAATTCCAGGACCCATATATAACAAAGTTGTATTTTCTTTTTAAATAAATAGAGAAGGGATTTTAAATATCAATACACACAAAAAAGAACAACTTTATAGGAGTATATATTGGAATGTAAATAGCATTTAAATTTTCAGAATCGTGTTCGGCTTGTCCTCTAGCGTTGCGTACCAATGCTTTCTTACAGCGGGCACATGCTAACAAGGGTCGGTTATTTCTCTATTTCTTCATATCATTATTACAGCTTATAACAAAAAAAAAAAAAAAACAGATGTAAAAAACGAAGGAAAAAACAAACAAAATCATCTTTTGTTGCGAGGAACGAGCATACCGACATCTCGCCAATAAAAGGTTACGGTCGAAATACCGTCTGAATTCCTGAGTTCGACAGAAACATTTCCGAGTTCGACAAGATACATCTAAAGAAGGTCGGAGGTTATAGCAACCGACGTTGTGAAAATAATACTCAAGATTAGAACAGTAGTTCGAAGATTCCAAATTATACAAATAACTACTCCTCATCTAAAAAATGTTAATTTGTATATTTTTTTATTTTAAAATCATTTTCCTTTTCTTTGTATTTTCCACCATTCCAGTCTTGAACACATTTTCAATTTACCTTTCACTTCTCGTGAGGACACAGTTTGATGTAAGGTCAGTTATAAAGGTGGAATAATGAAAAATATGTGAAGTTTTGACTAACGGCAAAGACGTTCGAACTTCGCACAAAAAGACAGAACAGTTACTATACCATCATCTCGTATATTTTCCTCGTTTGCCGGTGTTTATTGGGTTTATATGTACCCCTTATTTATTCGATAGATCTTTTCTTATGCGACTTTCATCTTCTTGCTTCTCCTCTAACATCACTCTTACTATTCCTCTGCCTCCTCTCCCTCCTCTTTTTTCTCCGCTGTTTTTAATCATGACGATGTTGATGATGAAGACGATGATTATTATTGTTGACATCATCTTTTTCAGTTATTTGTCTTCTATTTCTTCCACTTTCATTTTGTGCATTCTTTTATATTTGGTAATTTTCTGGCTCACTCATATATTTACTACTACTACTACTACTACTACTATTACTACTACTACTACTACTACTACTAATAATAATAATAATATGCCTGTATTTTAAGTCGCGTGCAAGCGACTCTATAAGTCAGTCCGTCGGTCTTCCGGTCCGTCGGTCTGTCGGTCGGTCTATCCGTAACACTTTTGTGCTTGGCCTTTTTGGTTAAGATCAAAGGTCTATTGTTAATAGATGCAGTTCTTAGGTTTTTAAACTTTTCTTGGTCTTTTGGCCAAGACCAAAGTGTAGTATCTTTCCGGCAGATACAGCAAGAAAAAACCATATGTGGGGATGCCCCCACATATAAGAACTTGGTCAATGTAGGGGCAACCCTTCATACCAATTGTCACTATCCAGCTCCCCTACTCCCCGGGGAGTTGGTCCCCATTTCCCCTTAACCCCTTACATTAAAAATAGGCCTTGTGCCTAATTTGCTCTGTGGGAGAGCAAATAAATACCCTTTTCTTGGCTTTTTGGCCAAGATCAATTTGTAGTATCTGTTCTTACTACATGCTATACTTAGTGTGATATAATCTGGGGATCACTTTTCTGTATTGATTTAATGTAAAATGATCACCCACTTTACAACCAGTCAGTCTCAAAGCCATTCAAGTCATTCCCCAGATCATTCAAGTTGTTTTTGAAGGATCCCAATTATTTTTAAGCATTCAAGTCATTCTTAAGGTTATTCAGTTCACCCTTAAGTTCATCAAAGTCATTCTAAGTCATTTACTTTTTATTTATTTAAGTCATTTCAGCCCATTTTTTGGTCATTTTAGTTTATCTTTAAGAATTTCATGCCAATCCTACATTCATGCATTCATTCATTACATGAGAGCACGCGACTAATTGTTATCGGACTTGTTTCTCTTGCTTTTCATTGTTCATCTCACATCAATGTTTCATATTTCTTTCTTTCTTTCTTTCTCGTTTCTTTTTCTTTTCTCTAATCTAATCTAATGTCACTTCTCTCTAATTTCTATGCTTCCCTTTCTCCCTCACTACTACTCTTACTGCCACCTTCCCTATTTCTTTCCTTTTCGTTTCTTACTAGCATTCGTTCTCGTTTTCATTGTTTTATCTATTCTCTCGTTTCGAGACTTCATTTCTCGTTTTTTTTGTTCCTCTATTTAAATCCATGCGTATTTTCACGCATTTTATTTTTTACCTTTTTTTACTCGTTTATTTTTCTTCTTGCTCTTCCCCACCCCATCTACTATAACTTCATCTCATTTGTCCGTAATTAACCTGTCTCATTATTACTAGTCTATAAGGCGCCCTGTGGAGGACTTTGGGGTTTTGTCTCGGCAGTATAATTAGTATTTCTAGTTTTGAGACATTCGTCAAGCCAATGGCAATTTTTTATGAAATATATTATGTAGTTGTTGAGCAATTTACTATTTCTGCGTAATTCGTCGTCGTCGTCGTCTTCTTCTTCTCCTTCTTCTTCTTCTTCTTCTTCTTCTTCTTCTTCTTATTATTATTATTATCTAAATATTAATGTACATGTCCGTTCATCCAGTGTCACAAAAAATCATCACCACCACCACCACCACCACCACCACCACCACCACCACCACCACCACCACATCATCATCATCATCATCATCATCATCATCATCATCATCATCATCATCATCATCGCAAACATTTTTTAATAAGAAACGGCCTAACTCCCCTCAGAGTCGCTCTTTATTAGTTAAAATTAAAAAAAAAACATGACCGTCTGTTTTTGGTTTCAAATTCGCTATTTTATTTTCAAATTAAGAAAAGTCATGTTTAGAAGAGACTAATTTTTTGTTGGATTAAAATTTATTTTTAAATTTTAACAAAAATGTGCGAGTGAATTAACATTTATATAAAAAAAATATTACATTTTCACCCCAAACAAGGCACATGGTCACTTTGATGCAAGGGGGCTACTATCAGGGACCTAAGTTGCATGGGTACTATGTAGGGAGTTTAGCAGCAAGATGTCTGTTCACATTACACTTGAACTTCTGTATGTCAGTACAGTTGAGGAAGCAGGAAACCGGAAAGGAATTCCAAAATCCTGCAGTTCTAGGGAAGAAGCTATTAGAGTAAAAGGTTTCTTACATTTAGGGATCTCAATATGTAAGGGTGGGACTTTGTTGCCTGTCTGGTTTGTCGGGGGTATTTTCGTCGAGGGGGTACAAGTGCTTGCAGTTCGTCAGAGCATCCACCATTAAAATACTTGCAAAACAGGCAGGGGGATGCAACATTTAGTCGATGGGACAGGGGCTGAAGTTTAGATGACAGTTCAGGACCTATTAGGTTGGCGAATCTCTTTTTGACCCTGCCCAGGAGCGAGAGACTAGTAGCAGATATAATTTATATTAAAAAATTATTCAGAAAAAACAACAAAAAAAAAAAAACAAAACAAAAGAAAACAATGTGCTGTGTGTTTAATTTTTATTGAAAAAATGCAATTCAATTATTTTTAGTTTCTAAAGGTTAAGAAGAATTTGCTTTGAATTCGTCGTTGTTTGTTTTATCTTATTTTTTATTCATTTTATTTTTATGTATTCTAAAAATCGTTAACTACCGTGGAATTTCCACGGGTTCTGCTAGTAATTATTATTATTATTATTATTATTATTATTATTATTATTATTATTATTATTATTATTGGCTCATAAGGAGCTTTCACACTCCTTGAGAACAATCTTTGATCTTCCCTGGAATCTGAGTGACAAAAAGTCTCTCCAGATTTCCAGTACTCTTCACCTCTTTCGATAACATTTGCAAATTAATTTGCATTATCACAACAGCCGCTTACCATTGATTTCTCGCTTGCAGCGGCTCTTGGTCTCTACTGGAGTTTGAGTGACAAGAAGCCTCCTCAATATAACAGTTCTCTTGGCATTTGTATAGTGGGGGTCTGGTCACCGCTCTCTCCTCACTTTCCATTCTCTTTGAACCTTCTCGATTATTTGTACATCATTCTTTAGGGAGGTTATTGGCTAATGGAGAAGGAGATGAAGAACTTATAGATATACAGCTTTAATGTTCTAAGTTCCATTTAACGTTTCGGGTTTTGTCTCTGCAGTAGATCGTCTAGCCCGCGCATCTGCATCATGTATTAGTTTCCGCATTCCAGAGTTTTCCTTAATATTTTAGCTGTTTTCATTATTGTTATTCGTTGTATCTTTCCAGCTATTCCTCTGATTCTAATTTCTCCTATTCTCTTCTCAAAGTTTTTTGAAATTGTTCTTGGTGCTCCTACTATTATAGGTACTATCTTGATTTTTTTTTCATCATCAATATCCCTTTCAGCTCTCTGGCTAGCTCTGTGTATTTGCTCCGTTTCTCATTTTGGCATAGCTTTTCTTTCTTGTTTATTATTACGACATCCGATCTTCTTGCTTGGATGAGTTTATCAGTTTGCATGTCCATGTTCCACAGGATTTTCTGATTCTCGTGTTCAGTTACCTTTGCTTTAGCCATTTCTGTGTACGTTCTAGATGCAGTTGTTTGCACAATTCCCAGTGTACGACCCTTCCCACTTGGTCGTGCTTGTTCTTGTATTCCTTTTGGGCTAGTTTGCTGCAATAACTTACTATATGGTTTATAATTTCGTCTCTTTGTCCAGATAGTCTGCATTTGCTATTTTCTTTGTGTTTTGTCGATCTTTGCTTTGATCTGGTTGATTCTTATCGAGTTATCTTGTGATGCAGTTATTAGGGATTCAGTTTCACGGGTTACGTTCCCGTTTCACATCCATATCCAAGCGTTTTCGTTAATCTCATCTTTTGTTATCCTTATGAATCTTCCGTGTAGTTCTTTCTCTTTCCATTTTTCTGTTCTTGTTTTATCTTTTGTCTCTTTGTTTTCTGTTTTATTGATTTTCCCGTGTCTCTCGCTGCCATGATTATTCTGCTAGTGTTTTGCATTATGCATTTTTCTTGTTCTATTTTGGTGTCATTCACACAGTCTTATATCCGTCATGCTGTCCTTTCTTTTCCACATAGAGTCGGTCAAAGTCGTCCCTGGTGTGTAGTGCTTTGTGCATGATCATAAGTTTCCTGGTCTTCTGATCGATCCGTCTCAGTTATTCTTTAGTCCATCCTATGAACGGCCCAGAGTTGTTGTTCGCGTTGTTTTTGTTGTTTTTATTGTTATTGTTGTTGTTGTTGTTCTTCTTCTTCTTCCTCTACTTCTTCTTCTTATTATTATTATCATTATTATTATTATCTCTTTAATATTGTTATTATTACTATTATTATTTTAATGTTATTATGATTATAATAATAATAATAATAATAATATTAATAATAATAATAATAATAATAATAATAATTATTATTATTATTATTATTATTATTATTATTATTAATTGGTATTATTGTAATAATTATTTTTTTCTACAGGTTCAGATAGTAATTATTATTGTTATTATTATTACTATTATTATTATTATTATTATTATTATCGTTGTTATTATTATTTGTAATAATTAATTGTTTCGACAGGTTTTGCTAGTTATTATTATTATTATTATTTATTATTATTCATTGTTATTATTATTATTTATTATTAGTATTATTTATTATTTATTATTATTGTTATTTATTATTATTCATTATTATCATAATTATTGTTATCATGATTATTATTATTATTATTCATTATTTATTTATTTATTATTATTATTATTATTATTATTATTATTATTATTATTATTATTGTTATTATTATCTGTACGTATTAGAGTTTCTAACACAGGTCATCATCAGAGATTACTCACTGTTAATCTGTTGTCGTTCCCTGGAGACTCGATATCGACATGTCTCCTCAGATTTTCACTCCTTTCTATAACCTTTACTTTGCGTTATTACACAGGTTTTGAAACGTCACTAGATATATTTGGTGGTGTGTGTGTACATAGCTAGTAGAGTTCAACCCCATGTTTAAATTATTGTTAATTTAATTGTACCAAAACACGTTTTTTTTTATTCTATTTCTTTAAACATTATCTTTCTAGTTTATATTTATACGAATATTTATTTCAACGAGAATTGAATTTCACACAACCAATTCATCCTAGGCTAGCAAGGTTATCTGTCAACGCCCGGCATTGCTTATGGTGCATATTTACTTACCATCAATTTCTCGCTAGCAACGTAAACGTGTGTTCGCCTGTAATTTGCGTGGAAACGAATCCCCTTAAGGTCTCAGTTCTATTCGCACTCATCTAGTTGAGGTATAATTAATGCTTTTTCTCCTCGGTCTTTTCATCCTGTTAAACCCTTCATACCTATATTATGTGATATCAGTGTGATATATGTCTTTTATTGTTGTTTGGAGTGGGGGAGGAATGGAATGTAGTTTATAATTCTTTTGTAGTTTCAGTTTCCTTGATTTCATGTTAGTCCTTCTGTCGCAGAATCTATGTAGCTGCTTAGTGTTTCTAGTTTATCCGTGTCAATTTCAAGATTCGCAGGTTTTCCTCAAGATATGTGTTTTTAACCATTATTGTCTGTTGTATAGTCACAGTCTTTCCCATGGTTCCAATATTTTCTAGTTGTTTTTTTTTTTTAAAGTTTTACGCATAGTTCCTGGTGCTCCTACATTTATTATTCCTGGATGTGACCTAAAACTATATCCGATAGCGAGGCCCCACCTTGCGGGCCTTGGGGAGTGTGGAGCAACCCTTTAATTGCTATTGCTCCCAGGTCCACTCTGACCCGGAGTGGTAGCACATGTAAGGGTCCCAACTATGGGTTAAATAGAATCTGACTTAAATAAAAATATACTCCATTAAAAATCGTTCCTCAAAATAACTAGATTCGGCATTAAACAACCTGAAAAAGGTTGATATGCCGTAAAACAAAAACAATCAACAAACCTTCATTTATTGGTATTAGATTGTATCCTGTCATTCCGATTTTATTTGTTTGTTTGTTGGGACTATTCGTAGTGCTCCTTCTATTATTGCTATTATACTGATTTTCTTCTTGTTCCATTTTTCCTTTTAATTGTCTGGCAAATTCCGTGTATTTGCCTCGTTTATTTGTCACCTCGATCTTTACTTTATGGTCTGCTTGGACAATAAAATCTACAATTTAACAATGGCTTTTTTTCAATAATTATGACGCCTGGTCTCCTTGCTTGGTTAGTTTATCTCTTTTTATCTTCATATCCTAAAGAGTTTTGTGATTTAGTTTTCCAATACTCTGGTCAGTTGGAATGACAACAAGTCTCTCTAGATTTCCAGTACTCTTTACTTCTGTCGGTAACATTTTCAAATGCATTTACATTATCGCAACACCTGCTTACTATTGAACTCTTGCTGAAAAGGGATTTTGATTTTCACTAGAATTTAGTGGGACTAAGCCTTCCGCAAGGACACAACCCATTAGCACTTATCTTGTGGAGGTCTGGATAGTGCTCTTTCTACTAGGCCTTTACATCTTCCTTGACTATTTCTTGTGTTTCAATTTGATGTCGGTACACTATTTTTTGGTGGTGGGGGGCTTATTTAATTACAATTTTGCAGTTTCAGTGTTATTGGTTGTATTTGGTGTTCCACTTTCTTGTTTTATTTCTGTTGCAGTATTTATATACCCAGTTAGTTTCTGTAGCAAGGTATATCCTGACACGCACTAGCGTGACCATTATCAAAATTCACAGAGTCCGTTCCATGTAACAAATGTTTGGGTGAGGTTCACCACGTGAGAGAAGCCATTTTCATAGCTCAGTCTGACAAAAATATTTCTGAAGGTTCAAGTCAGCTACCTAAGTTGTCAGAATGATGGCACAAAGTTGCGGAACATTAAACATTTAGTAGGCTGATAACTAGAACTATGACAACAGCATCTTATTTTCATTGTTTTGACTCTCGAGTGTGTATCCCTTGATATCTTATATGTTTTTATATTGAGTGATGTGGTTCTCGGTTGATTAACTGTGTCTGTGTCGGATATATACTCGAGAGTCAAAACAATGAAAAGAATATTCTGTTGTCAAAGTCCTACTGATAACTAGGTCTATGACAAGAGAATATTCTTTTCATTATTTTTACTCTCGAGTATATATAAGTTAATATCTTATATGTTTTTATATAGAGTGATGTTGTTCTCGATGGATTAACTGTGTCTAACTGTGTCAGATATATACCCGAGGGTCGAAAACATGATAAGAATATTCTCCTAGCATAGCCCTACTTATAACACATATACAATAACTGTTGTAGAAATTATTCCATAGCATTTTATAATTTTAGTTTCCAAGTGTTGCTACCGGTTTGCGTTTGCGTAATTTGTCGGCTATACAGTTATTTGTATTGTTTCCTATGCACAAACTTCCCCACTGAATCTTTTCTTATATTTTTTTAGATAGTTTGCTACATTCGCTTCAGTTTATTGTTTTGTCGACGTGTCCGCAGAGTCTACATTTCTTGTGTCGTGTTGATCTTAGCTTTGAAATACTTTGTTCTGGTAGCGTTAGCTTGTGCGAGTGTTTTAGTGATTCAGTTTCTCTGTATTGATGTGTTTTTTTCGTACTTGGGTCACGGTTTTTTTTAGTGATTCTCATATTTTGTCGCCGTTTTGTATGTTTTACTAAAGAAATCATCAATTATCAAGGTCAGGTTGCGACTCGAGGATAAAGGTTAATGAGTGTACGGTAATCAATGTGAAAATGTAGTAATCGTTAGTAGTGAAAATGTGGTCAATTGGATTGCTTAATGGTATGGCTCATCAAGAAATTGTTCACATTAAACTTGAGGACGACCATACTGTAGTCAGCTAGAAAGCAGGTAAAAAGAGGAATGAAGCTTTGTTCATGGAATTTACGTTTAGCTTTGAGCACGGATAAAGAGTAGGGGAAATTATTGATAGTGGTTTCAGTTAAACGAATTTTTTTCGCAAGAGCCAGGCAAAGAAGGACAATAGATTGGAGCTCGTACGAGCACTTGCCATGAAAATAACGATATAGACAGGTTTGCAACGCCCCTTCTGTGGGAATGAGGTTGCAGGGAAGAGAAAATAGCATCCTTTACTAGGCTACAAAGTCTATTTTGAATTATGTCAAGGTAGGAAGAGTGTTTCTAACAGCTGTGGCAACAGTACTCTATTCTTATACGTACTTTACTCTTATACATGTAGAGAATTGCATCAGTAATGAGATATATACTGATACGGAAGAACGATCCAACGATTTGTCCAGCAGCCTTGGCAACGGATTTGATGTATGTGTTCAATCTCAGATCAGGAGAAAAGAACCAGAAGCAAGTCAAACATAGAGCCTTCCCAAGATGAGCGCCATTCATTTCTATTGATGCCAAGGCGTTGATGATATAAAGATAGAAGATGATTTTAGGTGCATTAAAATTTACAAGCCACCGATTTCTTCATTGCGCCACTTAATAAATATCAGAGGAAAGAGAATCAGAGTGAATTTGGTCGTTTATGACCTTTGCAGTTTTGCCATAAATGGTAGTGTCGTCAGCATAAATGTCCACGAATGATCTTAGGATGTGATTAGAGAGATTATTGACGTAGATCATGAAGAGCGTTAGTTCCAGGATGACTCCAGCTTCAATACTGTGAGCGTCTGATTTCCGCCTTTTAGCTACTACTCTTATGAGCTATCAAAGAGAAATGATTTAATAATTGGAAAGACATTCCCAGCTATACCGTAGCTGGAGATTTTATGGAGTATACATTTATGGCATATCAAATGTCGTTGATATGTTAAGAACAATTGCCCTGGAAAGGAAGCCGCTGTCAAGAGATTCGCTAATCTTATGAGATATAACTGTTAGCACATATGCTGTTGATCTAGCAGAACGGAAACCATATTGCATGTCACTTAGGAGGTTATTTTTGCTGAGGTGGTTAACTAATTCTCTATTTAACACAGATTCCAGCAACTTACTCATGATGCACAGGAGACTCCTTGGTCTGCATTGAGAGGGAGACCATCTGCCTTTTTTTAACACGGAACATACCAATGATGCTTCTCCTTAAGACAACGCGTATAAAGCTTTCTAAGTATGGAAGCTACTTCTTGTTGAAACTTTTGGAGCACTATAAGAATGCGGTCAGGTCCAATTGCCCTAGGGAACGGATGCTTTGATTACCTTGCCAACATCACGTAGAGATGTTTGCATGTCGCATAGCGTGTTTTTAGGAGAAAATACGGTGATCATTTGAATCGTCCGTGTAGCTGTTTCTCTTTGTCATTTTTTTGTTCTATTCCTTGCCTCTCTGTTCTATGACTTGTTTTTTTTACGGTGTCTCCTGCTGCGGTGATTACACTTTCGGTGTTCTGCGTTACCTATTTTTCTCCTTATTTTTTTTTGGTTATTCACACATTTTTTTATTATTATTATTATTCTACGTATTATTGTTATTATCAGTAGTTGTATTAGAATTATTATTATTAGTAGTAGTGGTAGATGTAATAGAACTACTATTATTCGTATAAATACTCATTTTCTCTATTCCACCATGCCCACTGACTTTTTATCCATTCTCCACCTTCTCCCTCTACAGAGAAAAACAATAAAATTTTCCACTTTGATGAAAACCGGGGTTTCTTTTTCTTTTTTTTTTTGCAGATAATCTATTAGTTGGTCAGTTGGATACAAATGCCAAGAGCGATAGGAGTTTTGTATCATGCCTGGAAGTAAACCCATGTTCAACGAGCCAGATCGGTTATGCGCTGGTGTACAACTGAAAGTCTACATCAAAGTTTGCCTGAATGTGCTATAGTATATGGTGATTCCCTGGCGCAATCAGGTGCCCGCTGACAGATCCTGAGTATTGCAACGGGACTCATCGCCGGCTCACAAGTCCAAAGAGACGCAAGTTTGGCTTCAGCAGGCGTGCTACGACTTTGTAGCCTTATGTCACTGGTCCCTTCGTCCACCGACCCGAACCCGATGGACTACTTAGTTTTACTATATGCCGAGAACATCACCAACATGATTCCCACAACACCAAAGTCAGTATGATCGCCGCGATTCGCCGAGTATTCTGCGAGCTCCCGTATCGAGGCGGTGATGCAGACTGAAGGCGGCTACATTGCATAGATGTCAGCTCTAATACATAATCAAGTTACCTGAATTAATTTTTTCAATAAAAGTTTAAAAATAAACCTGTAGTTTTGTTTTCTTTAGGGAAACACTTTCATTGTTCCATCATCTACACACTCACTAACTTTCTATCAGCTTGTGTCACATCACCGCGCAACGTTTGGAATTGTTGCTGCCGCTTGTTCTAACATGGCAGATTATTTGATCCTGATTCTATCGACGGAACATGTCTGTCCATCTCTCACTCATCTGACCACCACACGCACGCGGTCATCGAAATGCCAGATGACCGTCGTCCGAACTTCGAAATTCTTTTGATTCACAACTTATGTAGCGTCGCGCCAATACGGATTCTCCATGAATATTCATCTGGTCATTCATTTCCGTTGGACGAACAAAGAACAGAATAAAACATGTCCAGTTCGCAGACAAAAAAATCACCGGAACTGTGCGGACCTTTACTAAGGTGAAATAAAACTACCCAACCAGTTAATCATGTCTGCAAATTCTTTGCCACACTGAAACTGACCAATAAATATGCTGAAAATGTTCGTGATGCATGTTTATTTCTACTATTAAGACCCGTGGAAAGTTCACGGTAAATTAAAAATGGGTTTCTTTTTGCCATCTTATTAGTGTGTTATCCGTAATTGTAAAGTATGTCTGATATATGTTACTCATTAAGAATTGTACAACATCTGATAGTTTCGTTTAAAATGTCAGTTTCTGTCAATCTCTCTCTCTCTCAATCTCTCTCACCCATCTCTCTCTCCCTATATATATATATATATATATATATATATATATATATATATATATATATATATATATATATATATATGTATGTATGTATGTATGTATGTATGTATATAAATCCCCGAAACAGTGTTTCATGGTAAACAACTGATGATCCCTTAAAAAGTAAATTATTACTGGTACTATAGTGAATTCGAGAGAGCAAGTTGATGCAGGGATTGCAGGTGACTGAATGACTTACTGACTATATAGTTTTCTAAAGAATTATAAAAAGTATATTTTTTGTATAGTTTTAAAGGTTAAAAACTTCCAAGACTATATATATATATATATATATATATATATATATATATATATATATATATATATATGTATATATATATATAAGTTTCGTGGGTGAATTTTAAAATACTGAAAAAAACATATAGAGACATATATTCGATTTAAGAATTTATTGCTTGACAAAGGAATATATAGTTACTTTCATTTCATTAATCCATGGATTTTCAACAATGGCTCAATTATTGAAAATAGTTTTTTTAGTGACCGTGGATAATTATATGGAGACAATTATACGAAAAGAGAAGTTGATACAACCTGGGTAGTCCATTATCGAAAGGAGTCCAATGTCATTCGGGGTTATAAATCCGGGTGGACAGAAAATAGGTCCATGGGAGAAAGTGATATTCCCGGATTTATAACCCCGAATGGCATTGGACTCTTGTTGAGACGAAGTAGGTCCATTTCACAGTCGGATTTTGCTTTATCTGTGTTGGTTAATAGAATTTCTTGTGCGTGGGCGTTTTCTCAGTTGACAGAGTGCTTGCGTCGCATGCAAAGAGGCTCGGAATCCAATAAGGCCCAAAAAACCCAGGGCGAAACTCGAGTCTTGGACTTCCGGTTCGTTGGCTGTCATGGCTCTTGTAGGCTGCGACGTTATTTGGCTGTGAAAATAACTGTATATATATATATATATATATATATATATATATATAAATAACTGTATATATATAAATAACTGTATATATATATATATATATACATATATATATATATATGTATATATATATATATATATATATATATATATATATATAAAGAGGGTAAATGGAGAATTTTAAGGGTTTTATATTTAATGTTGACTTATCAAAATGAGTGAAGTTCAAAATGCTTAAATATAAAAATATGGTAGCACATCTAAGACAGTAAACGACCAAGTTCTCTCCAATTCTCTCTCCTCTGATCTTGAGCATGTAGTGCAATCGGGGAAAGGAGTGGCTGGTTACTTTTAATGCATCTAAAACCAAGCTTCTCTCTTTACATCATCAACATTCTGATCCCCATCTGGCATCAATTGAAATGAATGGCTCTCGTCTTGGGGAGGCCTCAAGTTTTGACAAGCTTCTGGGCTTGACCATTACTCCTGATCTAAAATGGAACACGTACATCAAATCTGTTGCCAAGGCCGCTGGAAAAATGGTGGCATCTTTCTATCGATCCAGTAGATATCTCACTGCTGATGCAATTCTCTATCTATATAAGAGCCAGGTACGTCCAAGGATGGAATACTGTTGCCACATCTGGGCAGGAGCTGCTAGAAAGGACTTGTCCTGCCTTGATAGAGTTCAAAATAGACTTCGTAGCCTCGTAGGAGATGTTCTTTTCTCTTTCTTGCAACCTCTATCTCACAGAAGAGATGTTGCGAGTCTGTCTCTGATGTATCGTTATTTTCATGGAAAGTGTTCGACTGAGCTTCAATCTATGGTTCCCCCTCGCAAAACTTTCACAAGAAACACTCGTTTAGCTGTAAACACTATCAATAATTCCCCTCCACTCTTTATCTGTGCCTAAACCTAAACGTAGATTCCATGAACAAAGCTTTTTTATTAGAACTGCACGCCTGTGGAATTGTCTTCCGTTTTCCTGTTTTCCGGCTGACTAAAATATGGTTGTCTTCAAGTCTAACGTAAATAAGTTCTTGATGAGCCGTTCCATATAAGTTATCAAATTTAACAAATTTTGATTACTAATGATTATTATATTGTCCAATTTCTACTGTACACTCTTTAACCCTTATCCTTGAGTGGCCTCTTGGCCTTGATAATGTGTTGATACCTATGAAAAAAAAAAGAAAAAGTCCAATGTGAACAAGTTCTAATTGAATCGTCCCTCTAAGTAATCCAAGTTACACAATTCCCACTGTTTACTATGCTAAAATCACAATGACTAATGTATACCTATTAACCCTTATCCTCGAGTGGCCTCTGGGCCTTGATACGTTGTGACACCCATGTAAAAAAAAAAAGGATTTAGACCAGGCAAAAGCGTCGATATATATATTTCTAAATACATTGATCTATATATACCAATAAATAGCTTTCATATATATATATATATATATATATATATATATATATATATATATATATATATATATATTTCATTACCGTTTTATCTGTTTTAGTTACACACATTTCTATTACCGCAACTTCATCAGACTTGAACAGAAATTCTACCTACATGCATATTTTATAATTTTATACCTATTCAATCCATGCCCGACAAATTTTAATTTAATTTATAATTTAATTTTAATTATTTAATTTCTTAAAGACTTTTGCAGCAAATGCATTTAAATATGTTGTAACTTTTGCTTACCTTAAGAAGACGCATCTTAGTTACTCCAAACAAGCCCCCCCATCTACGAATCCGCGTAAATCATTAACGTGTCAAATTCAATATGACCCCAAGACAACATTACCTCTCCCGTCTTCTCTCTCCACTTAACCCTCTTCCTCTGTACATCTCTCTCTCCCCTTCTCCATACACTCGAAATCAGTGTCAATCTGGCTAAAGTATTTAAACTCAACTTCACTTATATTCGATGCTTTTATTTATTTATTTATTTATTATTAAATCTTAAAACTTAAATTGATATTCCCCCTTTTTTTCATCGTCTACTTCTAATATTGTCTTTCCAAATCATAATAACCACTTCTGTTCAAGTCTGACGAAGTTGATGGATCCTGAATACGATCTGGTAACAGAAACATGTGTAACTAAAACAGATAAAACGGTAATAAAAATATATATATGCTCTGCAATAGCATTGGGCACTTTTTTCAGGTTTTTACTAACTACCACTTCATATATATATATATATATATATATATATATATATATATATATATACTTACAAAACTTCTGAACTTGACGGATGGGAGAACAACATTTGCTGCTATA
>NC_136506.1:98020133-98057633 GCF_053919585.1 Euprymna scolopes
CGAAGCGTTTCACTGAAGAACCACAGCAACACACAGCAAACCAACAAACAATCACAGCCACGGCAACTTACAAAGCTCAGCTGACTGCACGAATAGACACGGAACCCAACGGTCACTGTACTGATCGCCACGAACGTCAGAACCCGACTGACTCGCACCTCCAATGGACCGATTTTTATTACTCAAGATGGCCTAGCTAATTTGCATCCCCGCGAGATCTCGCGCGATCCTGCGAGATTCCGTCTCTAATAAAAGCAGGCAGGCGCCATCTTGAAACTCTTTCTTCCGCTGCCCCGACCACAGGATCAGCCACCACCCCACACGCCAGGCACACACGGACCCTCTTGCGCCGAGGGCTACGGTTAGTCTCACACTCCCCCCTGGTCTCCAGATCACATACGTGACACGGCGGACGTGGCCGTTTGATTCGAGCACTCCTGCGGAGGGGTATTGCCGGGACTTCCTCATCGGAGCTCTCAGAAGTGGCATCGGAAGCATCAGCATTAGAGCTCGCAGTTGAGTCATCAGGTCCATGGGGCACAGGTTGGATCCATCGCTCATCGTCGGATGACTCGCTCCTTCCACTGCTCGCAGTTGAGTCACCAGGTTCGTGGGGCACGGGTTGGATCCATCGCTCATCGTCGGATGACTCGCTACTTCCACTGCTTGCCGATTGGTCAGCGCTTAGAGCGGGCCGGACATCCCTTACGTGGCGCGGAGTACCATCGACTAGTATGGCCTGTTCACTGATGACGCCGGTGACCCGCCCCCTCCAAAAGCTGCTGGTGCACCGGCCGCCGGGTGGCTTCACCCAGACGGTGTCTCCCACTTGGTACGTCCCCTGGAGTTCTCGTTGGTCGGGTAGACACACTTCAACGTCCTTGACGCGCACGTGGTAGTGATGAATCGCATCAGCAGGCGCACTGCCGCCAGTCACGGTGTCCTTAGGCGTTGTGTTGTATCTGTAAACCGCCTCCGCGATCGTACACTTCTTCCTGGCCGCGATCCTCTTCACGGTTCGGTGGCATCGCTCCGCTATGCCATTGCCGCTCGGCACATACGCGCATCGGTGTCGAAGGCGGATCCCCCAGTTGTCCATAAAATGCCTAAATTCCCTGCTGCAGAACGCCGTGTCGTTATCTGTGAGGATCTCCTCAGGCGGCCCCCTTTCGTAGAATATGGATTCCAATTCGTGGATGACACTGGTGGAATCCTGCCTTGCCAATTGGCGCCAAATCGCGAACCTCGTTGGCCCGCAGTCTATCAGCGTGAGGAAGTGTTGGCTGCCGTAGTGGGTTATATCCATACCCAACCGACTCCAAGTCGCGTCCATTCCCAGCTGTCCTTTCCGCCATCTGGCTGGGGCGGGGTCGATGGACTGGCACGTTTGGCACTCCCTGACCACTGCTCTTACTGCGCTTTTTGGTATTGATGGTCTCGCCAACTTCACAAAGTAGTAGGTCCGTTGCACTCCGGGGTGCCCACTGTCGTGATGTATCTTCCTGATTTCGTCCTCCTCGACGGAGGCAGCACACAGAGGCAATGGCTTAGCTTCTTTCTTCATAGCCTCATACCATCTCCGTGGTACCCGAGTGAGCTTGTCGGCGAGGTTGTAGTCCGAGGCGACGAGCACTACGTCTACGGACAGGTTGTACTCCGTCACCAGTTTTTTCACAGTCTCGAGCCTCCGTCTTATCAGCATTTCGCTGGCTGCCTTGGTGCGTGCCCTGGCCTTGCTCGTGAGTGTGTCCGACACCCAGTGGTGCACGCAAAGTGAGTCGGTGTGCACACGCAGTTTCTTCACTTCCCATTGAAGTGCCAGGTTAATGCCCTTTATTACAGCGTCGAGTTCTGCCAGGTTGATATGGGCAGCATCATTCGCCGGTCGCAGCCAGCAGGCATCCTCAACTACGGCCCCATCTTTCTCCAAAACTACACCGATCGCTAGAGAACTTGCGTCCACCCACACGCTCAGTTTGTCTCCCTGCACGCACCAGTCCCCTGTGGCGGGGTCATTCTTTTTCACACTAGCGACGGTCTCCTTTAACATTCGAACCAATAGTTCGTCGGTTATCTCATCGTCCCAGCCTTTGCTGACCGCATTTGCCCTCCTTTTTATGACACCTGTCGCTGCACGAACCCATCCGCATACTGGAAGGTGCCCCACAAGTTTCCCGCACAGGGAGAACACGGCACGTCTTGTGTAAACGTCGGGTACGTCGGGAACTGCGGTTCCACGCCTCCACCTCAGGATCCCTCGCTCCTCTTGAACGCTCAAGCCCAATACGCGGGCACCATCCTCAAGCCGCTCAGAGTCCTTGCAGTTTAGACCAAACTCGGCAAGTTTGGATCTTACGCGCGAAGAGGACACGATATCTTCGTTCACGTATATATCGTCAATATACGCCGATGTTCCCTTTCTGATCCATTCTTCTTGTGACAACACGGCATTGACGATAGCCTTCATTATCTGGGGTGCTACGTTTAGCCCAAATCCGAGTCGCGTAAGACAGTATCTCTTCCCGGAAAACATCACTGTCTGGAAAGGCCACATCGCCTCGCCGATCCGGACCTGCAAATATGCTTTTCTCAAGTCCAGTAGGGACACATTGGACCCCTGCCGGCGCCACTCTCGAAGCTTGCTGGCACAGACGTCGGCGTCCGCTGTGAACGCATCAACGTGCGCATTCAACTCACGGTAGTCCATTACCGGCCTCACCTTTAACTTGTTAGGTTGGGCAACTGCCATCAGCGGTATCAGGCCCTTGGGGGGTCCAAGTTTGTCGTAGGGGTATGGAATCAGCCAACCGTTCTTAATCCATTCACGGAGCTCGCTTTCGTATGCAGGCCTTATCTGGTCGGGCATACGGTACTCTGCCACTTTGTTTTGTAGTTTGGCCGGTTCCTTGTCTTCTGACCACCTCCAAGTGGCGGTCCACGCCTTCTGTTGGTCGTCGAATTCCGCACTGAAGTCCGGCTGGTCGACTCTTAGTGCTGCGCACACCGGGGGCCTATCCTGAAACTCTACAACGCCAGCGCGCGTTATGCGCACGCCGCCCAGGGCTTTGATGGCATCGTAGCCTAGCAACAGGTCGAAACTCAGCGGTTTTTCGCGTGTCACCAGCGCTTCGACGTTGGCTGAGTTCCCAGTTCTTGTGCGAATGTGTACCACACCCACGCCGCAACACATTCGTATTTTTCCAGTGATGGTAGTTATCCTGACGTTCTTCTTTTTCCACGCCCGACAGAAGTCCGCACACACTATGGTGCGGGAGCAACCGGAATCAAGGAGGGCTGAACATAACGTGTCATTAACTCGGACCTGAATGACAGGGAGCGCCTTGTTTATTTTCTGTTCGGGGAAGAGGTCGGCACTGGCACCTTGTCCCCGTCCCCGTTTCCCGCACAGTCTCGGGCCATGTGCCCAGTCTTGTTACAGCGGTAGCAGCGAACAGCCGTCGACCGCCTTCTACAATTTCTTGCCATGTGGCCCCGCCCGTTGCATCTGTAGCAGATGACATCACCTTGCGGGCTGGGTCCCTGAGACGGTCCTTCGCCACTTGGTGGGGCCTGTGCGACAGCGACTACCGTTTCCTGCACCGTCGAGTCGTCCTTCATTATTGTCCTGGCTCTGTCCACTAGGTCACTCAGCGGTAGTGAGGACATGGTAGAGGTTGCTCGCAGGAGCTGCTTTGCTCCAGCGGGGAGTCCTGACAGGAATTTGT
Organism: Euprymna scolopes; assembly: GCF_053919585.1. NCBI lineage: Eukaryota > Metazoa > Mollusca > Cephalopoda > Sepiida > Sepiolidae > Euprymna > Euprymna scolopes. Next base: position 98,023,859 of record NC_136506.1, read on the forward strand.
AGGCTAGGGCCCTCTCGGGAAGACCGCCGAACAACACCGTCAGCTTCTTAAGTTCGGCGAGATACACGTCCACAGTTTCGCCCAAGCGTATAGACCTCGTCTCAAACTGCTCCCATGCAGTGGCGGGGTCAGTGGCGAAAGCCCTGTACAACGCCGCCTTGATACTCGAGTAGTCACACTTCTCCTCAGCGCTGAGTTGCTGATATACAGCGAAGGCCCCGCCGGTCAGCCGCAGAGGAATTACGCGCTCGACATTTTTCACGCCGGACAACTGACAATGTAACTCGACCTTCTCAACCCAGCTGAGTACCGGGTCGGATCCGTCGAATTCCGGTATCAATTTTAGATCGAACCTATCCGCCATTGAAGAAAAGAAAACCAAGTTCGGAGTGGGGAGGCCGAAATAGCTTGTAAGAGTATCTTGTGTAGGAGACGGTGAGACTCGTCGTGGGCAACGAAGCGTTTCACTGAAGAACCACAGCAACACACAGCAAACCAACAAACAATCACAGCCACGGCAACTTACAAAGCTCAGCTGACTGCACGAATAGACACGGAACCCAACGGTCACTGTACTGATCGCCACGAACGTCAGAACCCGACTGACTCGCACCTCCAATGGACCGATTTTTATTACTCAAGATGGCCTAGCTAATTTGCATCCCCGCGAGATCTCGCGCGATCCTGCGAGATTCCGTCTCTAATAAAAGCAGGCAGGCGCCATCTTGAAACTCTTTCTTCCGCTGCCCCGACCACAGGATCAGCCACCACCCCACACGCCAGGCACACACGGACCCTCTTGCGCCGAGGGCTACGGTTAGTCTCACATCTTTATATCTATAAAAATGAACGTGTCTGCGTATCTGTGTGTGTGTCTGTCTGTCTGCCTGTCTCTCTGTCTGTCTGTCTGTGTGTCTGTGTACATTTCCCTACACAATAACTTTGTCAATTTTAAGTCTACAGACTCGAAATTTGATATACAGGGTACTGAGATTTGGGAAAATCTTTGTGATCGGGTTTCGGCCAGAAATTTGGCTGTAAAGGGGTCAAAGTTCAACGATTTGACTTTTGAGAACTCTACCAAACTCCTCCGACAATGTTGGGTCTAAACACTTGAGATTTTAGATATAGGTTCTTCGATATGAATCAAACTTAATAACTCTATTTGAGCCCATAACAATAAACTTCAAGGGTTCATAATAGGGGTCAAAGTTTAAAAAATGTACCTTTTTTGCTCAGCATACACCACCAAACACCCTGGCAACGCCAGGCACCCATGCTAGTATATCTATAAAAGTGAAAGTGTGTGTATATGTGTGTGTGTGTGTGTGTCTGTCTGTCTGTCTGTCTGTCTGTGTACATTTCCCTAGACAATAACACTGTCAATTCTCAGTCTACAGACTCGAAATTTGATATACAGGGTACGGAGATTTGGGAAAATATTTGTAATAGATTTTCGGCCAAAAATTTGGCTAAGGGGTCAAAGTTTAATGATTTGACCTTTGAAACTCTACCAAACTCCTCCGCCAATTTGGGGTATAAACACTTGAAGTTTTAGATATAGGTTCCTTGTACATAGATCTAACTTAATTACTTTATTGAGCCCAAAACAGTAAATGTTAAGGGGTCATAATAGGGATCAAAGTTAAAAAATTGACCGCTTTTTTTTCAAGATACACACCCGGGCAACGCCGGGCTTAAATGCTAGTATATATATATATATATATATATATATATATATATATATATATATATATATATATATATATACTAGCATGTATGGCATTGAAATCGGTAAAATCGCCAATTTTTCAATAAAATCGATTGATGACCTGCTCTAGTAAGGGAACCCGTCGAGGTGCACCGGACGAAATCTTCACATGCGTCCATGCAGTGACTTAGTCCACATTATATTCTAGTGTCCATTGCATTGTAGAGAACTTGCCATTGATTTTTAACATTGTTTTATTTTATATATAACAACTTGACTGAATACTTAATATGCTAAAATCAAGTATCATACTGTAACGTGGATTCGGTCGCAGATACAATCAAAGAGAAATAAATAAACATCTGGGTTGGCATTTCTCTTTCTTAACAAAAGCATTTATTACTTTTATTCTCCCGTCACGGCATCACTTAAAAAGTCACTTGCTACCACATATCTATCAAACCTGGCCAACGTTTCTCATTCTTCCGGCCGCACACTGGCCACAACCGGCCAATTCCTTCCTTCACTTGACACGTCCGTTTCCCTCGACCCCGACTTTGTTTCTTTCCGACTACGTAGTGTCTTCATTTCTCTATTTCTTCAGACGCAGGCATGAGTAAAATTTGCAATTTGTATACGTGTTCAAACGCTGCTCTTGCTGCAAATAAAATTGCATCCTTCGGCTGTTGCTAATATTTTCATACGCGCTCGTATTAGCTCTCTTACTTGCGTTTTGATCTAAAAACATTAATTCTGGACGCAATCCTGTCATATCATTTGATTTTACATGTCTGGCCTCACTGCTTGTGCGATGACAATGGCTTTAATTAAAGTTTAAAAGTAAAATATCAAGTATCATTGTGTAACCGTGCTTTAAGAAGAAAAAATCATTTTGAATGCGTTCATGTCATATCAAATCGACTGTTGTATATGTATGTTGGGCCAAATGAGGGCGAACCTCGAGTCTTGGACTTCCGGTTCTTTGACTGTCATGGCTCTTGTGGGCTGCGACGTTGTTTGGCTGTGGAATTAATTATATACAATCTCTCAGATTCTGAAAATCCTATCATAAGTTGCTCGCTTGGTTAGCATTGCTGCATGACATCGTCCTTTCGAGTTAAAACTCCTACTTGTGAGACATCGGCTTGGGGTTATTAGCTGGTTGGATGACCGTGTCCCTTGTTGAGATGAAGTAGGTTCATTTCACAGTCGGATTTCGGCGCGGTTTGCTTGATCTGTGTTGGTTAATAGAAATTCTTGTGGCCGGGGCGTTTGCTCAGTTGGTAGAGTGCTTGCCTTGCATGCAAGATGCTCGGGTTTCGAATCCTGAGTTCAGATGTGTCTAACTGATGAGCCCAAATGAGAGCGAAACTCGAGTCTTGGACTTCCGGTTCTTTGACTGTCATGGCTCTTGTGGGTTGCGACGTTGTTTGACTGTGGAATTTATTATGTATATATATATATATATATATATATATATATATATATATATATATATATATTGAGAGAAAATGGAACACGTACATCAAGTCTGTTGCCAAGGTCGCTGGAAAGATGGTGGGATCCTTCTACCGCTCCAGAAGATATCTCACTACTGATGCAATTCTCTATCTATATAAAAGCCAAGTACGTCCAAGGATGGAAGACTGTTGCCATATCTGGGCAGGAGCTGCTAAAAACAGCCTATCCTGCCTTGACAGAGTACAAAATAGACTTCGTGTCTTAGTGGGGGATGCCCTTTTCTCTACCCTGCAACCTCTCTCCCACAAAAGAGACGTTGCGAACCTATCTTTGCTTTATCGTTATTTCCATTGCAGGTGCTCGTCTGAACTCCAATCTCTGGTTCCCCCCTCGCCAATCTTTCACGAAAAACACCCGTCTAGCTGAATACACTGTCAAACGTTTCCTCCACTCTTTATCTGTGCCTAAATCAAAACGCGGATTCCATGAACAAAGCTTCTTTCTTAGAACTGCACGCCTGTGGAACTCTGTTCCGTCTGCCTGCTTCCCACCGGACTGCAACTTGGATGTGTTCAAGTCCAACATTAACAAATTCCTAATGAACCGCCCCCTTAAGTAAACACATCATCAAATCTCCACACTAACGTAATATACTTGCAATAACCCTTATCCCTGAGTGGCTTCCGGGCCTTGATAAGTGGTGATCACTGTGTAAAAAAATGTCTGAGAGAGTCAGTTTATCCAAAAGAATGGGTCAGTTTCTGTAGTACATCTTTGGTGTATTAGCTCAATGCGAATTAGAGAATGTATAATTAGTAAAAGAAATACTACAAAAACTTAATCTAATCTTAATTTAAATTGATTTCGTACAAAATTGGTCTTTTCAAACGAGCTGAGCTATTAAGATTCGCATTTTCTTTGCATAATCGTAATGGCGTAACTCGATTGCGGAAATCAGATGAATAATTAAAAGCCCAGCTCTTTTGTAAAGGCCCGATTTTTTATGTTGAAATAAAGTGTTAGTAAGATTGAGTAAAGTTTGTGATGTATTCTTTCTTCTGACCATGATATATATATATATATATATATATATATATATATATATATATATATATATATATATATACTAATATGTATATATATACATTTTTCCTGTTGAAAACGGGCAAATGTTGATTTAGAACGAGTGGCTTATGTTCAATTGATATAAAATGTGCACACTGCATTTATAAACGATATTAATAATGAGGAATCTATTAGTTAAGTAAGAACGCTCATATGTTTTCTTAATTAGAAATCATGCTAATAATATTTAGTTATTGTTATTACTTAGCTAGCATGGATAGTAATTCTATTTTGCCGACCTAATTTTTATTTTGGCGTTTTACGCGGACGATGAAAATTGAATTACAGTTCTGAAATCCGTTTTGTCATTTCAAACAGCATTTACGTTATACATGCCAGCTATAAGATGTATATATATATATATATATATATATATATATATGTATATATATATATATATAAATATTTATTTATTTAAATAAATATATATTTATATATATTTATTTATTTAAATAAGGGTGTAGTCACCAACAATGTGTATTTTTTTAACATTATTTTATTATTCCGTGTCTTGGTTTTTCATTGAGAATTATGTTTTGATCATTGTAATAATGTTTTTAAATCATTGAAACATTATTACAATGATCAAACCATAATTCTCAATGAAAAACTAAGACACGGAATAATAAAATAACGTTAAAAAATACACATTGTTGGTGACTGCCCCCTTGTTTAAATATACATCTTTCTTTCCTTGGAATTTCTTAACCCATTATATATAATGGGTTAAGCTAGTACACACGCACACACACACACACACACACACACACACATATATATATATATATATATATATATATATATATATATATATATATATATATATATATAAATACTACCTGGCATATGTAACGAATATATATATATATACTTGCTGACATATATATATAAATATATATATATAAATACTAGCTGGCATATGTAACGAATATATACACACATATATATATATAAATACTTGCTTGCATATATAAAGAATATATATATATATATGTGTGTGTGTGTGTATGTGTGTGTGTGTGTGTATTCACTAGCTGGCAACCCGGCGTTGCCTGATCATATAATACGCTTAAACATATTTTAATTAAACAGATTGCGTATGCATTATTATAGAGTCAATCATTTATTGATTATTACGTACAAGCATGGTTGCCCGAGTCTTTGGTGGTGTGTGTTGAGCAAAAGAAAAAAAAGTGGTAGCAGGCTCGAATCAGTACCACGAAGGAGGAAAATAATGTGGAAAAAAATGTGACGTTTTTGCTGTTGCGATAATCGCCAAACCGGAAGTGCCGAATATTTAAATTAAGGCTAGTCAATCGAAAAGAGGGGACGACTTTCGAAAATATCGGCGAAAAAAGCAACCCCCTCCCTGAGGAAAAGTGCCCGGTTGAGGGTGAAGTCATTATGTTTTTAGCCAATTCTTCGATATGTGTCGTCCGAAAGATCGGGATTCGAAACGATATAAATATCATGAAAATCTATCTCCACTGTCAAACATTTTAGGCAGATATACATACATACATACATATAAACAGACAGGTTAGATTTATCTCATAGATTACCAGGAATAATTTGCAGACTGGACTAATTCGCAAATAAATAAACAAATAAAATAAAATAAATTTATAATGATAATGTTAGTCAAATTTCGTCTGTGTTTGTTTACAATACCACATCAGCTGATATTTGTGCTTGGCTATGAATTCTGTTGAAAAGTCACTTCTGATTAATAATTTGCAGCGATTTTAAATTGCGCTTCTTCTTTTATCGTAAATAGAACTTATTAATGAATAAGAATTAAGATAAAATGATGACGTACACCCATGAACAGGGGTTCATTCGATCTGTTGTCGAATGGTCTACAACTAAGCTATATCTTCAAACTATAATTAATCCATTTTTAGAAGAAATGAGTTTCTGAAATTTTGTTATCTCCCTTTCCGGTGTAACGTAAAACATTTCCGTGTAAACATTTTTCTTTTTATGTATAAGAGAGAAAATTTATTTTTTAGATCAGATTTTTCGACTTCCGGTAATTATCGGATGAATTTTATCGAAGAACACTGACACATAATAAATTAGCTTTTTGTGAAAATTGCAAGAGACAGGCTCAGCCGCTTCGGAACCTATGAGGAATAAACTCAAATACACACAGAGTTACTTTTATATAATAGTATATATATTTGTGTGTGTGTGTATGTATGTATGTATGTATGTATGTGTGTGTGTGTGTGTGTGTGTGTTTGTATAAGTTAGTTATGAATAATGTCGAAACCTATTAGATAGTGTTTGAATGATAAATCGGAGTCGGAATCAGGAATGAGAAAATGTATCGGAATCAATTACGAAATTATAAAAAAATGTTTTGCCTATTTTCCGATGCCAAAAACGATTCTTTACAGTTTTTTTTTAAATTTGATTTTGTTAAAGAAAAATCTTCCACTGCTAGCAGTATTAATATAATTGTGAATATTTATTAGTTTTTAACCTTACAGCAAAGCTAAAATCAATATATCACCCCACCTATCAAGTATGTTTTACAGTTTGAGAAAATATTTGCACATTTATCATGTGTTTTTACGGTAATTGAAAAAAAATCATAGTTAAATATTAAGAGATCTGTAAAGAATCGAACATTTAGTAAGGAATTGTTTATTGTGTCGGAATCGGAAAAATATTGAGGATTTTCTAGTCAGTACTATTTAATTTTTTTCATATTGAGTAGAGGTTGGATATTTACAATGTTAGAATTAATTAATTAATTAATATGCTGGTTAGAGGTTGGATTTTTAAATATTAGCCTTAAATAATTAATTAATATTACCAACTCATAATTAATATTCATTGATTACTGTACACGCAATAAACCTTATCCCTTAGTTGCGTTCGGTCCTTGATAAGTGGTAACCCCCGATGTAAAAAATATGTTGATTACAGGTTGGATATTTACATGTTAGAATTATTTAATTAATTAAAATGTTGATTAGATGTTGAATAGTTACATATTAGCATTAATTAATTAAATCATATCTTGATTAGAGATTAAATATTCAAATGTTAAAGTTAATTAATTAAATTATATGTTAATTAGAGGTTGAATATTTACATGTTTAAATAAATTAATTAAAATATATGTTGATTACAGGTTGAAAATTTACATGTAAGAATTAATATGTTGGTTAGATGTACAATATTATCATATTAGAATTAATTAATTAATGAATTAATATGTTGATTAGAGGTCGAATATTTACATGTTAGAATTAATTAATTAATATGTTGATTAGATGTTAATATTATCATGATATAATTAATTAATTAATTAATATATAATTAATAATTAATATGTCCATAAGAGGTTGAATATTTACATGTTAGATTTAATTAATTGCTTAATTAATATGTTTATTAGAGGTTGAATATTTACCTGATATAATTAATTAATTAATATGTTTGTTAGAGGTTGAATATTTACATGTTAGAATAAATTAATTAAGTAATATGTTTATTAGAGGTGAATATTTGCATGTTAGAATTAATTAATTAATGAATTAATATGTTGATTTGAGGTTGAATATTTACATAGAATTAATTAGTTAATATGTTGATAAGAAGTTGAATATTTGCATGTTAGAATTAATTGATTAATATGTTTATTAAAGGTTGGATATTTGCATATGAGAATTAATTTATTAATATGTTTATGAGAAGTTGAATATTTACAGGTATGAGTTAATTATTTAGTTGATATGTTGATTTGAGGTTTAATATTTCCATGTTGGAATTAATTAATTGATTTACATGTTGATTAGAGGTTGAATATTGACATGTTAGAATTAATTAATGGATTTATATGCTGAAAAGAGGTTGGGTATTTACAACTAACATATCTATTAATTAATTAATTTTAACATGGTACATATCAAACATTTAATCGACACATAAATTAATAAAATACCCTAACCCTAACCCTTACCTTAACCCAAATGCTCCTTGTTCGGAAATCTCTGCTGTTGTGTCACATCACAGCGAAATATAATCGAGCACTCTTAGATGTCAATGATATAGTTTACAAGATATCTCAAGATGTCATTGACTTCCCACCTAAAATAAAAGTTTTTTATACCTATCGTAGGGGTTTCATCAGCGAGACTGCTTTTATTTCGGAAGAAGTGAGTAGCTCACTAGATTTCAACTTCTTTGGGGATGATTCAGCGGGGGATCGATTAATGACCGAACTTTAAGTTTCCAATAGTACATGGGAGATCGAGTTCAATTATGTGAAACTAGAATGCAATCACTGTGTCTTGTTGCGAGACAGCACTGCGGTAATCAAGAGTTTGATAATTAGAGGCGACGGATTGTCTGGTCCATCTCCTGCAATAGATCGAAGCAATCCACTAGTCACTGTTTCAAAACAGTAAAAAGCCTCTACAAGCCGAGATATCTCTTTCCAGGCAGTCGTACATTTTCCTCTGAATCCTCTGTTATTTGTGTTACCTTTGGTCGAGGAGATAGAACTGTGAATTGCTTGTGCATTACCTGCTGGATACTGGCAGTGGCCGAATTTATTTGTCTGATGTCTTTTTTTTATTACATTTTCACCCCAAACAAGGCACATTGCCACTTTGGTGTAGGGGGCTACTATAAGGGACAATAACTACTGGGGTACTATGTAGGGATTTGGGCAGCAAGATGTTGGTTCACGTTGCACTTGAACTTCTGCACGCCAGTACAGATAGGGAAGCAGTCTTTGTTTTTTTGATTTTTTATTTCTGGCAGTATGGGTTGTCATTTATAGCTTGCTACCCTTCTTGGAGAATGCGAGCGGAAGTTCAGAGAGATGGTAATGGACGTTGATTTGGAGTCTAGCCTTACTATTCACGTTCCGTTGCTGCTTACCAACATATTGGATCTATTTCTAAATCTGAAAAATTCGCAATTACTGTTTTAGGAGTTCAAATCGATTGGATGTTCATTACCTGAGCAATTTGAATGCATAAGGGCTATTATTTTCTGCAGGGTCTTTGTATCTGCTGATCTCGTTCCCTTGGTAAAGAACAGTCTTTTTCCACAGACCCTGCCTCTGTTTGAACGTCTTAGAACCACTGTGTGCGAGTGTAGAGGGATTCGGCTGCAGACCAATCTTCAAGTATACTGAGCTGTGATTTTCTCATCTAAGCTTGTAAAACTCGCAAATGCCAGACATGCCAAGAAACTGAACCAATTCCATATGACTCACCTACGTAGATTATTGAAAATCAAGTGACAGGACAAGATGCCATACAGAGATTTCAGCGCGATCAAACCTTTCATCAGTACACACCATGTTACACTAGTGCCAGGTTTGTTGGGCAGGTTATATATCTCGCATGCCTGATTCAAGGCTCCTAAAACAGCCTCATTATGGCGAATCGTCCCCCCCAAAAAAAAGGACCGCAGGAGGGCAGTAGAAACGGGTCAAGATAATCTGAACGTCTCCCTAAAACATTTAGTTTGAATTCTAACTCATGGAAAGAAACTACCCTAAGGTATCTCACAAAGGGGCTACAATTGCCGAATCCACACGCAATGAAGAGTGCTAGAGAAAACGTGACATTAGAAAAGACAGAGCAGTCAGCACCTCTGATGCAAAATTATCCCACAGGTGTCTAACATGCGGGAAGTACTTCGGAGCTCGTATCGGTCTAACAAACCATCTTCGAACTCAAAGAACAGTTGCATGATCATGATCGTCTTCGGAGCGATGGACAAACATCACCATCCAGCAATTTATACCTATCTATCTACCTACCTACCTACCTATCTATCTATCTATCTTTCTGTGTGTCTATGTGTGTGTGTGCGCGTTGGCAAGTGTGTGTATCAGTGTTTGCTTTTCTTTTCTAATTGCACCAATGTTCAATTTCTTCCTTCGATCAAGCATAGGAGATTTGAAATGATCGAAGTAATTACAGTCCGATAAATAAATAATAAATAAATGACACCCCACCGGATAAGCAATTTGCCAAGCCTAAGTGAGTTAGTGCGAATGAGGTTCGTCTAAGGAGAAGCCGCGTCTCGCAAGAAAATCTGTCCAATTTCGGAGATGTCAGAAGAATCTTCTGGAAGCGACATGCAATTTAAGTCGGGTTAATAATTCCTGATCGTTTCTGATCAAGAGTAAATAGAGATTTCCGATTTGATCCGCGAGAATGGCAACACTTTTGCGGTGGAAATGGTGTTGATGAAAATACAGTAGGGACGAAAATAGCCTGGCAAGAGAAGTAAACAGACAGATAAATTTACTCTCTGATGACCTTAATCTAGCAAGATATATGTGAACCAAGTGTAACGTAACCCAACATGTTGTAGCCTCAGTCGCAAAATAAACAAAGAATAGAAACGAACTTCAACTCGCTTTTTTTTTGTTGTACAGCGCTATTTATTTCCTCATTTTCCCGCCACACGTTACTTCTCGTTACGGCTGTGACGTTTATCTGAACATGCTCTTGAAAGTTATCAACATCTCTAATGTGATCGTTTTCTCGATTATGCTTTCCTGCGTTTATATTCTTATTTTTCCTTACTGTTACGTTATTTCGAAAGAACAACTACAGTCCGCCACAGTTTAAATCTTCCTAAGCGTGTCACGATCAATGATAACGTTGTAGTCTCAGTGCCACTCAACTAACAGAGCTCTGGTTAAAATTCAGGAGGATTAAGAATCTGGATACGGTGTTCTCTTGTCGTCTCTGTCTTTGCACAAGGCAAGCAATTACGTGAATGCGACAACATTACTTCTGTATTATCCCTTTGTGTCTTCTAAGCCAAATCTTCCTCTACATTTCCTGAAACCGCTCAACCTTGCTGCTCTCGGCGTCGGAGCTAAACTAATATCTGTATTTGAATATAACCGTCAGCATGATGTCACACAAGAACAACTACAGTCACCCATTGTCAAACTTTTCCCCAGCGTGGTAAGATCAGTAACAACGTTTTAATATCAGAACTCCTCAACTAACAGAACTCTGGTGAAAATCCAGGAGGTGTCAGGATCAGGATACGTTGTCTTTTGGTCATTTCTGGCTTTTGCATAAGACAAGCAAACACGTTAAAATGATTACGTTACCTCTGCTATTTTCTCGTTTCATTTAGGTCGAGTTTTCATGAAAACGCTCAATTGTGAATCTCTCCGCGGCAGAGCTAAACGAATAGTGTGTTTAACGAGGACGACTTGATGCAAAACAGACGAACTCGATACAAGATTTTTGTGCGATCTACGCAGAAGTTTAGCTCGTTTAATAATTGAAACAACAACAGGAATGTAGCGATGGCTAAGTGGTTAAAGACAGAGACGGAACACCTGGGTGTACCACGTTCAAACCAGTTCGTTAGAGAGAAACAATTTTACTAGGAAGATGTTGGCAATGTGATCCCTAAAGTATGTACTTGACGTCTTTACCGAATGACTGCCAAACAGAAAGATATCGGAGACACAAATGCCAACAATAATCATTTTATCAACTCGAAATCAATGAAAGATGCCCCACAACAATAGTTATGCAACCACCACCCTCACCACATTGCTAACAGCTAGACATGAAATTTCTGAATAAAATAATCTGTCCCGGGCGATTTATAACATTAACAAAAAAAAAAAATTATGGTGATATACAAAACAGAGGCAATAAAATTCCTTCAGAAAATCAATATTTTTTGACAAAGTTTAATTTTGTTATGTTGTACATTGCAATAACCTAAAAAAAAACTTCTTTCTCCAGTACATTTAAAAAAAAACCCAAACAAACTCGTTATCTTCTAACCTAGTTCGAAAACTAAATTTAACCTTAATCTTATTAGCAGCTTCTCGAACTTAACGTCATGGGCAATAAATATTAGAATAGCCTATAAATGCTGGATAATTTGACATTTAATGTGTTTACGAAACTCACACTATACTCTGAATTATGTAACAAGAAAACTAAATTACAGGCTGGAACGAGAAAATTATCGCCATAGAAAAGACGGCATAATTTTATCTCCATTTATTTAAACTGGTTTCCTTTTTGTTGTTGCGGACCGTCTACTAGTTGGCCAGCTGTTCTAGCAGACTTCTATATATGACTGAAAGTGACACAATGCTCTAACGAGCGAGATCGGAGATGTGCCACTGTACAACTCCTGTAGATAATTGTACATATGTTGCATAGGGGACAATATTAGAGAGAGTCGGATGGGGGCATTCATATTTACTAGAGACGGCGGACATGTAATACAGTGAGGGGGAGAAGAGAGAGAGAGAGAGAGAGAACGATATTAATACAATTTACAGTCTGTCGTTCTTATTACATATATTTAGAGAGCAGGATTATCAGTTCTTATGACATAGGAGGGGGACTGTCATTACTTAGATGGAGAGGGGGACCCATTTCTTGGATAGGTTATACACAAAGTTCATTATAAAGATGAGTGACATAATGTTAATTAAGATGAGAGGACACAAAGTTCATATTAACGATTAGTTCACATTACCTTCAATTTGGTTGAAAGACAACACGGAGACGCAGTTACAAAATGTGATGTGTTCTTTTATTACATTCGGCCTGTTGCAATCATGATGGTTCCAGGAATTCAAAGTCGATTACATGATTAAAACTTTCTAACCCTTCGCTTCCAAAGGGGGGCCCTCTTCTGACCAATGCCAGCTCTGTCTCCCGTCTATCCAACTCTGTCTACCCGTCTCCCCACTCTGCTTCAACTCTAGCTTCTATATTGAGAATTAATTTCTGCCATGACATCATATGCATGTTCAAAACGTGCTGGACCTCGTGGAGAACTCATACTTTGTTTGGCACGTTTCCAAACCACTTTTGCAGACAATGAGTTTTCTCTAACCTATTTTTCGACCTAACTTATTTTCCAACATATTTAAATTTGCTGTTGCTCGTTCTGACCTTATTTTAATTCAGTGTTCATAAAAAACAATTGAACAATCAAAATTTCTTTACTCAAACATATCTAATATTTTATATTAATCTGAACAATGCGAATTCCTCCCTGAATATATTTCCGAAATTTGCTTACCAGGTTCGAATCTCGGTCTATCTCATCTCATTTTCACTTATCTAATGTTTTTCTTCCTTACAAGAAAAGGGAGACATTTCTTGTAACACATAAATAACATTTTCTTTGTAATCACTGTAATACTGTAATTCTTTGTAATATTAATAATTAATCCTTACAACGAAACCAAAATTTGCATCAGAGTCGATTATTTTCGCTTGTCAACTTGCGAATTAACTGCAAATGAATTATACCAAATTAAGAAATCTTTTTCAGCGAACAGCCAGCAAGAGGAGAGGATCGCCAAACTACTGCCCGGCATCCGGCCCGCAATGTGTATCCTTCCTGAAGACTTTGAGTAATACACGTTGGGCTTTTTCTTTTGTTTTTCTTATTTTTTCTTCTTCGCCTGCCAACCGCTATTGAAACAAGAACTACAACAATCTCACATCAGCGCTGCCATCGTAGAAGTGGTCAAGACCGCACTATTTGACTTGTGTGAGTGTCAAAACTTAGAACTATACTGGTGTACCGATGAACACTACTGTTTTTACTCGTGTTATATCTTAGCTTGAGGGGGCCGGGTCTTCGTCGTGTTATAATAGGTTGTTTCTGTAAAAACTTTTATTTTCAGATTTCAATCTTACAATTATAAATTGAAATAAGAACATTGATAGACCGTAAGGAAGGATCAAGTCTTATCTGATTTTTCGTGTCTATATTATATAACATATTTCTAGAATATCTTATGAAAATGTTGATAACTTAAAAAATATATCTGATTAGGATGCCCTTTAGCATAGTGACCATGATGTCAATACATTATATAATTTTACATAATCAATCATGTTATTTTCTTCTCTTTTGCATTTAAAATGCACCTACTCATGTCAATTGTTCTTGCAGTACACCCGGGTTGAATTTATAAGACTAAAACTTGTTTATGGGCAATAAGACTAACATGATTGGTTTTAACTGATCATAGCTGATCAAACAAGAACAATCTACTGTGTGTACAAAATTCCGTGTCTAAGATTACATCGGATGAAACGTTCTGAAGATAACAGATGTACATTTTAGTATCAATAACCCCAAACATTTCAAAAAATGTCAATACTGGTTTTAAATGTTCAAAGACAAAAAACAATATTGTTTTATATTATGTAGTAATAATAAATTGTGAAGAACAATTGTGACCATTTAATAGTGATTAGATGCCACGATTCTAAAGTTTAACATGTGTTTACGAAGAAAAAAATGCTTTTATTCCATCAGCTAAGTCAATCCAAAGTCGATTGATGCATTTAAAAAGTTACTTGTTTCTCAATGTCTCACATGACATGTACATCTTCCTACAATCACTGGTTCTACCAGATCAGGCTGTCTGAAGATATTGGCTTCCTGAGACGAAATGCACCTAACATTGATGCTTTTTGTTTTTCTACTTCCTTTTGCAAAATTAATTATGTTCTGTAAAACCCAAAACAAAAACAACTACCCACCTTCCCCTCACCTTATCCTTCTTACCAATTTTCCTTTCTTTTTCTATCTCCCCAACTTCCTGACTGGTATCCTAACTTGACATGTACCAAGCATTAATACTGTAACCCTTTTTCACCCCCCATTGCAAAACACAGGACAGGGGACAAAAACGATAAAATCTCTTTTAAAACAACGAAACCAAACACTACAAACTAAAAAATAAAGATACAAACAGCTTGAAGAATAAAAACATTCTACAAAATAACTGGATGCAACATGAATACTATTTCAAAAATAAATTGATTCGGCATTAAATAACCTGAAAAGGGTTAATATGCTGTAAAACAAAAAAAAAACAAAACAAAAAAAATACAAAAAACAAACAAACCAAACTCTACACATAAATATTTTAAAATATAAATAACTTGCAGCATAAAAACTGTTTCCCAAATAACTGGTTTCGATATTAAATAATCCAAAAACGGTTGATATGCCGTAAAACAAAACAAACAAACAACCAACCATTGAAATTTGATTAAAAATTGTATAAATTCAAAATATTATGTTACTAATAAACACTTAAATTTTGTCAGGCCTTTCTTGATTTGAACCCCGCACCTAGGGTTTAAAATTAAAAGCTAATACAACTACCCCGTATCATAAGTTTTGTCTGCTTTTACAAAAAAAAAAATGTAATTCTTTTGGCTCATCATGTGGATTTCGACCATCATTTTAGACACATGGAATGCAATTTAACCAAATTTAAACATTTCGAATATTTACTAATGGAAGAGATTTTGCTGCAGCTTAATCAAGATTAATCAAGTTAGAAACCCTAAACACTTAAAAGTCTGGTGCTTCATGTGTAATTCGTGAATAATGAATCTGCACGTATGGTGAATCTGTGCTGCCTCTGCCCATTTATATCCTAAGATTAAATGGTTTATCCGGTCCTGATCATACGCCTATCCCTACTAAAATAGACAGCAAGATTAGGTAAATAACGGGAATGAATTAAAAAGACAAATACATACACCAATGCATATAATAAATCTGACAAGAAACACTTGCCATGAAAATCTATATATAAAAGTGAAATTGTCTGTGTGTATGTTTCCGTGTACATTTGCCTACCAAACAACTCTGTCAATTTTATGTCTACTCGAGATTTGACGTAAAGAAAATTGAGAGTTGGGAAAATCTTTTTATCCGGTTTTTAGTCAGGAATTTGGCCGTCAAGGAGTCAAATTTCAACGATTTCACTTTGGAAAACTCTACCAAACTCCTCCAGAAATTTTCGGTCTAAACACTTGAAACTTTAGATATATATTATATGGACATGTATCAAACTTCTACATTCGATTTGAGCCCAAAACAACAAAAGTTAAGGGTTGAAAATTGGGGTCAAAGTTTAAACAAATGACCTCTGTGGTCTCTACAAATTACTCAGCCAATTGTTGGTCTAAATATTTGAAATTTTACATAAAATGTATTCAGACATAAGGCAAGATTTTTATATGTTTTTTGGTCAAGGATTCGGCTGCCAAGAGGTCAAACTTCAAAAGATTTTACCTTTATGCAATTCTTCTGGATCATATTGCAGCTTGGGGGCATCGATTTCATAGATGCGAAATGAAACTTAAACCGATTAAAAAGTTCGCATAGAACTTCCCTAAGAACTTTTATTTTCAGCTTTCAATCTTACAATTATATACTAAAAATTCCCTTATTTCGTTTCTGATGTTTTCTTCCAATTTTTGTAGGGTTTGTTAACATAGCCTCTTTCTTTAAAATATCTCCACAAGAAAAAGTCGGGACTAGTCAAGTCTGGGGAACGTGGTGGCCATTTGACATTGCCATAGCGAGAGACAATCTTGTGACCAAAGTATTGCTTGAGAACTCTCACAACTTGCGTACGTTGCTTAATGATATACTTATTTATAATTAATTTCCAAAATAGTATCTATAAAATATCCGAAATAGAGAAAAAATAACCATTAATGGTAAAATGACAAAGATTTAAAACCTTTTAGTCACTTTTGAACCCTGTACTATCTCTGTTAATAAAGTGTTTTCTTTACATATCAATTGTGTCTGCTTTCTTTAATATTTTTATTTCTTTTTTCGCTTTCCATTTTCTACAATCGAGATTGAATTCAAAATCTCTAGTTGTTGATATTTAATGCTAACTTATTGTGGGATTTCCGTGGAGTTTTTTTTTATCTGTAAAGAGAAAGGGAAATTATGGATGACCGCACAAAGAACAATCTACCCTCGTACAATATATAAAGTGTTCAATTTGAAATTCCATGAAGATTGCTAAATACGACGAGATGCACAAGAAGAAGCTCGGAGGTTGCAACGATCGAATCGTCGTGAGAATAAATTTATGAAAAAAAAAAAGAATGTTTGGAATAATGCTTCGTAATTCCTTAAACGTTTTATTCCAGAAAAATAAAACTAATTCGTTTCGCAATTTCACGTGTTCTCTTATCTTTTTTTCCACGTGTAAATGCTTTTGGATCAACTCCACAGCTTCTCTTACGAATATTTTACTATCGAGCATCATGAATACAAACCATCTGTCTCGTAAAATGTGTGGCGTGCATTCTTTTCTATGCAATTCCCACGATTTGCTCGTGATCTTGTCACTAAGTGCGACTAATTATTCCGATTCATTTCGGAATGTGATAGAAAATTATTTCAACAGAAATTCGTTATCAACCGTGCAAAGATAGTATCACCTGGCTCTGACGTAAAACAAAATGATCCCGTCATTTCGATTGAAAGCTACAGTTTTGTCTCTCTCTCTCTTTCTCTTTCTCTCCCTCTCTTTCAGTCTTTCTCTCTTTCTCTCTATCTCCCTCTCTATCCCTCTCTCTCTCTCTCTCTCTTTCTTTATATGTTTCGTTTTTATCCATTATTCGCTGTATTTTATGGCGATTGAGAACAGTGTTTTAACATAGTTCTTGATATTGAAGCCATTTTAAAACGCGAATCATGCGTATCTCAAATTTTATTTTCAGCTTTCAATCTTACAATTATATACTAAAACAAAAACATGGATCGATTCTAAGAAAAAAAGGAGGAACCAAAGTCTTATCTAGTTTTGTGTGTCCATATTGCACAAAGTATTTTGTAATTATGCTATGAAAACGTTGATAATTCAAAAACTATTGATTAATCTTTGTTTAACACGTGCCCTGAGTGAGTTCAACCATAAAACGAGATTAGGTGTATGGATCTGAACATAATAATCAGTTAAATACTAAGGAAAAAGAATAGAAAATAAAACTTGGTTTTACTTTCGGCAGACGCGTAACGCTCGCTTCCATTATTTTGTCCTTTAATCTTAAAATTTCATAATCTATATTTCTGACAAAGACAGAAAAATTGCTGTTTTCTAGCTCAGAACTTATATTATACAACACTTATCGTTGGCAAGTTGCAATTTTTATTACTTTGAAGTAGTAATTAAAGATCTTTACATCGAATAGCTTCATGCATTGTCTGGAACTTCTATTAAATAAATATTTCCATTAAAAAGTATTTTCATTAAAAAGGATTTCCATTTGAAAAGAATTTAAATTTAAAAATATTCCCATTAAAAACAGATTTTCATTAAATAAGTATTTCTATTAAGAGGGGATTTCTATTAAAAAAAGATTGCCATTAAAAAAAGGATTTCCATTTGAAAAAAATCTCAATTTAAAAATATGCCCGTTAAAACGGATTTTCATTAAAAAATAATTTCCATTAAAAGGGGATTTCTATTAAAAAAAGATTGCCATTAAAAATCCATTAAACAAAAGGATATATTATCAAATACTACTACTACTACTACTACTACAACTACTACTACTACTAATAATAATAATTAGATCATCCATATTGCATACGAGTAGTATTGAGGAGTAACTCAACTCAATATCGACCATGGAATGAGAGGACTAAAGTAAAAATAAGGGAAACAGTAGTCACGAGGCTTTCAAAGTAAACCCATGGCTTACTGCTTCTCTTTTCTGTTCAATGATCATTGTTCACTGCTTTAAAAGTAAAACAAGCCATGTTAATAAATGGTATGGGTTTTGCTATTTTATTCTAAGATTAATTTTTCATTTATTTATATCTTGATATTGGCTTTGTTTTTAATTCCATTCTCGAAAAAAGAGATATAAGTATTATATAAGTATATAGTATATAGTATATCGTATTTCTCGATATTATAAATGTAATACCGAGAAATATATTACGATATTCGTTGCACGAGTGATTATATTATATTTTTAACCACATGTTGATTAAATGAAACTAGCACAACCCGTGGAAATTCCACGGCAGTTCACAAATTTTAAAAACACATTATAAAAAAACGAATAAAAGATAAAATAAAACAAATAATGAATTAAAAACAATTTTTATAGTAAATTCTTTTTTTTTAGAGCTAAAAAGAATAATTTTTTTAAAGTCAGATTTTTTCAATAAACCTCACAACAGATTTTTTCTAAATAAACTATAAAGCAACAGATATAAATTCATTTGCACAATTTTAAAAACGGATCTATAATAAAAAGAATTACGGTCTCGTCTGAACAGGACTTTTTTTTATTATAAAATAAAATAGTCAATTTTAAACCGAACACTGGCAGTCAAGTTGTTTTGTTTTTCTTTTAAAAACGTTTGGAGAGAACATGGCTTTAATGATTTTAAACTGATAAAGACCGACTATGAAGGGAGGTAATTCGTTTCTCATTAATTAATGTTTGCGATAATGATGTTTTTTTTTGTGAAACCGGACGTGGGACAAGTATACTGATATGTATTATTATTACTCTTTATCTGACTACTGTTCTAATCTTGAGTGTGATTTTTTACAACTTTTCGGTCGATGTAACCTCCTACCTTCTTCACGTGTATCTTGTTGAACTCGGGAATTTTTCTGTCGAACTCAGGAATTTGGACGGAATTCCGGACGGAACTCTTTATTTATTTTTACGGGAGTAACGTACTCTTGTTCCGTCAGCCATTACTAGATAGAGATCCTAAATAATTCGCAAATGTATTTTTTCGGTCGGCCACACTGAAGATTGTACTTCAACCTTCAAGAGAATATCACTTTTACAATTTATTTCGTGGAAGTATATTAATAGTTTTGTTAAATACCGAAGAAGCAGCTGTCAATGTAGAATAAATAAAGAGCAGTATTAAGAGAAAGAGACGAAATCGCCAATGACAGGTGTTTCGAATACATTGCAAAACCACTGCAGTAACCGAGATTGTTTGTCATTTTTCAAACGTTTAAGTTTCATATAATTTTAACGTTTTATTCGCGAAAACAAGTGCATATTTTGAGGCAAAAAAAGAAAGAAAAAACAAAAGAAAGAAAAGAAAGAAAAAACAAAAGAAAGAAAAGAAAGAAAAGAGCCTATCGAATTCGTGCATTGTTGTTCTCTCCGTTCCCTTTTTCTTTTAGAAAACTCCTCGCTTAATTCATTGGCCCTTATGCGCGATTAAATTAATTCCGTCTCATAATAAACGCAATATCTGGACGATCCTGTTCGTCCTCTAAAGGCTAATTAATTTTCTTCGCACTTTGCGCGGAAACACAAGCTCAAAAACAAAACAACACAAATAGAAATGCCACAAGAAATACACAAAACCTGCTACATTTGCCACATGTTTAAAGTCTGGGGAATAGCCACACGACGTTTTCATTAATATTTCCAAATGAAAATTATATTTTCAATAATATTATAACACTACCATCCATAATATAAATGCCATTTTTCTGTATAAATATATGCTTGTGTGTCCGGCTAATACTAAAAGAATACAAAACAATACCTCTTCACAATTAGATATGAAAATTAATAATATTTATTCTTTGAATTTAAACTAGCGCAATTTCCATCCATTTGTACTAACTAAAGTACAAACTGAAACGGAAGTACCTCCAATGTTTAATCAAGGAGTTCATTCCCTTGTGCCGACTCATATCTCGAATAATCTATAAAAACGAATGTCTCTGTGTATGTATAGTGTGTGCATATCCAGAGAGAGGAATGGACTAAGCTCAAATGAAAGACACGACTAGAGAGAGTGAAGACAAGAGCAAAGGAAAGGGTGAAAGGAATATATAAAAACATTTATAAAAATATGTTATACTTATATCCCCGGGCAACGCCAGGCAGTGCTGATTGTATTGTGTTTTACGTTCGAAATACGTAGATACCTTAAAACTAAAGACGTAAAACTAGAAGATACTGAAATTCATAAACAAAATTTAATCTATATATTACGTCGGTAGTCATGGATAACAGATAAAGATAAAACTTCATAAATTGTTGTATTTATGGAAAACATAAATAGACAGAAGGTTAATTTTAAATTTAATTTTTCTGCTACCTTATTTATTAAATTGCAAAATGAAAATACAAAATAGTTTTTTAAAAATCCCGCTACCCATGTTAATAATGTACTTCTAAATAATAACATTATTATTTCAGCACGGTCCGTATTCCGTATAAATGCTGTTTTTTTTAACGTTATCTGAGGCCAGCGCAGTCTAAATAAAACTGAATATAGCTTACGCTGTGGAAATACATTTTTAGATTGTATGGCAAAGCTATGTTAAAAAAAAAAGATGAGAGCAAGGGCCAGTCTCTTTGGAAGCACGCAAAAGCGTCGGGCATTTAATGACATGGGCTGAGAAGCTCTGACTTATCAATGAATCCGATCTCTCTTTCCATTCTTTTTTTTTTACATTTTCATCCCAAACAAGGCACATTGCCACTTTGATGTAGCAGGCTACTATCAGCGACATAAGCTATAAAGGTACTATGTGGGGAGTTGGGCAGCAAGATGTCGGTTCATGTTACACTTGAACTTCTGCATGTCAGTACAATTGGGGAAGAAAGAACACGAAATGGAATTCCAAAGTTTAGCGGTTCTGGAGAAGAAACTACTGGAGTAGAAGGCTCTCCTACATCTAGGGATCTCTACTGTGAAGGGGTGGGATTTTGCTGCTTGTTAGGTTTGTCGGGGGTATTTACGTCGAGAGGGTACAAGTGCTTGCAGTTCGTCGGAGCGTTCACCGTTAAAGTACTTGTAGAACAGACAGAGGGATGCTACATTTCGTCGATGGCACAAAGGCTGAAGCTTAGATGACAGTTCAGGACCTATCAGGTTGACGACTCTCTTTGAATCTTGTATAGGAGCGAGAGACTAGTAGCAGATGCACTAGCCAAAATATGACAACAATACTCCATATATGGGCGAATGGTGGCCTTATAGAGGTTCAGGATACTTTCGGGCGTTAGTAGCTTTCTAGAACAGTAGAGAGGACCGACCTACCTTTTTTGCAGCGGTCCTGGCAATGCTCTCAATGTAATTTTTCCAACTCACGTTTCCTGTGAACGTTAGGCCGACGAGTTTAAAAGATGTACTTTCATATAAAGAGTCTTTGGCCATTTCTATTGGTGGTAGAGAAGGTTTCTTGCAGTGATTGAAGGAAACAAGTTTAGTCTTGGCAGCATTGAATGTGACCATCCATTTTTCTCTCTGTTTTCCACTGCAGGTGACTAATGATTTTGAACGAAGATCATTGCATCAACTTTTTAAAAAAATATAAATCATAAACTTTAAACATTTTTACAGTCTGGAGCGATACAGTAAACCCCCAGGATAAGTTGGCCTAGAATACATTTTATTTTTCATATTACGATGTGCAAAAGTATGTTTTTCAGCCCCTGGTTACAGCATTTTCCCCGCCTTATGGCTTTATTGATAATGTTATTATATTGATTATATACATGTACTGTATTTTGGTACTAATTGTTTAATGCTGTATCGTGGGATTCTACTGTAAAAGCAAGATTATGGGAATGGTGAACGACCAGCAAATAATGAATGAAATACCATTGTTACGTTTGATATTTTCGAAACATGTATAAAAGAAGAGTTGGTATGCAACAATTACATATTACTTTTACAATAAATGTGAAGCAAAAATTAAACTAACAAAATTACAGATCTTTTACTCAGAATAAAGTATGATTTCATGATTTACAGATGTTTTATATAGCTACAACCTGCAGCATAGACAACATCGACGCAAGAAAACAAAATCTGACTTCGGATTTTTTAGTCACGAATGTTTTTTGTTAAAATTTGATTAATGTAAATGAGTTCTCAGTAAGCATGCAAAACAAAGAGTCACACGTTTCAAATCTTTTGTGCCGCTGTGTGTGTGTGTGTGTGAGAGAGAGAGAGAGAAAGAGAGAGAGAGAGAGAAAGGGAGAAAGAGAGTTCCCTATGAGTTAAATAACGGGTGGGCCAATTTTTTAAAAATCTGTCACAGAAATCTTCTTTCTGTGTCTTAGAAGAAAAAGGTGATTACACATGAATAGATAGTCTGGTAGAAGATAAATAATCCAGGGATTTACGTGTAATCACCTTTTTCTTCACCATATTCCCTCTCCTTCAGTATTTGTTACCAAGTAAGACCTTTGACTTACTTGTTGTTTCATCAAATACTTTTGCATGCAAAATCGGATTCCGCATTTTGCTAATTCCTACCCTCTGATGAGAAGGAAATTATTTCTTCGAAACTCCGCGGATTAAGGACTATCCACTTATCTAGTGTTTCCTTTTCAGATTAAATATGTCTTTAACTCATTTCAAAGTGTTTTTAACATGTTTTATTAACTGTTTGCTCGTATATATATATATATATATATATATATATATATATATATATATATATTTGTTTTTAAAATTTGTTTTTGAAATATCGTTACTTTCAATGTATACCGTTTTCGTTTAACGGGTCCAGATTGTTATGTTAAAACCAGTCTCCGTTTATTTTGAGTTAAGCTCAATGTATCTATTTAAAAGGTGCAGAGCATATGTAGTGTAAAATTTTGTTGAAAATTTAAAGACCCACGTTTTCTTTTTATAACCTTCATTTATTTCCTGAATTTTTTCCATTACAGCTGTTTCCTTAATGGGTAGGCAATTTTACGATTTATGTGTCCAATTTACGATTTATATTGGTGGGGACAGGGTATTTTTATGGACACATAAATCGTAAAATTACGTACCCATTAATGAAACAGCTGTAATGGAAAAAATCCAGGAAATAAACAAAGGTTATATAAAAGAAAACGCGAGTCTTTGAATTTTCATCAAAATTTTACACTATATATATATATATATATATATATATATATATATATATATATATATATATATATATATATATAAGCTACTTTGTGTGTGAGTTCATTCCTCATATGTTCCAGAACGGCTGAGCCTTTTTTTTTCAAATTCATACAAAGCTAATTTATATGTCTGGCAGTGTTCTTAGATATGCTTTGAACAGAAATTCATCGGACAAGTGTCTAAAATTGAAAAAAACAAACTCCGATTTAAAAATAACTTTTCCCTCTAATAGATGAACAAGATTAAGTGTTACAGGGGAATATTTTACGTTACACCGTCAAGGAAGATTATAAAATTTCAGCAAATTATTTCTTCGTAAAAAACAGATTTATTATAATCTAGTGACATAACTGAATGGAAGAGCATTCGATTGCAGATCAAATACTCCTCTGTTTAAGTCTGACTGTAGCTCACCATTTTATTTTTTTCTCTTATTAATGAGCTCAATTTACGATGAAAGAAGAAGTACCATTTAAAATCGCTGGAAATCATTTTTTTTTATATTTTAAAACTAAACATTAATAAGAAAGGACCTTTATCCAGGGCATTAATCGCCAAGCCCAAATATCAGCTAATGTGAAATTGTAAACAAAAAACAGACGGGATTATCATTATTTATTTATTTATTTATTTATTTATTTATTTGCGAATTAATCCACCGGGCTAATTCGTCGTAATGTATAATATATAATATAAATCTCACCTATCTGTTTTGATGTATGTATGTATGTATGTATGTATGTATGTATGTATGTATGTATGTATGGCTCGCAAAAACATTCGACGGAGGCGACGGCTATTCACGAAATCGATATCGTTTTGAATTCAAGCATTCGGACGACAAATATCGAAAATTTGGTCAAAAACATTAATTTTTTAACCCTCAACTTTTCTACATAAAGTGGGTGCTTTTGTCGCCGATAATTTCGAAGGGCAATCTCTCTTTTCGATTGATTATGTAAACCTACGTTACTAACGGATTGGCGATGGGCGCAACAACAAAGACGTCAATTTTTTTTCACGTTGTTTTCCTCCTTCGCGGTACGGGTTCGAGCCTGCCTGCCTACTACCATTATTTTTTTTTTGCTCAACACACACCTCCAAACACTTGGGCAACGCCGGGCACCCAGACTAGTAATCCATAAAGCTTGATTCTATAATAATACATACGCAATTTGCATGAATTGAAATACCATGTCTTGGGGTATTGTTCGCCAGGGCAACGCCGGACTGTCAGCTAGTAATGTATAGAGATCAAGTGTCAACCCCAGAAAGTGGTCCGTCGGTTCCCGAGAACATCGACTGAAGTAAAATAATAAAAATGTAAACGTCATTTTAAATTATAAAAAGAAGTAATCCCTGCAAATGTATTTATCGGATTGAAAATATTTCTCGGAGTACACATTCGATACTAGATAAGTGAAAATGATATTAGGATAAGGTTAGAATCGAACCCTGTAGGCAAGTGTTAAAGATAATGGAAAATGGAATGTTAGAAATTAAGTCCATTCTTAGTTCTATTAGAAATAGTTAATTATTTTTTATGTCGGAAAAAGAGGCGATTGTTCATTGTTTTAGAAATCTGGATATTAAATATGTCAATTAAATCATTGCATAATGCGAGTTAAAATATATTGTATAAAAATAGCTTAGATTTAGATTGAGGATTCATTGTTTACAAAACGTGTGCTTGAACAATCATTTGTGAATCCACGTGAAGTAGTCACGTTGTTAAACACACTTCTGACGTCATAAACAAAGGAGATTTCTCAATATATGAATCTGAGGGTTCCAAGTTAGAGTGAGTTGATGAAAGATGATCAGATAATAAGACATGATCACACACAGTGATAGAATCAGTTGGAGAGTGGGAGCCCCTTAGAGGCGAAGGGAGAAGATTACACTATCTAGTCGAAAAGGCTGGGATTCCTGACATCACCGATCGGTCGATTGAATAATAAAGAAACTATAAACTGTTTGTCTCGTGTCGTCATTCCTTACAACCAAAAAAGTTAAATGTGTTTTTATTATCATTATGCAACGAACTTTGTACAACGCTTACAAATAATGTGCCTCCTCCATCATAAATAAAGTATCTCCTCTCCTCTATATGTGCTAACAAGAATCATCCTAGTCTGATATAAATATTTCCCTTACTATCATCGTAATCTGTTATGAGTCCCGGTTAATGTGTCCCCAATATGTACCTGCTATTCAACAAATGTATTAAGATACAAGCCACATATTTAAAATGAATAAAGCAATTGTGTAAAATGTATATCAGGAGACGTGTAACTAATCTTTTTTTGAGTACAAACTTTTCTCCAAATTCAATTTGTGATTACTTTTCTATAGACAATAAATGTCTGTTCATTTCATCAGCAGATAAAAAGGTCGATCATCAAAATATCGAATCGGAAATTAAATTATTTCTTCAGAGAAACGGGCCGATCGATTCAAGCCCAAACAGCTTTCTATAAGTATTATCGCATTTCATATCTCCTTTACATATAAATACCCAGCAAGGAAACCTAACATTGCCCGAGATTTAATACGGATCAACGAATATTCCACACTTCTGATACTTTCATTGCCATCGAAATCTGTGAAATCGATCATTTTTCAATCAAATAGATTAAATGCTTGCTCTAGCTGAGGACTCATCGCGGCACATTGGGAGAATACTTCATACGCCTCGCCGTAGTGACTTAGTTCATAATACATTGTTGTCTACATTGCACTGTAGAGAACCTACTTTTTGCTTTTAAAATTATCTGTAATATAATGGCTTAAATTAAAGTTTAAAATACAAAACTAACACATCTGAATATATTAAATTATTGAAATTAATCCTTTTTATAAATAGAGAAGTAAATAAAATTACCATAACAAAATAACACAATTGCCGAAAAGCACGGCAATTAATTTAATTTTGTAATTCTTATTATATTAAACTAGTTTCTATTTATATAAAATGTGGAATGTGTACACGTTTATATGTTTGCATGCACTTGATTAAATCCTGAACTAAGGTAACCGATCATTATGAATGTTGAAACGCCGCTGATAATCGCAAAGAATATTAATTTGAGATATATTTAGTTTCATTTATGTTTATGGATAGAAAGAAAAAAAAGTGGAATTTTTTTTTTAGATATTCCTAAATTTATGAAATTCTAATACGTATGAGATATAATACGCATTAAAGTGAGGGTGGATGGAGGTAGCATGCTGCGAATATTAAATTGGCGTATATATATATATATATATATATATATATATATATATATATATATATATATATATATATATATAAAATGAAAATTACAATTGAATTTACCAAAATGATCCAAGATGGTAAAATTAAAGTAAATTATAAATTTAGGACTATCCATTTATCTAGTGTTTCCTTTTCAGATTAAATATGTTTTAACTCATTTTAAAGTGTTTTTTTAAACATATTTCATTAACTGTTTGCTCATATATATATATATATACATATATATATATATATATATATATATATATATTAATATGCAGATATCCTGATTGTATTTTTTGTATGGAGACATAAATTTTGTTCCACACTTTCGCAATTAATTCAAACTGTCCTGGGACGGGTATTATTTAAGTTAGTTCTACAAGTTAAGGATAATAGATATAGTTTGAATATATTTATGCAGACTTTTTTCCGATAACATATCTGAATGTTGGACTTGTCAAATGCACATTATTCAACTCTCTTTAGAGAGCAAATTCAATTATTCATTCTTCTCTACCATAAACTTTTAGACTTTACGAATGGGATCGATACCATTATTGCTAAGGCTATTTTCATGGGAGTCCATTAAGAGAATCGATAAACATTTTTTTTTATAATAGACATTTTCTGCGAGAGTTCGAATCAAGTTTTCACATTTTAATGCCGAAGAGGAATTGTTCGCATCAATTTCTCCAAAAAGTCCCGGAGGAATGACCCGATGGTTTAGCATGGCCGTAAAATGCAACCTTTGTGCTGTTTTGTTAAATCTGTGATATAACCTATCGACCACAAAGAAGGAAGCCCACAAAACAAAGATATGTTTATTCGAAGATATGTAAAGTGATATATAAGTTTTTTTTTAGAAGTAATCCATGTTTATTGCTGGCTATTTTAGACGTTTTACGGCATATCAGCACTTCTAATTTAATACTGGAAAACTTACATATGCTAATTACAACTGTCTTAATACATTATATATATATATATATATATATATATATATATATATATATATTGTATTGGTAGTAATTATTTGTTTGTTCAAAACAAAATATACAAGTGTGTCTACCAAAAGAGTGATCAATGTTTAGACAGAGCCAAAATAAGTGAATTTAGTTTACAAACAAATGGCTACACATAAGCATACATGTTTCAGCGAAAACCCAGTAAGGGAATCGCTTCGTCAGGCCAAGGACATCTCTGGCTGTTTCAAGTCAAACATTGCCAATTTATAACTAGGACTACATCATATTTAAGTGTAAAGGGGGAGACAGGACCTAAAGAGAAAGTATATACATTAAAATGTGATCATCCATTATGTTAATTATATTAATTTATTTATTATTTTATTTTATTTATAGTGCGTAATGAGTTTCAAGTAGAGTTTCAATATTATTAGTAAATTCCTAGTTCAGTAGGTAAGTTGTGTAGAATATGAACCAAAGATTTAAAAAAAAAGAAAAAAAGGGGAACGGTTGTATTCAACTGTAATATGTACATCATAAGTATAATTTATTAACATTAATATTAATCAGTTAAAATATATAGTTATGTGAATTAGGCCACTAACGTCTAAAATAAAATAAATAGTATACGTTTTTTGAAAAAAGTTTACGATGTAATGAATAATTAACGAAATAATGTCAGTTATATAATTCATTGTAAATGCTAACGTTAATATATATATATATATATATATATATATATATATATATAGTAAGTTATAAAATATATATGGCGATTAAGCTACACTGAATATTCCGCGTTTCATCCACTCTATGACTCTTGAACAACGTATTGAGCACTTTTGAAGTAAATACTTATCCCAGCTAAATAAAATTGCTCACTATACTAGATAGAGCAAATAAAGATGTATAAACATCGAAAAATTATGGGTTAACAAAGTATATTTTACTATAATGTATTCTTTGTCTTGCATACAATAAAATTTGTATATTTGAAATTTAACTTTTTCAAATCACAAATTTTAAATTCCTAAATTATATATATATATATATATATATATATATATATATATATATATATATATATATATATATATATATATATATATATATATATACTAGCAAAAGTACCTGCCGTTGACTGTGTTCAAAAACAGCCTATAGAAAATGGACTCTGATTTATGAAAGTACGATAGGTTATGAAAAGGAAGGGTTGTAAAGAGATAGCTTCGAATTTGAGGGTATCAAAACCAAAGCAAAATATGATGAAAGTAAACTAAAATAGATAAACCCCATAATTTATTATACCATACCTGTTCACACTTAAACACTTATCACACTATTCTGTGGATCTATATTAAAAAACCTTGCTAAACTTTATGACATATTTCCATTCTATGGAGGTCAGGCGCGAACGAACACTCCATAATTTTATTATACCATATTTCTTCAAACTGAAATAAAATATTCAAAGTATACGTACGCAGATAGATATGAAAAGTCTATATTAAAGTTTGTGCCTATTTCCATTCTATGGAGGCCAGGCGCGAACGCAGACCCCGCAATTTTATCATACCATCCCTATTTAAGTTAAAACATATATATCAAAGTATTATTATGTACATCTATATCAAAAACACTTGTAAACGTTTTTTTTTTTAATTTTAAATTTTTTATTTCCATACTTTGTAGACCAGACGCGAACGCAGACCCTACAATTTTAATGAACCACTGTTCTACCAGATCAAACATACCCATTCCTGTGCCTCGATACATCTTGTAGCATTATATGTAATCAGTTTTTTAAAATAGTCAACCATATAGGAGCCTATTCCTGACAACACGCATACACACGCACACACAGCTTTATATATATATATATATATATATATATATATATATATATATATATATATATATATATATATATATATATACTAACATGGGTACCCGGCGTTGCCCGGGTGTTTGGAGATGTAAGCTGATAAAAAAAAGAAGGTAAATGTCTTAAATGTTGACCTCTATTATGACCCCCTAAAATTTGTTATTTTGGGCTCAAATCAAGTTATTAAATTTGATCCATGTCCAAGGAACCTATATCTAAAATTTCAAGTGTTTAGACCAAAAATTGTCGGAGACGTGTGGTAGAGTTCTCAAATGTCAAATCGTTGAACTTTGACCCCTTAGCTGCCAAATTTCTGGGCGAAACCCGATCACATCGATTTTCCCAAATCTCAGTATACTGTATATCCAATTTTGAGTATGTAAACTAAAAATTGACAGAGTTATTGCGTAGGGAAATGTACACAGACAGATAGGCAGACACATGAACACGTTCACTTTCATAGATATACTAGCATGGGTGCCGGCTGTTTGGAGGTGTATGCTGAGCAAAAAAAAAGTCAATTTTTTAAATTTGACCCCTATTATCACCACTAAAAATTTATTGTTTTGGGCTCAAATCAAGTTATTATGTTAGATCCATGTCCAAGGAACATATATCTAAAATTTCAAGTGTTTAACCCCCAAATTGTCGGAGGAGTTTGGTAGAGTTCTCAAATGTCAAATCGTTGAACTTTGACCCCTTAGCAGCCAAATTTCTGGCCAAAAACGGATCACATAGATTTTTCTAAATCTCAGTACTCTCTATATCAAATTTCGAGTATCTAGACTGAAAATTGGCAGAGTTATTGCGAAGGAAAATGTACACAGACACAGACACAGACAGACACGTTCACTCTTTTATATATACTAGCATGGGCGCCCGGCATTGCCCGGGTGTTTGGATGTGTATGTTAATCAAAAAAAAAAAAAAGTGGTAGTAGAAAGGGAGGCTCGAACCCGTAACCGCAAAGGAGGAAAAGAACGGGGTAAAAACCTAACGTTTATGCTGTTACGACCACCGCCACACCGAAAGCGACATTTTTTAAAATTAAGGCTAGACAATCTAAAGGAGAAAATAACTTTAAAAAATATCAGCGAAAAAAGTGCCCCCCCTCCGTAGAAAAGTGCCTAGTTGAAGGGGAAGATATTAATGTTTTGGCCAATTTTTCGATATTTGCCGTGTGAAAGATCGAAATTAAAACGATACTGATCTTGGTAAAATCCGTCGCCTCTATTGAAAGTTTAAGGTAGACATGCAAACAGACATACATACATACATTTATATATTGGTAATTAAAAATTTTCGACACGAACCGATGAAAAAGCTTGCCCTATCTCTGAATACCCTTTATGTAAAATTTCAAATATTTAGACCAGAAATTGTCTGAGTAATTTAAAAGAGACCGCAGAGGTCAATTTTTAAAAAGTTTTACCCCTATTATGACCTCTGAAAATTTATTGTTTTTGGCTCAAATCAAGTTATTAAGTAAGATCCATGTCCAAGGAACCCAAATTGTCGGAGGAGTTTGGTAGAGTTATCAAAGGTCAAATCGTTGAACTTTCACCCCTTAATCACAAAATTTCTGGCCAAAACCGATCACATGGATTTTCCCAAATCTCAGTAACCTGTATATCAAATTTCGAGTCTGTAGACTAAAAATTGACAGAGTTATTGCGTAGGTAAAAGTACACAAACACACAGACACATAGATACAGAGACACACACACAGACACACACACAGACACTTTCACTTTTATATATATATATACTAGACACACAGATACACAGATACATAGACACGTTCACTTTTATATATATATATAGTCTAATAGATTAAACAAAAATATATACGTATACATGAATATATATATATGCAAACAATTTTATGTTCACTGTAAGCTTTTTACGCAAATATTATGAAAGTATAAATCACGTAGAAAATCTGCATGAATATAATAGTTAACTAAAGATGATCATCCCATCAGAAAACCGAAAAAAACTTATAGGGAATTAATTAAAATGACTGTTTAAGAGAATATGCAAAGATCATATGTTTAAGAGAATATGCTAGATCTTTTGCAGATGAATGCAATTCATCGATCCATATAAAACAAAATTCTATTTTCTTTTTAAATAAATAGAAAAGAGGAGTTTTAATATGAATATCAATACACATGAAAGAAAAACGAATTTATAGGAATATATATATATATATATATATATATATATATATACATATATACTACGTATCAAAGTTTATATTTTTTAAAATATTTAAGGAACGTGTGAATAAAATCCATGAAACTTTAAGAAAGTTCTTACAGTACTATTCAGCTACTCCAGTCAGAAAATAAAAATATTTAAAGCAGTATTAGCGAAACTTTGGCAGAAGATAAGAATATCTGTTGATTTCAGTGTGTCAAGTTATTAACGAGGTGAAGAAAAAATACAATATACACGTAACTTGTTTATTGAAATAATTTTCAAGCATTAAATGAACTAGGAATATCCTTAGAGCACAATAACTACATAACAATTTCTACGCTGACATAATTAGTAGGGGATGTGCGATCCTTTTTTATGAATGACTTGTAAAAGACGTTGGTCCACAGAATTAGTCAAATTTGTGATTTCGTCAACAGTTATTCCTCGCGATACCTCTTGGAGAGCATCCCACAACTCATATTTGCTCTTAAATTGGCGTCCACTTGCATAGAGGCGTCGCTTGATGATACTCCAAAGGTTCTCAATTGGGTTTAAATCTGGTGAACTCGAAGACCATTCCATTTTCCGTAGCCCCGAGAACTCCAGTTGTTGCAAATACTCTTTGCTTTTGTTTGCTGTATGTGAGGGAGAATTATCCTGCATAAAAATAATTGTTCTTCTGAACGTCAACTTTTGCTTCTTCAGCCATGGTTCAAAGTGCTTCTTCAGAAAAGCTATGTAAGCATTTGACGTCATTTTTCCGCCTTCTGGGACTCTCCATGGGACAACTAAAATACCTCCGATAATCCCAGACTAAATCATTATTCCACCACCACCCTGTTGGCGCCTTAAACGCTGATGACGATATCGTCCATTCTAGTCCCATCTCTTTCTCCAGCCATCTGGGCTATCAAGAGTGACAAGCACTTCATCTGTAAATAAAACTTTGGAAAATCTGTTTAATGTTGTCCTCTGCCTATTTCAATCGGTTTTGTATGTGATGTTGCTTTAATGCAGGCTTAACAGACTTTTCCACTTCTTTCAGAAAGCGACATCGAGTACTTTTGGAGAAATTCTTCAATCCGGCTTGATAAAAGACTTCTCGACTTGCCTGTCCAGGATTCTTAAAAACTTCACGTTTAATTTAGAGTAGGGAACGGCGTGAAACAGCTTTAAATTTACCCTTATCAGCTCTCTTACGAACCTTTGTAGTGTCCTAGACAAAGTTCCTCACAGTTTGATGGTATTTCCCTATCATTTTCGTTATTTCGAAGGTAGTTTTAGCTTTTGCTAACTGTTCTGTAATAGTACTCGTTTCAGAACTAGTAAAACCACATTTACGTCCCCTTTTATTGATGAAACAAACTGCCTTGATAATAATTTGACACACCTCAAAAACCGTGGATTCAGCA
>NC_136506.1:98062633-98185133 GCF_053919585.1 Euprymna scolopes
AAAATATCGGCGAAAAAATTGAATCCCCCTGTAGTAAAGTGCATAGTTGAAAGGGAAGATATTATTGTTTTTAGCCGATTTTTCGATATTTGTCGTATGAAAGGTTGAACTTTAAAACAGTACTGATCTTGGTAAAATTCGTCGCCTCTATTGAAAGTTTAAGGCAGGCATGCAAACAGACATACATACATTTATATATTGGTAACTAAAAGTTTTCGACCCACACTGATGAAAAAGCTTGCCCTATCTCTGAATACCTTTTATGTAAAATTTCAAATATTTAGACCAGAAATTGTCCGAGTAATTTTGAAGAGACCGCAGAGGTCAATTTTTTTTACTTTGGCCCCTATTATGACCCCTTAAAATTTATTATCAAATCAAGTTATTAAGTTAAATACATGTCCAAGGAACCTGTATCAAAAATTTCAAGTGAGTAGACCAAAAATTTTCAGAGGAGTTTGGTAGAGTTCTCAAAGGTCAAATCGTTTAACTTTAACCCCTTAATCGCCAAATTACTGGCCAAAAACCGATCACATGGATTTCCCCAAATCTCAGTTACCTGTATATCAAATTTCGAGTCTGGAGACTAAAAAATGACAGAGTTATTGCGTAGGGAAATGTACACAGACACACACGCACATAGACACACACACAGACACGTTCACTTTATATATATATATATATATATATATATATATATATATATATAAGTATATATATATATAAAGCGAGAAATAAAAATAATATAGTATTTTATCGCATCATCAGTTCAATAAAGGCGAAATCAAGAAGAGAGTAAAGAATCTACTTAAGCCATGACATTTCGAAGATAAATGCTTCTATCAGAAGAGGAGAACTTGCTTACGTTGGTTTTATTTGTATACTCTTGTATTTGTATAATGCTGACTTTTGACCTATTCTGAGGAAAAGCATTCAGCATCGAAATTCATGGCCCATTCTCCTCATTTCATCTGTTGATACAAGTAAGTTCCATGTAACCCCTTAATCACTCATCTTTTTAATTTAATTCACGAATTGCTCCTATTAACTGGGTAGAGTTTTTACTATCTTGATCAGTTTGCTTTATTTAAAATAATATTTTCAGGTTCATTTATCACCCCCCCAACACACAGATATATATATATATATATATATATATATATATATATATATATATATATATATATATATATATATATATGTATATATATATATATATATCACATATCACAGAAACAATCCGTCTGATTATTTTCGTTTAAGTGCGTAGTAGATTTCTAATGAGTTTTCTTGCTTCTGGCAAGAACTAATCGATGTGCCTGATATGTGTCTTTCCAATTATCATAAGGATGGCTATCAGTAAATGTTTTCCCGGATATCTACAAGGTGTATTTTTTCGAGAAGGTCACAAGTTTTCTATCTATCTATCTATCTATCTATCTATCTATCTATCTATCTATCTCTCTCTCTCTCTCTCTATATATATATATATATATATATATATATATATATATATATAGCCACAGGCAGCCAACGACGTAGCTCACAAGGACCATGAAAGCCAACAAACCGAAAATTCAAGACGCGAGTTTCGCCCCCATTTGGGCTGATCAGTAAGACATATTCGAACTCGGGATTTGAAACGCAAGCCTTTTTATGCTAGGCGAGCACTCTAGCAACTGAGCAAACACGCCACCTACACAAGATTGTCTATCAACTTATACAGATCAAGCAAATCGCGGCAGAGATCCGAAATGAGGTAGGTTCATTCCGGACATCCATGTACAACCACCACCCCAAAAACACTGTGAACCTAGACCAACTCATTTGTGCTGATCGGCGGATTTCGGTGAATAAAACGCGTGTACAATGGAATGTGAGTGTCAGTGCACTGGCAACAATTTTTTTCCGTCATAGGATACAGAAAAATGTGTGCTTGGTTGGTTTTATGAATGCTTAAGCAGAACCAAAACCACCACATACAGGGTTGTCTCTCAGAACTTGTTCAATCAGTGGGCAGATGTTGGGTTCTTAAACTGTACAACACTACTGTACTATACTTGGTTTCAAAACTACGACCAAGAATCCAAACGACAGTCGCTGGAATGGTGGGCAATTATGCTCGGTATCAAGAAAGTTGTTCAAAACACAGATGTCTAATGTGCACTGCTTTCTGAAACAGGAACGTCTTGGATTTTTTGGAACCAAGGTTACAATGTGACACACACACACACACACACACACACACACACACACACACACACACACACACACACACACACACACACACACATATATATATATACATATATATATATAATCCTATATTTTTTGTGTGTGAATTAAAAATTATCTGTGCTTATTAAAAAAACACAACTTTGTTATATATGAGTCATAGAATTTCATTCACTAGCAAAAGATTTAGCTAATTTTCATATTCTTCTAAACATTACACAGAACGCGCCCGAGAATTCACTTACAAATCCTCGAGGCTGTATCCATTAATTTGCGCCAACAATCTGTGTAAGCAAAGGAAGTATATCCATAATTAAGAACTTATGGGTATTCGCTGAGATTGTTTCTTTTTTTTTCTCTCCTATTTCCTATACAATTTCATTTCTTTTGTTTACCCTCGCTATTAATTTATGGTCTTTCAACCACGTTTTTAAACGATGTTTTCTCCCCCGTTGCCAATGTTAATCTTGAAAACGGTTGGCTGAAAGACGTCTCGATAGGGTTATTTTTTCTGCCCCACCCCTTATGTATCCCTTTTATCTAATTAATGCTTAGGGGAAATATACTTTAGAAGTGTTATTTGGCTTTTTATTTCGAAAGTTTCTTTTTAATGGTTCATGTTTAAACTAAAGAAACAAAAACCTCAGCAATTAATTATGACACTACGTTCGGTGTCTTTACAAAAGTGTTATAAAATTATGTACTCATAAAAACCTTTATATATATATATATATATATATATATATATATATATATATATATATTAGCGTTGGGATGATAAATCGGAGTCGCGAATCTTATTTTTTTTAACCTTTTTAAGGCATTAGAATCGGTATCATAGTAAAAAAAAAGTGTGGTTATTTTCCGATGGCAAAACCGATGTTTATTTGGCTTATTTATTTTATTTTATTTAAAAGGAAAATTTCTATCCTGGTCCGAACTCTCTTCCTGATCTACATCAATGATCTTCCAAAACAAATCCTAAGATCATTTGTATACATTCATGCTTACAACACTATCTTATATGGCAAAACTTCAAAGACCACGAATGATCAAGTTCTTTCTGATACTCTCTCCTCTGATCTTGAGCACGCAGTACAATAAGGAAGACGTGGCTAGTTAATTTTAATACATCTAAAACCAAGCTTCTATCTTTACATCTTCAACGCTCTGATCCCAGTCTAGTATCATTTGAAATGAATGGCTCTCGTATTGGAGAGGCTCCATGTTTTGACAAGCTTCTGGCCTGACCTTCACTACTGATCAGAAATGGAACACATACATAAAATCCGTAGGTAGCTGGGAAAATGGTGGGAACATCCATCGCTCCAATAGATATCTCGCTGCTGATGCATACCTACAAAGAGCCAAGTACGTCCAAGGAGTAGATTACAGTTGCCACGTCTGGACAGGAGCTGCTAGAAGCACATTATGTTAAAAAATATGCCTTTTTGTCTTCCCTGCAACCTCTTTCTCACCGAAGAAACGTTGCGAGACTTTCTCCACATTATCGTTGTTTTCATGGTAAGTGCTCGTCTGAACTCCAATATATAGTACCCCGCCAAGCATTCACGAAAAACATTCATGTAGTTAAAACCATTACCAATAATTTCCACACTCTTTACCTGTAACTATACCTAAGCGTAGATTCTTTGAACAAAGTTTCTTTCTAAAAACTGCACGCCTTTGGAATTCTCTTCCGTTTTCCTGCTTTCCAGCTGACAACAAAATGTCGTCTTCAAGTCCAACGTAAAGAAATGTGTGATGAATCGTCCCCTTAAGTAATCGAATTGACCGAATTTCCATTACGATTGATTACTACGATATTGTCTCATTGATTACTGTACACTTATTAACCCGTGTCCCTGAATGGCTTCCTGGTCTTGATAAGTGGTGATTTCTTTTGAAAAAAAAGAAAATGAATCGATATGCATTCCGAAACATGCATCAGTGCAAATTGAACGTTTTACTGTATTTTTTTTATAATATCCGAAATAAAAACAAAAATATCAACAAAATATCAACAAAACTATCAACAAAAATATAAATAAAAATATCTACAAAAATATCAACAAAAATATCAACAAAAATATAAACAAAAATATAAACAAAAATATAAACAAAAATATGAGCACACATATCAACAAAAATATCTATAAAAATATAAACAAAAATATCAACAACAATATCAACAAAATATCTACAAAAATATCAACAAAAATATCTACAACAATATAAACAACAATATCAACGAAAATATCAACAAAAATATCTACAAAAATATCAACAAAAATATCAAGAAAATAACAACAAAAAAATCTACAAAAATACCAACAAAAATATCAACAAAAATATCTACAAAAATATCAACAAAAATATCAACAATAATATCAACAAAAATATCTACAAAAATATCAGAAATATATCTACAAAAATATCTACAAAATTATCAACAAAAATATCAACAAAAATATCTACAAAAATATCTTCAAAAATATCAACAAAAAATCAACAAAAATATCAACATAAATATCTACAAAAATATCAACAAAATATCTACAAAAATATCAACAAAAATATCTACAAAAATATCAACAAAAATATCAACAAAATATCAACAATAATATCTACAAAAATATCAACAATAATATCAAGAAAAATATCTACAAAAATATCTACAAAAATATCAACAAAAATATCAACAATAATATCAACAAAAATATCTACAAAAATATCAACAAAAATATCAACAAAAACATCAACAAAAATATCAACATAAATATCACCAAACATATCTACAAAAATATCAACAAACATATCAAGAAAAGTATGTACAAAAATATCTACAAAGATATCAATAAAAATATCAACAGAAATATCAACAAAAATATAATCAAACATATCAACAAAAATATCTACAAAAATATCTACAACCATATAAACAAACATATCAACAAAAATATCAACAAAAATATCTACAAAAATATCAACAAATATATCAACAAAAATATCAACAAAAATATCAACAAAAATATCTACAAAAATATCAACAAAAATACCAACAAAAATATCTACAAAAATATAAACAAAAATTTCTACAAAAATATCTACAAAAATATCTATAAAAATATCAACAACAATATCTACAAAAATATCAACAAAAATGTCTACAAAAATATCTACAAAAATATCAACAAAAATATCTACAAAAATATCTACAACAATATAAACAAAAATATCTACAAAAATATCTACAAAAATACGAACAAAAATATCTACAAAAATATCTACTAAAATATCTACAAAAATATCAACAAAAATATCAACAAAAATATCTACAAAAATATCAACAAAAATATCTACAAAAATATCAACAAAAATATCAACAATAATCTCAACAAAAATATCTACAAAAAATCTACAAAAATATCAAAAAAATATCTACAAAAATATCAACAAAAATATCAACAATAATATCAACAAAAATATCTACAAAAATATCAACAAAAATATCAACAAAAACATCAACAAAAATATACCCATAAATATCACCAAATATATCTACAAAAATATCAACAAACATATCAAGAAAAGTATACAAAAATATCTACAAAGATATCAATAAAAATATCAACAGAAATATCAACAAAAATATAATCAAACATATCAACAAAAATATCTACAAAAATATCTACAACCATATAAACAAACATATCAACAAAAATATCAACAAAAATATCTACAAAAATATCAACAAATATATCAACAAAAATATCAACAAAAATATCAACAAAAATATCTAGAAAAATATCAACAAAAATACCAACAAAAATATCTACAAAAATATCAACAAAAATTTCTACAAAAATATCTACAAAAATATCTATAAAAATATCAACAACAATATCTACAAAAATATCAACAAAAATGTCTACAAAAATATCTACAAAAATATCAACAAAAATGTCTACAAAAATATCTACAAAAATATCAACAAAAATATCTACAAAAATATCTACAACAATATCAACAAAAATATCTACAAAAATATCTACAAAAATACGAACAAAAATATCTACAAAAATATCTACTAAAATATCAACAAAAATATCAACAAAAATATCAACAAAAATATCTACAAAAATATCAACAAAAATATCTACAAAAATATCAACAAAAATATCAACAATAATCTCAACAAAAATATCTACAAAAAATCTACAAAAATATCAACAAAAATATCTACAAAAATATCAACAAAAATATCTACAAACATATCAACAGAAATATCTACAAAAATATCAACAATAATATCAACAAAAATATCTACAAAAATATCAACGAAAATATCAACAAAGTATCTACAAAAATATCAACCAAAATATCAACAAAAATATCAACAAAAATATCTACAAAAATATCTACAAAAATATCAACAAAAATATCTACAAAAATATCAACAAAAATATCAACAAAAATATCAACACAATTATCAACAAAAATATCTACAAAAATATCAATAAAAATATCAACAAAAATATCAACAAGAATATCAACAAAAGTATCTACAACAAATCTACAAAAATATCAACAAAAATATCTACAAAAATATCAACAACAATATCTACAAAAATATCAACAGAAATATCTACAAAAATATCAACAAAAATATCAACAATAATATCAACAAAAATATCTACAAAAATCTCTACAAAAATATCTACAAAAATATCTACAAAAATATCAACAATAATATAAAAAAATATCAACAAACATATCTACAAAAATATCTACAAAATATCAACAAAAATATCTACAAAAATATCAACAAAAATATCAACAAACATATCAACAAAGTAAGTACAAAAATATCTACAAAAATATCTACAAAAATATCAACAACAATATCTACAAAAATATCTACGAAAATATCAACAAATATCAACAAAATATCTACAAAAATATCTAAAACAATATCAACAAAAATATCTACAAAAATTTCAACAAAAATATCAACAAAAATATCTACAAAAATATCAACAAAAATATCAACAAAAATATCTATAAAAATATCAACAAACTTATCAACAAAAATATCTACAAAAATATCTACAAAAATATCAACAAAAATATTAACAAAAATATCTATAAAAATATCAACAAAAATATCTAAAAAATATCAACAAACATATCAACAATAATATCAACAAAAATATCTACAAAAAATCTTCAAAAATATCAACAAAAATACAAAAAATATATAAACAAAAATATCTACAAAAATATCAACAAAAGTATCTAAAAAAATTCTACAAAAATATCAACAAAATATCAACAAAAATATCAACAAAAATATCAACAAAAATATCAACAAAAATATCTACAAAAAATCTAAAAAAATATCAACAAAAATATCAACAAAAATATCAACAGAAATATCTACAAAAATATCAACAAAAATATCAACAATAATATCAACAAAAATATCTACAAAAATATCAACGCAAATATCAACAAAGTATCTACAAAAATATCTACAAAAATATCAACAAAAATAGCAACAAAAATATCAACAAAAATATCTACAAAAATATCAACAAAAATATCAACAAAAATATCTACACAAATATCAACAAAAATATCTACAAAAATATCTACAAAAATATCTACAAAAATATCAACAAGAATATCAACAAAAGTATATACAGCAAATCTACAGAAATATCAAAAAAAATATCTACAAAAATATCTACACAAATATCTACAAAAATATCAACAGAAATATCTACAAAAATATCAACAGAAATATCAACAATAATATCAACAACAATATCTACAAAAATATCTACAAAAATATCTACAAAAATATCTACAAAAATATCAACAAAAATATAAAAAAATATCAACAAACATATCTACAAAAATATCTACAAAAATATCAACAAACTTATCAACAAAAATATGTACAAAAATATCTACAAAAATATGTACAAAAATATCTACAAAAATATAAAAAAAACATCTACAAAAATATCAACAAAATTATCAACAAAAATATCTACAAATATATCAACAAAAATATCAACAAAAATATCTACAAAAATATCAACAAAAATATCAACAAAAGTATCTACAAAAATATCTACAAAATATTAACAAAAATATCTACAAAAATATCAACAAAAATATCAACAAACATATCAACAAAAGTATGTGCTAAAATTTCTACAAAAATATCTACAAAGATATCAATAAAAATATTAACAAAAATATCAACAAAAATATCAACAAACATATCAACAAAATATCTACAAAAATATCTACAGAAATATCAACAAAAATATCTACAAAAATTTCAACAAAAATATCTACAAAAATATCTACAAAAATATCAACAAAAATATCAACAAAAATATCTACAAAAATATCAACCAAAATATTAACAAAAATATCTATAAAAATATCAACAAAAATATCAACAAAAATATCTAAAAAATATCAACAAAAATATCAACAATAATATCAACAAAAATATCTACAAAGAAATCTACAAAAATATCAACAAAAATATCAAAAAATATATAAACAAAAATATCTACAAAAATATCAACAAAAGTATCTACAAAAAGTCTGCAAAAATAGCAACAAAAATATCAACAAAAATATCAACAAAAATATCAACAAAAATATCTACAAATATATCAACAAAAATATCTATAAAAATATCAACAAAAATATTAACAAAAATATCAACAAAAATATCTACAAAATTATCAACAAAAATATCAACAAAAATATCTAAAAATATCAACAAAAATATCTATAAAAATATCAACAAAAATATCAACAAAAGTATCTACAAAAATATCAACAAAAATTTCAACAAAAATATCAACAAAAATATCTACAAAAAGTTTTTACAACCTTTTTTCTTTTGTGATGTCTTAGCCAACCTTACACAATTTTGTATGCACTCGGTGAATTTGGATGGGCTCGATCTCCGAAGTTAACCTGAAATCTGGCAAGCCTTACGCTAAGTAATCTAATAGGGAGAAGCTGATTCGTTAAGGGCAACTATCCAAAAATAGCAGCACTACTACTACTACTACTACTACTACTAATGATAAAAATAATAAGAATAATAAGAATTATAATAATAATAAGAAGAAAGAAGAAGAAACAAGAAGAAGATGAAAAGGAGAAGGCTTTCCCAAACGATATAAATTTAGCAGGCAAAAAAGAATGAGGAACGACATATATATTAGAAACTTAGGGTGCAGATTGCTAGATTGTGGAATAAGAAAACCTCTACCGTACTAATAATCATAGGTGCGCTTGGCTCAATTCCTGATCATTTTATACAACAGCTGAATCAAGTGTAAAATCACAAATACTCTAGATATCAGTTTTGCTAAGCAGAGCCAACATTCTAGCCTTGGTTAAAAAACCTGCTCTTGACTAAAGAAAAGAAAGTTGTAAAACATCGCAACACTGTAAAATTATTATTATTATTATTATTATTATTATTATTATTATTATTATTATTATTAATAATAATAATAATAATAATAATAAAATTAATAAGAAGAAAAAGAAAAGGAAATAATAAACCGCAACACATCACCAATATATAATAGTGTCGTCTACAGCGGATAACGAAACAAAAATTAGTTTTTAGGGGCACAGGAAGACCAATGAAGAAGTACACTTCTACTGGAAGTGTCCGGAAGAAAACTGAAACATTAGGGAAGCTTTTGCCACCCAAACCCCAGGGAACACCAATCTCCGACGCTAGCGATACATTAATGGTAATCGACTGTTGAGATAACGTGGAGTCACTTGCGCTTGTTATCGAAAGAGCTGGAAAAACAATGGAAATTTTGAGAGACTCGTTACTCAGATTCCAGAGAATATCAAAGGTTATTGGCAGCTAGCGTGGTTGCCGATGACATCTCGCGTGAGAAATTATAGTGAGTGAATAATAGTAATAATATTTTTGAAATATTCGAGTTTTAATGCTTTAGCAGATGTATCATTAAGGCAACTCTAGTATTAGCGGTGGAAGTAATTGTTGACCTTCTGACATTTCAAGGATGCGAAATGATAATGTTATTGCAATTATCTCGAGTAATTTTCAAACCAATAAATCATCAAGAGACAGAAAGACAGAAATACAAAAAGGTTGACTGATAATCTATTTCAATATTATTAAATTGTTACAGTGTTTTGCAATCTGTCTGTTCTTACGAAAATACTACTTAAAACAATATTTAATACTAGTTGGTTTACAAGCAAGGAATTGATAAGATAGACATTTCTACGTATTGTTTGGATTCATCGAACTACTGTTGTTATCTTCAGTGTCATTTTCACAACATTTACGTCGATATAACCTCCGACCATCTTCAGACGTATCTTGTCAAATTCCCGAGTTCATCAAGATACACCTGGAGAAGTTTGGAGGTTATATCAACCGAAACGAATAACCAATCCT
Source organism: Euprymna scolopes (assembly GCF_053919585.1). NCBI lineage: Eukaryota > Metazoa > Mollusca > Cephalopoda > Sepiida > Sepiolidae > Euprymna > Euprymna scolopes. The sequence continues at coordinate 98,073,363 of NC_136506.1, forward strand.
CATCTCAGAATTCAGAAACATAATGCACATTTATTGGTTGTAGATATACGACGTTTAAATTGGATGCGATTTTCTCTCTTACGATGCACAAACTTCATCACGATATCTGAGGTGTGTTATAGGCATATTAGCTATCCAGGAACTCGCAGATCGGTGCTTACTTTATTATATCTGGTGAGAGTTCACTGCCAAACTGGTTACGATAAATGGAAGTAGTAAAGTCATCTCTCTCTAAAAAATTCATACTTCCACTGCCACTGATTTACACCATCCATGACCATTCACAGGAGACAAATAAGGACGAACGCCGGTTTAGGTTTTCATAAAAACTGGACAGCAATTTAGGTGAAACGCACCACGCTAACTTTTACATTGGTTAAAAATAAAAAAAACAAACACAAACCAAAACACTTTACATGTTCTTACAGTGCATTAAAACTTATGATACTTCAATTCCGTTTTATTTCACATTCTTCGGCAATTACAACATCGTTTTCTTTGCTTTTTTTGGGAGGGGAGTCCATGTATCTTCCATCTGTTTTTCGTTTTCCCGATCTTTCCCTTTCTGAAATTTATTTCTCCTCTCTTTCCGTGTTTCCTCTTTTTTCGGCAAGTTCACCATCGTTTCTTTTCATTTTCATTTATTTATTTATTTTTATTTTTATAAACTTTCCACTGTTTCCGTTTCTACGAACTTGACATTTTGTTTATTTATTTCTTCTCTCTTTCCGTTTTTCCTCTTCCGTCGGCAAGTTTAACATAGTTTCTTTCTTTGTAATACAGCCGGATTTTGTTAACACTAAAAAACAAAATAAATTACCTGGATTCATTCCTTCTTTTTCCGTTAATTCGCACGTAGTTCGCTGTCTTTCCAATCTCTTTTATTTTTTCTCTTTTTTTTTATAAAAACATATCATACATCATTTCCGTTACAGTTCGCTTTGTTCGATGCCTTTCTCCAGATTTTCATCGTTTATTTCTTTTTTTAATTAATTAATTATTTTCTATTCAAGTTTTCCCGGAACTAGGAACTCATTTTTTTCATTGTTCTTCTTTTTTTTCCTTCTTTTTTTGGTTGGAAACGTCCGTCTCACGTTCGTATATGACAACATATTTGCTGGGTGGATTTCGGGGTTCTAAAACAGCGGGGATGGGGATTCTTCCATTACACCAACTCGAGCCACAGCAACGCGTACCAGGATACAGCTAGTAATATAATAAAGAATCACGACATGCATATAAAAAGTAAGTGCTTTTTTATACTCAATAAAGTAGTAGATAAAATTCTATTAAACATTGGTTCAGATCGAATATGCTTAAAAAGATGTGTTAATGTTTGTTGTCAAAATAAAATAAAATCAACAAGTGTATAAATTCAGCGTAGTTATATACTCTTAAGCAAATAAAAACATATTGTTCTCCGCAAAATGTCACAAATATTTTTGTTCCTACTATTCTATTGTACACATGGGTATGACAATCAAGCTGCTTCTATTCTGCGTTAAAACTAGGAGTAATTGGCACAGAATGATGACTCACAAAAATGTGTAAATGAAAGTCGCGCCAAAAAACGAAAATCGGACCACGTGACTTTCAAACATAATATTGCCTTTTACCACTTTCAAAATAAACACATAAATTAAAATACAAGCTTCCTCTGTCCAATAGGATCTTCGCTATTAATTGATTAACGCGTCGAAATATTGTCATGACAATATAGCAGTCAGTATATGTCTGTATTAATCGAATTTAAAAAATCACTATGTCTGTCTACCTGTCTGTCTCTATATTTTTACACTCTATCTCTCCCGAAAATAAAGGTTGAAGCGCAGCATTAGGAGCTTAAACTGATTTGATTTTTTATGGACCGTTCTTTTATTGGTCTTTAGCCAGTTAAAATAGTTTTTTAAGGGGTCTAAAAGGGGTCAAAATTGAAAAAAAAATCATTATACAATTTGTATATTCATCTTAGTTTATTTTTAATCAGTTAATATGCGTGCTCCGTTAATATAGTGGTAACGTCACCAGCTTTGAATGCAGGAGCTTTGCTTTCGATTTGGATTCTTGCTTATGGCAGTCAAATACTTTTTTTTTACTTTTGATATTACGACTCTATGATAATATATACAGAATCTGGACAAATTAAAATATGATATTTAAGCGTAATTTACGCCCGGACAACGCCGGCTACCTCCCCCGCTAGTAGATATTAATATAAATAGTTCTGAAAATAATGACTTCTCGACGTTTGCATAAATCGTGATTAAACACTTTCTTGAAATTTCCTGACTAAATTCAAAATATAAATATAATGTCCGACAGAAGCTGACCGTTCTAATATCGGCAAAGCTTACACGGTTTGAAAAATGTGTTATTGGGTCGAAAAAATTCGCTGTTTTCGTCATTCACATCCTCATATCTTTTGTTTGCTGTACATTTTTTGGAGTTTTTTTTATTATTGCCTGGAAATGAAAAAAAAATGTCGACTAAACAAGGGTACGCCTTCACGAATCAACACAAGCACAAGAAAACATCACACATACATCTACACAACTCTACACAGATACACACACATACACACACATACACAGACACCGACGCACAACCTGATCTCCCACACGTTGAATCTGTTTAATAAGAAACACTTAAATGACTGTAAATCCTTAATATTAATGCACGAACATGAGAGATGCACATATTAGATGATGCCTGCTATCCAACGATGGAAGTAGAACGAAATCCAACGTTACAAAACTTAGCTGACGACTGCCAAAGGCGTATATGTATTAAACAAGACTCTGACAATATTGATGTTTTCATTGTGCCGCCATTTATGAAATTAGATATTAAAACGAATCAAGAAAATAACACTCGTTTAATCAAATTAATGGATGGACATGACGAAGCGAGTATAAGAAAGTACGGACAAGTAAAATTCACGATTAAAAATGTAAACATCTCAATTGTGTTCATAACTAATTTCCATACATGGCAAAAGTTATATAAAACAATCGTGCAAATAGCCAAGGTAATAGCCTGGCCGTTTATTCGTACGACAATAAAATTGTAGAGAGAAATGAACTACTAAAATATTAAAAATATTATTGTTAAGAAATGCCAACATTTTATTTGGCACAGACTGGATGCATTGGTTCAATTTTTTCTTATTTTTTAATCGGAAATTACGTACGTAAGGGGAAAGAAAAACTTACAAATACTTATTATGTCAAATCAATTGGAAATTAAACTGATATGCAAAAGTAGTCAAAAACTTCTCAAATGAAGCTCATACGCAAAATACAGAAATACGCTAAAAGTATAAAGATTATAATTTCAAAGGTAACAAGATACAACGCAGCTTCGATAAAAACAATGAATAAGTGATAAGAAAATAAAAGCCTTTCGAAAGCATGTTACGTTGAAACGCAGAAGAAAGGAGTTGAAGCTTTAATAAAATGGCAAAAAATAATGTCAAACCCTACCGCAAGTAGAAACAGAGTCGGCAACCTGATAGGTCCTGAACCGTCATCTAAGCTTCAGCCTTTGCCCCCTTGACGAAATGTTGCATCTCTCTGCTGTTCTACAAGTACTTTAACGATGAAAGCTCCGACGAACTGCAAGCACGTGTACCCCCCTCGACGTAAATACCCCCGACAAACACGACAAGCAGCTAAATCCCACCTCTTCAAAGTAGAGATTCCTAGATCTAAGAGAGCCTTATACTCCAGTAGTTTCTTTCCCAGAACCGCTAGACTTTGGAATTCCATTCCGGGTTCTTGCTTCCCGAACTATACTGACATGCAGGACTTCAAGTGTAACGTTAACCGACATCTTGCTGTCCAACTCCCTACATAATACGCCTATAGCTTTTGTCCCTGATAGTAGCCCCTTACATTAACGTGCCTTGCTTGGGGTGAAAATGTAAAAAACAAATTGCCAAGTATGAAATTGGTTTGACTGAACACGCTTCAAACATTTCAGTTTCTTTGCATTAACGATTAAATAGTAATACCGAATAAACTGAACTTCCGAACCGAAATTGGGATCTTATTCAGAAAACATTGAATATTATAAGTACACATTTAATTTGATTGTAAAGGGTAAGATGTATCTCAAAACAAAAATCTTCAGACTTTATCGTGATGAATCCCAGAAGTAAATAATATAAAACTCCTATGATGTAATAATTTGAGAAGGCATGTAATGGTGTATCCACTCTACGGATAACAATTAATTGTTCCACTTTTTCAAAAGACTGGGAGAATATGTTTCTCAGCGTATACGCACGGGTCGTGCTCGAATCTTTCATTCGTGGTGGTCGTACTGACGTATCGCAACACTCTTCAATTATTGGATTTGCTTTTTTTTTCCAATATATTTTGTTTCTACTAATTATTGAGCTGCGTCTTTCTTGTTGATCCGTTGGATTACACCATAATAATACTCTTAAAATGGAGAAATAAAAATTAACACAACTATGAGCTATCCGAGACGTGAGGTCGCAGAGCGAGCGATGCGAGTAAATGATTGCATTTCTTTGTGGACAGTTTGGTTATGAGTCTTTATCTGGCAAAAATAGAATTTAAAATTGAAAGGACTAAACCTAACAAGCGTAAGTCAATTTAAAGTTTCCTTGTAGACATGCGTATATATATATATATATATATATATATATATATATATATATATATGTGTGTGTGTGTGTGTGTGTGTGTGTGTGTGTTAACGATTGTTCCTTTTTAGATATTGCATATCCAATGGACGATAGCGTGAACGGTAACGACGAAGGCTGGAACATTATATGTTTTAGTTTCGGTTTCGATTTTAGCAGATAGCACCCGAGTCACATATTTTTCTACTTTGGAAATCTCTACTATAAATTGGGTACAATATAATAATCAATAGAGTAGAAAGCTACTAACGCCGGAAAGTATCCTGTACCTCTATAAGACCACCATTCACCCATATATGGAGTATTGTTGTCATATATGGGCTAATGCATCTGCTAATAGTCTCGCTCCTAGACAAGGTTCAAAAGAGAGTCGCCAACCTATTAGGTCCTGAACTGACATCTAAGCTTCAGCCCCTGTCTCATCGACGAAATGTAGCATCCCTTTACCTATTCTATAAGTACTTTAACGATGAATGCTCCGACGAACTGCAAGCACTTGTACCCCCTCGACGTAAATACCCCCGACAAACCCGACAAGCAGCTAAATCCCACCTCTTCTAATTAGAGATTCGTAGATGTAAGAGAGCCTTCTACTCCAGTAGTTTCTTCCCCAGAACCGCTAGACTTTGGAATTCCATTCCGGGTTCCTGCTTCCCGAACTGTACTGGCATGCAGAAGTTCAAGTGTTACGTGAACCGACATGTTACTGTCCAATCCCCCACATACTACTCATGTAGCTTATGTTCCTGATAGTAGCCCTCTACACTAAAGTGGCAATGTGCCTTGCTTGAGGTGAAAATGTAATTTAAAAAAAATTCGTTTTATAATAATGCGTACGCATTTTGCATAAATTAAATATAATATTTAAGCGTATTTTACAACCGGGTAACGCCGGGGCATTTTTATAGAAATAAATATATAGTTAAGCCATAAAGTCATGTTTCATAGCAGAAAATATAGTTCTTAATGTATTTGTGTCGAAAACTGTAAAAATGTATATTTTGCACAAATTTAATGGACGGTGTTTATACGGTTTGGATATAAAGCTGAACAATGATGATGCATTAGTTAATAATGTAATATGTTCACATGACGCAACATTTCACATTAGTGGCAACGTACGAAGATATAATTGTTTAATGTAAAGAGCATGGGAATACAAATGGAACTGTTTGGTATGAAAGGAATTCTTCTGAGCTTAGTCGTGCAATACTAGAAAGTAAAACAAATTACAAGCGCACTCTCTTTTGAAAGTCATATTATTAATTGTTACAGCTTTATAGTGTGTAGGCATAATCACGTTGACACGCCGGTTCCGGCGGGATCACCGAAGTTAAGCAACGTTGAATCTAGTCAGTACTAAATGGGTGATCATTTTGCACTTCCAGTTAGTGTATGTGCTCTCCGCTTATCTCGGCGTTGTTTTCAGTCGTCCTGGACTTCTCTTTACCACTCGACTCAAACAGCGCTGGTTCAGGAGAGATATGGTTACGGATTACGCAACCCTTCACAGTTACAAGCGCAGATACCCCTACCAGATGGACTATCTTTTGTCTTTCAAGACCGAACGGAGGCATCAAGCTATTTAGATATGATACAGGTTTTCTTTACTTCTCAGTTTAATAATTACTTTTAATAGAAGTTACCATTGTTTAAGAAAACGTCTGGGATTAGTGTTCCTCAAAGATAGATGAGAAAAAGGTGATCGATCCTCTTGCCTCAACTTTCACCAAATGTTATCGCATTTGATAACAAGTATACTTTATTCTGTTGAAGCCAAGGAAGCGGAAATAACTGCTTTTGAACATTACAACGTGGCAATTCGGATTCAGTGCGTAGTCGTATTTTCCATCGTATTAATAACGATGGCCGACAAACTAATATTATATGCGTATATACGTGAAAGAATAAATTATATAAATATACGTATAAAAAATCAATACAAATATATATACATATATATATATATATGTATATATATATATATATATATATAGCAATTAGTAATTTATAAAATATATATGTCGAATAAGTAATATCATCGAGCTAATTTAAATAGATTTAATTCAATGTGATATGCTAATGACCGTAACTCAGTCAATGTAGATGTGGTTTGAAGAATGCTATATATAGAAATTATGATAAAATATGTCTCCTTTGCCAGAAATATCCTATCATGGGCGTTAATAATTCTTGACCATATCGCCTTTATATTTCTTTGATCATGGTGAGTTGTACACACAGACAAACACACACAAATTCTACTATATATATATATATATATATATATATATATATATATATATATATATATATATATACATACTAGACCACCCGTGACCCGTTGGGTCAGTACGTTATATTAGCTATGGAATTCATGTATGAGCGTGACACTTGTGGCATAAAGAAAATAGTTTTTTTTTTACATAACAGAAGCATTTCTATGAAAGTATATTAAAATGAAAAAAGAATATAGATAGATTTCTATGAGTCGTTCTGTTTATTATAATTGTTATTTTTTTTTTAAATTACAGTTACTGAATTATAAGTGGTTGGTCATACTTATAGGTAAATATGCACTGAACAGGTATCATAATCCTTATTATAGTTAAATTCAAATTTTGATATATCATCTTTTAAATGAAATTGTTAGTTGAAAGTACAGAATAATAAAAAAAACACTCTCCACATGTTAATAATGGCTTTTTAAATAGAAAATGAAAATAAAATGTAACTTTTTTTCATTTAATTTAAGCAAACATTCAGTACCCATTGTGTAAAATATTTAACTTGTATGTTAATAATAAGGTCAATAAAATTAAGACAATTCTTTTCTATTTACATTTTTTGTACAATTAATTTTTTTTAAAGAAAACTTTTGTTATCCTTTTGCTTAATTGAGACTTCTTATCAGGCTCTAACTCTCTTATATCCAGATTAATTATATTAATCAATTTATTTTATTGAATATGTATCGCTGAAAAGCACGGGTGCTTAAGCACTTATTGTACAGAAAATAAATATTGTATTTATATGCTAATAATAAGGTCACTAAAACTAAGACAATACTTTTCTATTTACAACATTTTTTGTACAATTTGAGTGTTTAAAAAAAAACTTTTATGTTTTCCTTTCGCTTAACTCTACTGAGTGCAACATATAGTTGACCATGTTGAAAGACAGGTTTGTCTAGATAAACTAAAACTTTATGTAAGGTCTGTCCTTGAGACTTATGAATAGTCATAGCAAATGCTAATTGTATAGGAAACTGGACTCTGGCAAACGGAATATTGTCACCTTCAGATAAGACCATTTTCAATCTTGGAATTAAAACGATTTCTCCTTCAAACTGTGATGCAATAATTTTAGCAACAATCAAATTATTATACAGCTCCTCTATTATTAGTCTTGTACCATTACATAAGTGTGGTAGATCAATATTCCTCATACATATGATTGGAGCTCCTTTCTTGAGTTCAAGTTTATGTGGAGGTAATCCTGATAACTCTATCGAATCAAGAAATTCTGTTGGGTAATGTGTAGCTTCTGTTCCTTCAAGAACAGAATTAAATGACAAATATTCTTTGACTTGTCCAGGAAATTTTTCAATACAATTATGATTTATTGCTCTAACTGTATCATTAAATGGTACTAATATGCAATTTTCCGCAAACATTTCTAGATTGTCAAACGAAGGATAAATGTATTCAATGCATTGGTCAACATTATCTGCAGGTTCTCTAACATGAATTGGAAATCCCAGTATCATCGAAACTGCTTCTGATGGTCCAATATATCTTCCTGTCAAGTATTGCTTAATTTCGTCTTTGCTTACACTGAAAACTGCCTGATCGCTTCCCTTTAATGTATATTTAATTACATATTTAATGGATTTTACAGAAGTGCATATTTCTACATTTAAGTGACAATTAAATAACTTCAAGAGAGTCATGTTGTAAGGTACAACCCATTTGGAAGTTATAGGTTCATTTCTACCTTCTTTATAGCCTTGATTACCTCCCATTTCTGGTGACCTTCGCCTATAAATAGGGTAGGAATCATATCCACATCTTGTTTCATCACTATATGGTTTTGGGTACCTCTTTGAACAGCTCCCATTTTTCCAGCACAGAGATGTACTGTTGCAGTTTGGTCCATGTATCATATGCGTCAATACCAATTCATGTTCTTCTGGATGTTCGACTTTATTTGGAATTTCAGCTTGAACAAAATCATCATAATTCTGGGGTCTGGGTTTAGATTCTTCTTCCATCCATAGCAGGCAATGTAGGTGTGGTAAACCTCTTTTCTGGTATTCAACACTTATAACGTAGGCAATACAATTACCCAACAGACCTTGTGTTCCTGTTAAATATTTAATGAAAAGTTTTCTTTTTAAATCAAAAATTCTTGCAATTATGTCTGGTCGATCGTGAGGAAATTGGTTCTCAATGAGATTATCCTTAATCTCAGGCCAATTTGGATTGCATGTCATTGTCATGAAGTAAGTTGCAGTCCCATATTTTCTAACATACATCATAGCATCTTGACATCTTTCCATCATATATCGTGGACCACCAACAAATGTTGATGACAAAATAACTTTTCTGCCTATGTTACTAAGATCATCATTATCATGTAACGCATCGACAAAACCTCTGTATGTTGTAGATCTAAGAGAGGATTGATTCAATCTAATGTAGTTCAAACGATCTACTTCAATTTTTCCTGCCATATCCACAACATACTGCTGAAACAATCTCCCACCTCTTAATATTTGGTTAAATTCATCATCACGGATCATAATGCGGTAGGCATAATAACGCATAGCAGTTAATTTCCGGTTATTTGTCATTGTCATCTCGGGATGCCAGCCATCCTCACCATCAGGGAAAAACAGTACATACTGTAGTGGATCATATGATCGATGATATTCCGATATTGTTTGAAGCTGACCACCTTTTTCTCTCAATATTATGTGGCGTGATGTTGTTTGCTGTTCATTGCTATTTTGAATAATAATTCCTACTTCATTAAAAATCTGATTATTGTATCGCCTTTCATACTCATTAATCGGTTTCCTCGTAGGATCTATAACAATAACTGCATTAGGTATGTTGTATATCATGTCCTTAGTTTGTTGAAATGCAGTCACATAGATATTAGCACGTCTTAGAATACACTCAATATTTTCTATGATATTCCGACGTAACTCAATGTTCGGGTACATATTCATCCGAACATCAATACTATATTCTTTGTCAAGAAAGTATATCTGAATAAACTGAGCTTGATTGTCTGGCTCAGGTAATAATGATCCAATATAGTGATGAATCTGCCCTTGAATAACTATAGATGGATTCCATCCGTGTTGTGGCTTGATTTCTTTGCAACCAAAAGATGTCATTTGAAACAGGCTATTATATTGTCTCAGGTGTCTTCTGAAGTGGCGAGCTTCTTCACCTTGATCAGCATACAAATAATAGAGTTCATGTGGCAACTTGTGCAACTTTGGCAATCTAACCTTGCCATTCATGCAACAAAAATGTGCAGTTTCTCCAACAAAAAGTTTTGCTTTACAATGAGAACATAGCTTATTCAAATTTCCAACATTTCCCTGTAAGTTTGCTCTGCGCTGTAAATTAGATTGACTATTTCGCAAAGAAAGTATGTTGTTTATTTCCACAACATTCTTGTCTCCTCGGTTTCGTTCATCTCTTATTCTTTGGCTACTCAGTCTCTCTTCTCTTTGTTGTGCTGTCTCGCTAGCTCGTCTTTGCTCAGCTCTAATTCTCTGCCTGTTCAGTCTCTCTTCTCTCCTCTCTGTTGTTTCATTATTTCTTGTCTCTTGTGTTCGCATTCTTTGCATGCTCAGTCGGTAATCTCTTCGCTGCGGCGTTTCTAAATTTCGATATCTATAATCTTTTTCCCTTTGTTTTTTCAAGCGAATTTCTCTTTGTTCACTTGTTTCAGAAGCTCTTTGAAGTTTATACGTTTCTCTAGAACGAACCAGTCGAGTTCGTCTTTGTTGTTCATTTTCAGCAAGTTGTGGCATGCCAGAGGGACCAGCTTGTTGCTGATCCACATTGGTTTCGTCGTTGATTTTGGGTTTTTTACTTTTTATTTGGTTGCGTGACATATTAGTAAAGTTCTACAAAGAATGTAAAATAATTTGTTACAGCTTTGTGTAACAACTTCTGAAAAATTTAAAATATTAAATGTGTTAAAAAATGGATGTAATATGTGTAAAACATATGATTCAAGTATTTGTTGTTAAAAAACAACAAAAGGAAACACTATTTAATGTAATAGAAACGTGTGCATTTAGCAATGCGGCTTTCCGTTTTTGTGTAAAAACTTCTGATGAATTTAAAATATTGGATTTAAAAAATATATTGGATTTAAAAAATGGATTTAATATGTATAAAACATATGATTCAAGTATTTGCTGTTTAAAAACAACAAAGGAAAACACTATTTAATGTAATAGAAATGTGTGCATTTACCGATTCAGCTTTCCGTTTGGAAATGTAAGCAGACGACTTTAAAAAACATGGGAAGAAGAAAAAGAAATTTTTTTTTAATAACGCCCTCTAGTAAAAAGGTCTGCATTAGTTAAGGGGGATAACTCTATCCAGTTTTACATCGCTCCCTTTTTCTCTCTCTCACACATACACGTAACTATTTCTCGCGTACGTAACGAAAACAGAGGGAGTAGGAGTGTTGAAATCTATGAGAGTGAAAGTGAGAGGTGTTTTCTTTCACCGCCGCTGCTTCTATTAATAATGAGTGTTGTTTTTCTTGTTCGTTTACTTTTGTTTTTTAAAAGGGAGAAGTTTTTTTGAAACTGCGACAGACTTTACGAAGTTGAATGTTTTTAGCCGTTAAAAAAAAAAAAAACTACGGTTGATTTTATAAAATTATTTATTTATAATGACATGAATTAAAGATTTCTCGCGTACGTAACGAAAACAGAGGGAGTAGGAGTGTTGAAATCTATTAGAGGGAAAGTGAGAGGTGTTTTCTTTCACCACCGCTGCTTCTATTAATAATGAGTGTTGTTTTTCTTGTTTGTTTACTTTTGTTTTTTAAAAGGGAGAAGTTTTTTTGAAACTGCGACAGACTTTACGAAGTTGAATGTTTTTAGCCGTTAAAAAAAAACAAAAAACTATTTGATCAAATTAAATGAAATTGTTTGTATTAAAAGCGATATAAAAATTCCGGAATTGGAATAACGGATTGAAGACGTTGCTATTTACGCATGCGCAACCGGATGTTGAAAACCGGAAATCTGATTGCAAACATACAAGATCCATAGAGTTTTAGTATTATATATATATATATATATATATATATATATATATATATATATATATATATATATATATATATATATATATAATAAAAATGATAAACAACCACAGAATTTGCGCATAAGCCTGAAGAGTCCTAGAGTGGATGAAACGCAGAATATTCAGTGTAGCTTAATCGCCATATATATTTTATAAATTACTAATTACTATATATATATATATATATAAATATATATATATATATATATATTTATATATATATAAACATCGGTGTCTTATCAATATTTCTTATTTGGTGACGTGTAAGTAACAAAATGTCTTTAAATAATAGTTATTTTTGGTAAACTACTTATATTTTCTGGCCGTTCCTACCGAACCCCGTCAGTGTAATGAAATATATATATATATATATATATATATATATATTTCTAAAATTTTAACCCCAAACAAGGCACAGTGCAACTTTGAAGTAGGGAGCTACTATCGGGGACATAAGTTGCAGGGGCATTATGAAGGGAGATGAGTAGCAATATGCATGTTCACATTACACTTGAACTTCTGCATGTCAGTACAGTCGGAAAAGCAGAATTCCGAAAGCGAGTTCCAAAGTCTAGCAGTTCTGGGAAAGAAACTATTGGAGTAGAAGGCTTTCTTACACCTAGGGATATCTACTGTGAAGGGGTGTGAGTTTGCTGCTTGTGTGGTTTGTAGTGGGTATTCACGTCGAGGGGGTACAAGTGCTTCTAGGTCATCAAATCATTCACCATTAAAGCACTTGTAGAACAGGCAGAGAAATGCAAGAATTCGTCAATGGGACAGAGGTTGAAGCCTAGATAACAAGTAAGGGTCTAATAGGTTGGCGACCCTCTTTTGAACCCTGTCAAGGAGCGAGAGACGAGTAGCAGATGCACCAGCCAAAATATGACAGCAATACCGCATACATGGGCGAATGGTGGCCTTATAGAGGTACAGGATACTTTCAGATGTAAGTAATTTTCTAACAGGGTAGAGAGAGAGAGAGAGAAAGAGAGAGAGAGAGAACCCATCTTCTTTGCAGCAGCCTTTGCAATGCTCTCAATGTATCTATTCCAGTTCATGTTTCCTGTAAATGTTAGGCCGAGCAGTTTAAAGGAAGTACTTTCAAGTAATGTGAACTTGACCATTGACATTGCTATTTGTTGTAGAGAAGGTTTCTTGTAATTATTGAAGGGCACAAGCTTAGTTTTAGCAGCATTCAATGTGACCCTCCATTTTTGCCCACATTCCACTAGAGATTGGAGGTCATCCTCCAGTGTTTCTGTCATTCCCTTATATATTTATTCATTTAAACAAGTGGTTGCGCCGTGTCGTACCACGGCCACCGAGAGTAAGAAGAAGGCCTGTTAACTAAAAATGCCAGCAAGAAATGTAGGTAAGATTTGTCAGACTGTCAGTACTATATCAGGGCCATTCGAAAAAGATCAATAAAACATTTTTAAAAAGAAAAAGGACCACAGTTCGATTAATACTGAGACTGAACTTTATTCAATATAAAATATAAATATTATCTATGTAAAATTAAGTAATTTTAAAGTCATATACAATTTAATACTGATACAAGTGAATTATGAATTTATGAAACAAAGAATTAAATAACATATTAAAAACCAACGATGAATAATTTTAAAAGTGAAAACAAACGATAAATAATTTTTAGAATGAAAACAAACGATAAAATACAAAAAACTGAAATAAAACAAATAATTTAAATGCAAACAAACAATAAAAGTTACTAGTGCAGAAATATGTTTTAATTCAATCTAGAGAAAATCACATGGGTTGAATGTTATTTATTGGAACTTTAGAGATTATTCAGACTAATGTTCTCATCTTGCATGTTTATTTCACAATGTTTTATCATCGAATCTTCACTTCTCCATTATTACATCCTCAGGCCGAAAATGATGTTCACATTCCTAAAAACATAATTAAAGAAAACATTCATACCATAATGTAAACTATTGTTAAAATATAAGAAAGGACAGTAAACAGACATTTACAATAATAATAATCACAGTGTAGTATCTGTTCTGATGCTACACTTCATTTGTTCTGTCTTCGGTCCGTGGAGGAGAAATCCTTCATGACTGACAAAATTTTTATTTTATTTTTGTTCCTATCCAGAGTGCCACTATTTGGGGAGGTAGATTTTCCCACATTAAAAACCGACCTTGTGTCTAACTGTGCCCTCGTGAGGAGGCAAGTAAATAAATTAAAAAAAAACAATATTTTTAACAATTATTCAATTTGTTCATTATTTTAAAAAGAAACAATCAATTTTAATATATAACGCTCAGTCACGGCTAATTTCATTAATAGCCGCGTGGTGAATAATTTCTAAACCGACTTTAGAAAAAAATATAGAACTTCAAAATAATTTGGAAATACTCAATGAAAGGTTTTATTCATTACTAAAAAGACATTTTGACAATTATTCTCGTAAAAATTATTCGTTTATAATTTTCAAAACTAAAACACAATTAAATTTGCAACCTCCCTGATAGATTTTTAGTCTTATAAGAAAATAAACAGTTAAAATATCAACATAATATTTGCTGTATTAGCAATAAATAGTATTGTTTCTTTAATTTATATTAACAATGTTATCAAACGTTATGAAAGTACTTGAATACAGTTCTAATTAAATACACATTTAATTATTAACAAATAACATTACTTACTTTACTATATTTGGTTGGAATAAAAATTTCCCTTCTAATGATACGTATTCAAATTGAGAAAATTTAGGAAAAGAAAATGTATGTACTTTGAAGCCTTTTGGATAATTTCCCCGGTAATTTGGAACAACGCAAGAATACACTTGTTAGCAAACTGAAAACTAGAGGAAACTGCTGCTGATAACCTAGACCATATACCTACAACTGAATCTGATAATGACGTCACGCCGTCATGTGCATCGGCCTTCGTTACTCTCGGTAGCCACGGTCGTACACACAACGCCGAGTCAAACACAAAATCGAGCACACTCAACATCGTCTAACCATCAACGCTGTGAACTCGGAGTATGGGAACTTCCCATATGCACAAAACAAAATCACTTAAAAAACAAAAAATATCTAAGGGTAATGAATAAACGTTGGATAAAATGATGGTTAAAATTATTACGAAGTTGCCAGGATTCTATCCTGGAATCTTCTGATCCGTAGTCAGACACGCCATCAATTGCGCCACAAGTCCTGCCCGTATGCCGGAAGATATTACCGTGACTGTATACAGACAGTGCTACATACCGTTGACATGGGAAGGTAACTTTTTCGACAATCCCTTATTTCGGGCTTTTTGTGTGACTCGGCGTTGTTCGTTACGAACCATATATAGATAAGGACAATCTAGGGACTCACACCTTTTAGGGGGAAAAAAAAAGAAATATTTCAATTCGGTGCATCCGTTCGAAAGTTTTATTGGTATATATACACACATACATAAATAAATAAACATTTAGAAATGTATAAATAGTATAGATTGCTACTGTGTTTAAATATCCAATTGCAAACTTAAAATTCACATAATATGTAGGAATTCATTGGTTGTTATTTGAGCCAAATAATGAGGTTTTATCAGAAACAGAACTTAATATATAGTCAAACGTGTGAAATTGATTTTAAATTCACATTAAATCAACTTTTACCGATAAACGATTTCTTGATAACGATTGTTTCAGTGTTGTGAATGCTAACCTGTTCACCATAACAGACAAAAACATAACCTCTCCCCTCATGGCGTAATCATGACCAGTATAAATTTGTAGATTCTGTTGTTATGGAGAAGGTCCGGGCAACCACTAAAACACAATGATACAATCCCGGGAATAAAGTGATCTGTATTCATGGTGCCTGGAATGCGTTAATATTACGTCTTATATATAGAGAAGCTCACCCCTATTAAAATGGGTACACAAAAACCAGCAACGGTACAATAGACACATTTGGCGAAGATAATCAGGTCAATCGACACGGGGACTCTGAGCCAGAGAGTTTGCGAAACAATAAACAAAGCTGGAGAGAGAAAGGTCATCAGGTCAATCGATATAAATATACAAGAAGAGAGGAAAGATTGGAAGAGACACAAGGCGAAAATACAGGTCGACAAAGAGTTCTGCAACCCATTTTATTCACTAACCTCCACCGCGCTCCGATGTTAGTTGTTACTTTTATGTTGATGTGTAAATATACAAATCAGCATTGCAAACATAAAAAAAAAATGACTCGTATTCATTTTAACACGAAATGACTTTTCGTTTATACGGCCAAAGTAAAGTTGATGATCACAGCATATTCTTAAATGTAACAGCAATCGTTTTCCTGATATTTCTCTAATCACAATTATTTTTAGAACGAAACCATTACTAATAGAAAAAACCACAAAAGGCTTGTCAGCATCCTAAGCGAAAATGAAAGGACTAGATTCGAACTAGAGAACTCCCAGATCGGCAGACCGTGTCGTTAACCATTGAACCAAAGTAAACTCCTACCAGAGCAATACAAATCTTTTTTTTGTTTTTCTTCTATTTATTATTTTATAAAGATACTTTTAAGTATAAATATTGAAATATCTATAGCTTTTTATTGCACTTCAAATTTCATGACACAGTATATATATACATTTAAATTCATCTTCTCTGGTTAGTTCTATATTTAAAATACAATGAATATTCGTTTCATAGACATTAATAAACTTATATTTGGTGCGTGTTATTGGTTTTCTGTTCAAAAATCTATTTTTGCGCTACCTTGAAAAATATCAACTTTATCAAAACATATCTGTTAATTCAATATATTTTCGTGGAATTTCAACAGGTCGTGCTAATATACACAATTATTTACTTCAAACACACTCACATTTATATATATGTACATAAATATTACTATATATCATATATACAAATACATTATTTAAATACAGGGTACCCCCCCCCCAAAAAAAATGGGTCCAACTCTAATTAGGCCCCGTTTCTTAGTGTTTTGTTCAAATGAAATGAAACTAGTTTATTATATTCAAAACATCGCATCATAACACTAGGGTCTTTGGCCTTTTTTTCTCCGTTCTACAACATATGTTCTAGATGGCCTCCATTTAACTTTTGTTTTGTTTTTTTGGTCAGCCTGTATGCCTAAATATTTTTTATGTGCATAAAGTATAACCATAGACTTATGTTTCTGGGTATAACATATCCTAAGCATGGTTAATCACACACAAGTGTAAAATTCACAACTACACTAACAGTAGCCAAGCGTTTTAGTAATGAGCCAGGCCGTATTATTAGATTTTATGCTCGAATTAAGCTTTAGTATTGTATTTTTATCGATATATGAGCAGTTTTGTTAAGTTGCATATTTTTGTAATTCATTTTAAATACCTAAGCGGTGGGCAGAGATTGCCGCCTCTTTATTATTTATACAATGCTTTTTGTCACCTTGATTTCCGCTAGACGACTTTTTGTTAATCTGTTATTAATTAAATATTTTTTAAACGTTTAATAAATAATAATAATGATATATAAATACAATTATGTCTTGTCAAAATAGTTGCAAATAATAAAAATAAATAAGAGCATATGTCTCTCTTCGCCGCTAAGAAATCGAAAATGAAATACAAAAATATAAAAGTAAATAAAAAACACGGTTCCAAACTGTTCATATACCGATAAAATAACACAAAGAAATGCTCTATATAATAATATAATATAAAGCTGAACGTAAGTGTGTGTGTCTGGTCACGGATAGGCTCCTATATGTTTGACTATTATAGAAAACTGATCACATATAATGATAGAAGATGTATCGAGACACAGGAATGGGTATGTTTGATCTGACATAATCATGATTCATTAAGATTGTGGGGACTGCGGACGCACCTGGTTCACAAAGGATGGAAATAAAAAATTAAAAAATTAAAAAAAAACGTTTACAAGTGTTTTTGATATAGATGTAGATAATACTTTGATAAGTATGTTTTAACTTAAATAGGGACGGTATAATAAAATTGTGGGGTCTGCGTTCGCGCCTGACCTCCATAGAATGAAAATAGGCAAACACTTTAATAAAGACTTTTCATATCTATCTGCGTAAGTATACTTTGATAATTATGTTTCAGTTTGAAGAAATATGGTATAATAAAATTATGGAGTATTCGTTTGCGCCTGACCGCCATAGAATGGAAATATGTCACAAAGTTTAACAAGGCTTTTTAATATAGATCCACAGAATATTGTGATAAGTGTTTCAGTATGAACAGGTATGGCATAATAAATTATGAGCTTTATGTATTTTATTTTTACTTTCATCATATTTTGCTTTGGTTTTGATACCCCCAAATTCGAAGCAACTCTTTACCACCCTTCGTTTTCATAACCTATCATACTTTCATAAATCAGATTCCATTTTCTGTGGGCTGTTTTTTAACCCAGTCAACGACGGGTACTTTTGCTAGTATATATATATATATATATATATATATATAGAGAGAGAGAGAGAGAGAGAGAGAGTACGAGAGAGAGAATCATATATGTCATATGCTACTGGTACCATGTAACCCAGTATTACCTGCCTCATGGGGTTGGGTCACCGGCGACTAAATTGATTCCCCCACCAGACTTGTTTGGTGAGGAGGATTGCTAGTCTCCTTGAAGGATTAAAAACAAGACCTTCCAAAGGGCGAATGAACCCTTTTTCGGGATCAACGGCCAACTAGCACCGTGTGTGTTTGTGTTTATGTATGTGTGTGTCGGGGTGGAGAGGGCTCCCGTCAGCCGTGGTGGAGGCAACCTTTCTAGGAGAAGCAAATCTATGATTGAAAAAAAACATACAACGGGAGACCAGTACCCGCATTAAGCTGGTCTGCAGTTTAACTTGTTACTGGCTATCTTGCTCTTGTTAGTTGCTGGATCTCAACATTTTGAACCGAGATAGAGAGAGAGAGAGAGAGAGAGAGAGAGAGAGAGAGAGAGAGAGAGAGAGAGAGAGAGAGACTTACCTGTCTTACAAAGCTAAGACTCTGTAACATCATCAGTGTATAGATACTCCCTCGGGCATATTTCTATTAAAATGGTTCTATGGCGATGCAAGTCATTTTTGGGCTCATGAACTTGTCTGAGGGAGTGGCACTCCTCTGACAAGACTTTGCAATCATATATATATATATATATATATATATATATATATGCATACACAAACACAGACACACATGCAATACCACGCAAAAGTTCTGGATACATTACACTTTTTTCATAACTCTAATTAGTGTTCATGAGTTTTCCTAACATTTGGCCACTATATTCCCATTGTTGCATAAGAAGTAATGTAAGTGATGTTCCCTGTAAACGTTAGGCTGAGGAGTTTAAAGGGAGTACTTTCAGGTAATGTGTGCTTGACCATTGCTATTGGTGGTAGAGAAAGTTTCTTGTAATTATTAAAGGAAACAAGGTTAGTCTTGGCAGCATTGAATGTGGCCATCCATTTTTGTCCTAATTCCACTACAGATTAGAGGCCATCGTCTAGTGTTTCTGCAATTTCCTTAGATATGTGTTCATTTGTTTTCCCTTCATGTCTGCTATAGAGAGTGGTGTCATCAGCAAATATACTCATCTCAGAAACAATTTTATCAGGGAGGTCATTTATGAATATCAAGAATAATAAAGGCCCAATGATAGACCCCTGAGGTACTCTCGCATTTATATCATATTCTTTAGATGTACGACCGTCGAGGACAAACTTGATTTTTCTCTTACTTAAGAAGGATTTAATTACATTATGCATTTTGCCAGTGATGCCATATGGTCTAATTTCTTTTAGAAGTCCATCGTGCCATATGCTGTCAAAAGCCGTAGATATATCCAGGGCTACTGCTCTACTCCCACCTGTTTTGTCCAGTGAACGATAGATATATTAAGAGATTACAGTTGGGATATCTGCTGTGGAACGGGCTTGCCTAAATCCATATTGATTGTCGGTCAGGAGTTTAGGAGCTGTAAAGTGATGGACTAGAGCTTGATTAATTAAGGACTCAAATATTTTCGCGAAAAGCGGGAGGAGGCTAATTGGGCGATAATTTAATAGGTCAGTTCTTTTGGAAGAATTCTTGAAAACTGGTTCCACAGAAGCGGGGTTCCAGCAGGCAGGAAAACAAGGTTCCTTTAGGCATTTGTCGTAAAGTTTGGAGAGAACTGGAGCAACCTCAGTGGAGCATTTGCGGGATGAGATCTGGTTCACATGCTTTTGAGGTGTCTAGGTTTTTTTATGATACCAAGTACCTGAGAAGGAGCGATTTTCAAATCATCTGTTGTGGCATCTGTCCACAAAGTAAAGTCAGGGAGGGAGTGGTGTGTCGGGTCCAATGTGGAGTTTGAGGCAAACCAACTGGCAAGCATTGCTTTCTTGGTTGCCGTGCAAACAACCTCATAATTGTTTGATAGTGGGAGAATCGTTGACTGCTTATTAGTAATTATATTATAAACAATATAAATAAAACACTTCATAATTTAGAACAATGTAAACCTCTTTAAATTTTAAGTGTAAGACAACAGAAACAGAAGCAGAATTTTTTATAATTTTAGAGAAATATTGTTCGCGGCCATTTTTCAATATATATACTTAAAATAAAGTAATTTGGGGGAAATTAGGTAAAAACAATTTATATTTTGTGACCAATTTCGTGTAAAAATAAAGAAAAAACAATATTAGTTATAAGTATTTAAAGTACGTACAAGCATTTCTCACTATATATATCCAAAAGAAAATACAAGTGGGAAAGTTATGCAAAAACAAATTATTTTGGTTTATGACCTATTTATGTTCAAAAATACAAACAATACATGCAATTATACTTATTACCTGTGTGAGCAATAAAAAATTAAGCAGACCCCTAAAAAATGTCAATAGCAGCGAGTACCCGTGCAAGCGCAAAAAATAGCAGCAGTAGGTAGGTGCGAACGGAAACTCTAAGTGGAAAAAGAAGTGCAAAAAATGAAACGCTTAAGTCGGCTGGCCTACGGCGAACTTACGACGTAATGACCCTTGAACTAATGCCTGTAAAGATTTGTCGTTTATTTGTACAAATATTCTCGAACCATATAATCGCTAAAAAGTTCTTGTTTCGTCGACATTGGTTACTCGTTTAATGTAAACAGAAGGTTATCTACTATAAAACTAAACCAACATATTATATTTACTTATCAATGTTTTCAAATTTAAATAATAAAACAAAACACATTTTTATCATTTTAATCTTCATCCGGCATTATTTCTTTTTCGAGAATAATACCACCTGTAAAAGTAAACCAACATTTTATTTTTTATTAATCAATGTGTTTAATTCTAAATTATAATATAAAACACATAGACAGGTTAAAGGCTTCCAAATCCACAAAATCCGGGTTTTGACAGTTGTAATCGCGTAAGTGTTTTTATTTTATTTTGTTATTTAGCGTATAAAGAAAGAATTTTAATCAGTTGTACCTTAAGTAAAACAAAAGAAAGGCTTATCTAGATATTTAAAAAGGAAGTAGAAATACAACGTTTTGGACAGATAAAAGGCTTCCAAACCACACAAAGCCGGGCATCGGCTTTAATAATCGTGCAGTCGGTTGTTTTATTTTTTTTTAATTAGTATATAAAAGAATCTTAGTCAATCGTAATTAAAAAAATGAAAATTTTATGTATATTATAGAAAAGGAAAAGGAAACAATGGCTATCAGCATGTGACGCTGTGTTGGAAAACAGCATTACGGTGTATGTAAACATATGAGATTTAGTAGGCTAGCGTTGCTGTATAAGAAAAGTTGGCATGTGCAGTATATTTAATGTAAATATGTAAGTCTTGGCTTATGAATATGCTTCGATGTGTTTTATTTAAAACGGTTGTTTTTTATATAGAGGGAAGCCACGTTTGTAATCTCAGGAACGTTCGTTTTTATATTAGCATTTATATTCTGGAATAAATGAATAGTTCTCAGCCAATGAGATTTAGTGGAATGTGACAAGGGAGAAATCATTATATTTGAAATCGGGGAAAGGATAAATTATGTTATGCATATAAGTATATGAGCCAGATAACAAGGATGCAACTCTATATGTGAAAAAAATTAAAGAATGCCTCCCGGTGATGACTGGTATCGATAGGAGTACTTTTTATTTAGAGAGAAGAATATCAACTATTTCCACTATAGATGTTTGCGACTGTGATTATATTGCTCAAAAGATGTAATCTAGGATTTTAATATAACTAATAAATGTAAGTAAGACGACGTTCAAAAGTTACATAATGTAATGGCTAATTGTCTGACATGATAATTTTGTATGTAGCATCTGTTGCAGCAAACCTAGTGTACTTTGATCCAGAGGGAAATCTCTGCAATTAAATTATTATATATGGAGATATTTTCCAAACTCTCTCTCTCTCTCTCATATATATATATATATATATATATATATATATATATATATATAAACTAAACTCTAAACTCTGTTTTGTAAGATATTATACAATGTTCGTTTCGCATAAGTAAAAATAAATAAAGTAAAGATTAACTATGTTTTTGACCCTAATAGAATATTCAGACTTTAATATTCGTGAATCGTTTAATTTGCGTCTGAAGCCGAGATAATGGCCGTTTTATGAATGCATCATTGAACAAATTTTCCGGCAAAGAGGAATAATTTACGGTCAGTTAAAAGCCGATTCAAAGAATACATTACACAAGTAAACAAAAGATAGATTTATTTAACAGAAAAGACAAATATCCAAACGTCTAGACAAAAAAAAAAACAAAAACAAAAACAAAACAAAACAAAAACACACATGAAATATATTAGTTAAAATGACTGCGTACAAATACATTCGGGCGTTCTAATCATATCTACATAGCTTGCTTCTGAATGCCATTCTTCATTGAATTAAATATTTAGAGATGCGATTAATTTAAAACCATGATAATTATTCATGCGTTGACAACACATCTTTTGAACCATTTAGAATGTTACGCAAACAATTATTACACGCCCTTTTGCTAAGCGAGTAATTTGCACGTTTGCGTTTTCGCTAATGAGCGACAAAAAATAAGTCAACAAAACACATTATTCCTACTTTGCGCAAGATACTTACGTGTTGGTCGTTCTTTGGTACTTAAAATTCTGAAGCGGACGCATCTTAGAGGTCGCTTGATGTTACCCGGAATATGATGTCAACTGCTCGAGTTCATAATCTGACGTACAGTGCCGGTCAGCCAATCACAACGCGCAGCAACGAGTAGACGACGTTCAGGTAAATGTTCGAAGATAAAAAAATGCAAAACAAGACAAAAAACAAACAAACAAATAAATAAAAAGGAAACCAGCTATTATGTGGCAAGCATAGAGACTAATAGCAGTATTAATTTATCAATGGTAAACAAACGAATACAGACGCTAAAAGTAGTTGCTTTTTAAACCACTACATGAATAATAACGAACCATTAAAAGAATAATAAAACAAAATTACGGAAGGTCGTTATTCTTTTTTATGATTTCCATTTATTTTACTATTTTTCTGTTTTGTACGGTTGTTAAGAATTGATTATTGACGACACTTGACGTCATGTTCCGGTTGACGTCATGTTCCGGTTGACGTCATGTTCCGGTTGACGTCATGTTCCGGTTGACGTCATGTTCCGGGCAAATCTCTTGGATACGCCCGGTGTAGAATCTGCACATAAGTACCCTTTCTTTCCTGGTTTTTATTCCGTTCTTCATGACAGGCCGTAATTCTGTGGTGGCTATTGACCAATTTAACTAAAAACGAATCTACTAATACATGAAAACGCAATGAAACTTTGCTTTGCTTCAACTGAAAATGTTGAAGAGGTGCGAAAACAGAATTGACACTATTAAAACGACCGACCTTTTGAGATCCAGAATTGATTTAATTATATAGTCGCCTCTATTCTCAATGAACTTTTGTCAGAGAAGTCAATCCAACATCTATGCTTCTGATGCACAGCCATAACAGGGATTGCTTTCTTACCGTTGATATCTGCAACAGAGAGATGAATCACTGATGTCATAAATGCATCATTTCCGTCATCATTGTAATGCAATATGTAATGCATTCGGATCTATTCGAGCCGAAATAAAAAAAATAATAATTGGAGGCATAAAGTTTGAAATGCGCCTCGTCATATGTAATTGGGTTTTTAATATCTCCTGAATTATGATTGAAACTTCAACCCCATTTAGACTTTCACTTATCTATTTTTACTTGGCACTTATAGAAGTTTCGCAAGGACTCATGGCGCAATTGACACAAGTATTTATTGACAATCCGATCGTACGAGAACAACTATCCTTGTGAATTAATTACAGGTTTCCGTCCGAAACTACGTACAGATTTCCAAGTTCCACATAATGATTCGAGATAAAAACAAGACGCACCTGCAGCATGTTTTTTGGTTCATGAACTGATGCGTTGTGTAAGAAAAATTTAATATAGAACAGAATTCTAAATCATCCGATAATACAATTTTTCAATCCTTATCTCCAAAATTTAAAATAATATATTTCAAAATTATATACGCATCGCCTACTAACGGACAAAGCCCTTTAAAAACAAGCTTAACTTATAAAATACTAGCAAGCACCCTCCCTCAGCATTGACCGGTCGTAAAATCCGCTTAAATAATGTATTTTAATAAAAACAGATTTCGTATTTATTGTTATATTATATTGAATCCAATATATAGTAATGATTTTAGAGTTAAAACAAAAAAATATTACACGTGTGCAACCACTGAGAATCGAAACCAAAATGGTTAGCTTACGATTTACTTTTTTCTTTGACGTTAAATTCCTGAGCTATGAAGGCATGTTTTCTGCAGGGCTAAAAATTAAAACATGACCCAATAGCTATTACGTTACGCATGCATATTCCTAATGCCCTCATTCGACCATCACCTGGGAATTTCAATTTTTTGATAAATTTTCCCACTTTTGCACATATTTTCCCCTGCTAAAACCCAAAAGTAAAGTTTAGTATGGGTCCGAATACCCTATATATAAAGTTTTATGTCTGTAGACCAAAAACTAACAGAGGAATTAGGTAAGCAAAATTTTTCTAGCATATATATATATACATATATATATATATGCGCATACAGAAATATATATAGAAAGAGGTATGTGTTTACTAAAAGCGTTTTACGCAAATATTACGCAAGTATAAATGATGTAGAATATCTACATTAATTTTATTAATCGTAATAGTTAACTAAAGATGACCATTTCATAAGAAAATCGAAAAAAAAAACTTAATAGGGAATTAATTAAAATGAATATTTAAAAGAATATGCAAATTAGCTAGATCTTTTACAGATGCTTGCACTTCCACTACCCATATATAACAAATTTGTATTTTCTTTGTAAACAAAAAGAAAAAATAACACACATATATAGAGGTGATGATGTATGTTTAATGTACTGTTTTAGCGATAAATTTATTCGAAACTTTTAGGTAACACTCTTACGAGCAGGAATAAGGCACAGCAGTAGATAGTGTGAGTCTCCTGCCATTCAGCTGTAAGGTTCTGCTGAGAGACAGCTAATATACAATGCAACACAATGGTGTCTGTAAATATCTCCTGGGCGACCTGTAAAAAGTAAAATATTGAATGCCGCAGTTCGTACTGGGAACATGTGCCAGAAAGAAGAGTTGGAAATAAGTCATATAAAATCCACTATGACTATTCAATCTCTACAGCTAGGTACTTTAAAAACGTTGTTATTAAACCTGGCATAGTGATATGGGACAAGGAGGAGAAAATGCGACCTTAGTAAAAGTTCGTGTCTTCTAATGATTCTAGGTTAAAACAGAGTTGATAGGTAAAAGATTACGGAATACCAAAGTCTTATGTATGATATGAAAAGAAATTGGAATCTTAGGAAGATTTCTGTAATTTCAGTAATTATAGGAGCAACTGAATCCAGGAAAAAGAATTAAAAAAAAAACTACCTGGCAAATATACCCGGTGAGCCAAGTACAAGGGAGACTTTTACAATTAAGGGGCGATTCTAAGCTTAAAAAAATATTTTTCAGTTGGAATTTTTTTTTTTACACAGTGATCACCACTTATCAAGGCCCGGAAGCCACTCAGGGATAAGGGTTATTGCAAGTACATTGCGTTAGTGTGGAGATCTGACGAAGTGTTCACCTAAGGGGGCGGTTCATTAGGAATTTGTTAACATTGGACTTGAAGCTATATGA
The DNA here is from genome assembly GCF_053919585.1 of Euprymna scolopes. Classification (NCBI taxonomy): domain Eukaryota; kingdom Metazoa; phylum Mollusca; class Cephalopoda; order Sepiida; family Sepiolidae; genus Euprymna; species Euprymna scolopes. Next base: position 98,099,634 of record NC_136506.1, read on the forward strand.
GCTAGCAGGTCAATATCTGGCATTCAGTATAGTTTTTCTTCCTTAGAAACTAATAATAAAAAAGAAGTTATATCTGAATAACATACACCCATTCACTTTACACATTTTGTCCTTTAAAAACTTTATCTTAGTACTGTGCAGACGCAAACGAAACAGAAAATGGCAGTTTTCATTACAATTCCTGAAGTAGTTATTTTATGGAAAACTTCGTGAAAACTTCTATATTCGATCGTTTCGTCGCATGCACGCATTTGATTAGTCAACCTGTAACTAGGCCATTCAGTCACGTATGTTCGGACATCATTCGAATTGCTATGTACTAGTAGCAAATCTAAAAATGATTTCAAAGTTAGAATATTAGTTTTAATTTTATTATTATCTTCGTTTTGAGAATTGGACCTACAACCCTTTTCTCTACAACTAGTAATACTTAACACAAGAATTTTATGTGGCATATATCAAAACAAAGTGACATGATTCGAGAGGTCCAATGTCTAATCTCCACTTCAAACTAAGAATATAATTAAGAAACTACTTTTTAACTGACCAACTATTACTGGACGAGAATAATGTAGCCTCGTGATAGAAATAAATGGTTCGGTTTAACTTTCCGAAATATATCGGATGTTAACATAGAGATTTGCAAGTTTGACGAAAGAGACAGTGAGAAGGCCGGAAGGTTTATCGGCTGAAACCTGGTGAACATTGAAACACGTTTTAAATAAATTATGATTTTTCTCATCAGCAGATAGGTTTTATGAGTTCACATAATTTCAAGTAGGAATATTCGCAATCAGTTCAAATTCAAAACAAATACAAATAATACAAACAATGGAAAGTGACGGTTCTCTAGTGGTTAACGACACAGACTGGCGACTTGGTCGTTCCAGGTTCGAATCCAATTCGTCTCACAAAGATGACTTCACTTAGGATGTTGGGCACTTTTTCGTTGACCCTTCGCGTAAGTACTTGATGCCTTTCTAGAAATAATTTTAACTAGGTAAATATCGGGAAATATGCCAACAATAAAATCTTTGGATTCATACGATATGGCTATAATGATGAATAAATGTTATCAAACATCTGTAAAAATTGGAAATATGACTCCCTGCTGTTAAGTGATAAGCAGAGCCATTGACAATCAGTTCGTTGTTGGTGCCCTACTGAGGTATAAACTTTTCCATTTTTATGAGGGGCACCTTACCAGGTATACTTTCGCTCTGAAAAAGAACCTAGTTTATTTCGAATTGAGACACCTCGACCACTGAATGTCAACAGGGATACACAGGCGTTTTGGTAAGTCAGAGTGCGCTTATCTAATTGCGTTGGCGTTTAGAAAATCACACTTGACCTTTCGCCTAACTTCCCGAAAAAGAGGTAAACAAAATCGTGTGGTCAATCGTAAATCATCGCAAGTAGAAAATAAATTGTCTATCTATATCTACGTAAGCGGCGTTCGTGGAATCCATGTGCAATGACAGTAGCGTTAATTTGGTTTCATTTGAATAACTTCATTAGAACAGGTAACGAGTGTGAATTAAAAATTTAATAGTCAATTAAATGATTACTTTTGACAATCGTGTTATGACCTCAGGTCAGCTGGCTGCAGATTACACAACAGTTAACATGTGACAGTTAAAGACAGATGCAATTTAGATTTCCATTAGTTGGGCGATTAAATGAATTAGCAAATCCGACGAAATAATAGAAAAAAACGCATTACATTTCACGGAATTAAGATTTTCTGAAAACAAAATAATCAGATTGACGTCTAGTTTGTCCTGCAATAGTGGCATCATCTAATTGCGTTCTTAATTGTGTGTCATACACGTTTTAACCAAGCTGAAATCATCAGAGAAGCAGTAAGGTTCACAATAATTATTCATACCTGGTCATACCTTCTATACGTGCTTAAGAATGGTTCTCATAGGCTGAGATTGCCGTTCCGTAATTCACAATTTAAAAACTTATTCGACACAGAACTGGTAGACAGCTAGTTATGTTTTTTTTCAATATGATCTTCGTTCCAAACATTGATACGTTTGTGCGATATATATATATATATATATATATATATATATATATATATATATATATATATATATATATATGAAAATCAAATAAGAGACGTGTTACATTTGACACTTTAAATACAAATAACAACGCGAATTTTTTTTAACCTTTATAAAATAAGCGAATGTTTATTTTTAAAGAGAGAGATATATTTCGGAGATATATACTACTTTTTCAATCTGTAAATATATACATTTTTTTCCTCTTATTCTTCGTCATGATGTTTAATGGAAGAATTTTAAGTTAATCCACTTGATGTTAGCTGTGGTTTTTCTGTAGCCGGATAATTACACGTGGTCGCGCGTGATTTGAAAGTCTGGGTAGGTAAAAGGCGTTGAGTGAAATTTGAAAATCAATTAAGAGACGTGTTACATTTAACACTTTAAAGCCAAATAACAACGTTTTTTTAACCTTTATAAAATAAGCGAATAAACGAATAAACGCCTTTAATGGATAAACCTACCCAGATTTCATATATGTATGTATATATATATATATATATATATATATATATATATATATATATATATATGTATTTTTAATGTAAATACAGTTATATATTGCTACAATGCGCGGACATTTTCAATCATATTAGATATCAAATATATTATCGATATAGATATAGATGTATATTAGATATACAAAAACTAAACAGGTTCCACATCTTTTTAAATTTTCGATTATATAATAATTTTAATTTTGCCCATCGCCACTCATGGCAAATTTTCTCTCCTTTTAAAAAGGTCTGGGCCCTTTTTAGTTTTGGTACCTTAATTTTCCTTGTCCGATGATATCTAATATGATTGAAACGGTCTGCACATCGTAGCAAGATATGACTGTATTTACATGAAAAAAATATACATATAATTTGCTCTCTTATGATTGAGCATTATCAACTCTGCTTGTTGAAATTCAATTATTTTCAATTTTTGGATATGTTCCCACTGGAAATATATATATATATATATATATATATATATATATATATATATATATATATATATATATACATATATATATATATGTAACTACTTCATTTACTCACATAAATTTAATATACGAAAATATAGATTTATGCGTAAACTTTAAGTATTTACTTCAAAAGTGCTCAATACGTAGGTAGAGCTAGTTAGTAATATATATATATACACACACACACATATATATATATATATATATATAATTGTAAAAGTAGTAAACAACTTTAGCAAAAATAACCTCCTCGGTGATATGCAATATGGTTTTCGTTCTGCTAGATGTATATAATTAGTAAATCTCTCGGCAGAGGCTTTCTTTATTAGGGCAATTGCTCTTGACATATATAAGGCCTTTGATAGAGTATGGCATGAATGTCTACTTCCCAAGATCTCCAGTTTCGGTAGATATGGAAATGTCTTCTCAGTTATTAAATCATTTCTCTCTGATAGGTTCATAAGAGCAGTGGTAGCTGGGCAGAAATCTGAAGCTAACAGTATTAATGATGGACTCCTTCAGGGGTCCATGCTCGGCCCAACTCTCTTCCTGATCTACATCAATGATCTCCCGAATTACATCCTAAGATAATCTCTATATATCTATGCTGACGACTCTATAATCTATCGCATAACTTAAAAGGCCGCAAATGACCAAGTTCTCTTTGATTCTCTCACTTATGATTTTTAGCACAGGATACAATGGGGAAAGAGTTGGTAGATTAATTTTAATGCATCTAAAACCATGCTTCTATCTTTACATCATCAACGATCTGATCCCCGTCTGACATAAGGTAAAATGAATGCCTCTCGTCCCCATGTTTTTACAAGCTTCAAGATCTGACTCCTGACCTGAAATGGAACACATACATCAAACCCGTTTCCAAGGTCGCTGGAAAAATGACGGAATCCTTCAACCGCTCCAGTAGATATTTAAATATTGATTCAATTTTCTACTTGTATAAGAGCTAAGTACGTCCAAGAATAGAGTACAATTCTTACATCTGGGCAGGAACTACTAGAAGCACCTGATGCTGACTTAACAGAGTTCAAAATAGCCTTCAATGCCGAATAGGGGATGCCCTTTTCTCTTTCTTGCAACGTCTTTCCCAAAGAAGATATTGTGCGAGTCTTTCTCTGCTTTATCCTTATTTCCATGGCAAGTGCTCGTCTGAACTCCAATCTATGGTCCCTCTTCGCCTAATTTTCACAACAAACACTCGTCTAGATGAAACCACTATCAATAATTCCTCCCACTCGTTACGTGTGCCTACACTTAAAGGTAGATTTCATGGAAAATCTTCTTTTTTAGAACTGCATGTTTGGTGAACTCTGTTCCGTTTACCTGTTTTTCTAGCTTCCTACAATATTGGCATCTTCAAGTCCAATGTAAAGAAGTTCTAGCTGAGCTATCTCTTTGGTAATCCAATTTACCAATTTCCACTACTAACAGTTGCACAATATTGTCCCGTTGACTACTGTACCCTCATTAACTCTTATCTTCGAGTAGTCTTCGGACCTTAATAAGTAGTGGCTCTTCTTTAAACAAAAAGAGAAAGAAATTTAAACCTATAGTTCGATGTCCGAGTTCTAATACAGTCAAAGTACGCTGTAGAGTAGCTAATCAGGTATACGTAAAATACTGTTTAAAAAGAATAATATGTATATATATATATATATATAAACACCAAAACCTTTGACCTTGATAGAGGGGAGACTAAAACTTGCTGATATGGTTTCAAAAAATCTGAAAAAAAAAACAGCATTGGGAGAATTGATTCGAAATATTTCTCATATGCTATATCTTTCCTCTTTTGGAAGTAGAATACGATTATGAATATCGCAACTATCAAATAATTCTTATACACTGTGAAATTTACTTTATGTATGAAAACCAAAGAGGGTAGATATAACATATGAGAAATATTTGGAATCAAGTCTCTCCTTTCTGTTATTTCAGATCATTTGAACCCATATCAGCAACTTTTAGTTTTCTCTTCATTACCGACAGGGCAAGTATCAAATATATTGTAATTCATATGCAAAACTAGGAACACAAATGTCTATTATTGAAACATTTTATGACTGAAAAAAGTTCCTAAAATAAGCTTTGGATGATCCTCTTTATGCGCGACTATAAATGCAAATGTCACATATCTCATTATACAATTTAGTTCATTACCTTTCCAACGAACCTGCATTTGTTAAATTCTGATCAATAGTCGCTGAGATTTAAAAAACTTTTAAAATTCCCAAACATGTCGTATATCTATTTATCTATCTATCTATCTATCTATCTATCTATCTATCTATCTCTCTCTCTCTCTCTCTATATATATATATATATATATATATATATATATATATATATATATATATGGTTGGTGCAAAATAGTGTCAGTTTTTGACGTTAAATTGATAATAGTTAATTATTGGATTTTAATTAATTATAAGATGAAACTTTAATGATTCAAACTAGATAGATAACGGCAAACTTCCACCAAAAGTGTCATGAATTATTAAGTTCGCACCGGACTTACTACTTAGATATAAGTCACTTGTACCCATTCCCCTTTCTCCCCCCCTTTTTTTAATGGAGAGTAGATAATACAGTGGATGTGTTATCGGCAGCTCCAGTAACTCTCGCTTCTCCTATTTTGTCATTCAGTCCTCATTCAATGAGTGATGTTTCTGACAAAGGGTGAAGAAAAAGCTGCTTAAAGGTCGGTACTACTTGGTGACCAGTAGTCTGAGATGTCGGATATTTTTCTGTCTTTGTCTTTCCTTGTTGCCATGTCACTAGTAAGGGTGCTGGAGGTAAACGTTTTGTCTGGGCTGACGTTATCCGCCTGATAGTCAGGGACCCGAACCTTGGATTAACCACTAAGGAGGCTGTCCTATCAGCAGGCGCAAAGTACTGGGACTGCTGTATTGCCATTTGGTGAGTGGATCTGGACCATGCAGTAGTCTCTGGTGGGGCCTCTCGATGCCATACTAGTGGGTAATTGTTACGGCTTTACCTTTTCGTGTGCTACAAATAAAAAAAAATTTCCTGTCTTTTTCTCTCTTACTTTCCCTCTCTGTATTGCTCTAACCAAGTATGCCGACCTATTCCACAAATCCCCAAACCTCAACATGAAATATCTCCAGAATAAAAACTCGATTAAACCTAGAACCCCATCTTCCAGCGTAGACCCCTACTACCAGGTCTCCTTCTCCAATATCAGGGGTCTACGTTCCAACCTTCCAGAGGTTGAAACCCAATTACAGGAGACGAAACCGGACATATTATTTCTATGTGAAACTGGAATAGGGCCGACCACTTCCCTAGATGAGTTCATAATTAATGGATACTCCAATTTAGCAGCTAAATCTGACTCCCAAGATCGCCATGGGCATGGAATATGTGCCTACATTAAGGATGGCTTCCCATGTGGCAGGGATATCTCTAGAGGAGATCCTAATTTACCCTATATGTGCTTCAGGGTTGCACTTGCTAACACCACTGCATTTATATTTGCCCTCTATAGGCCCCACAACAGCGGAGTTACTATCTTTAAGAGCATATCTGAGAAAATAGACCACATACTGTCTTCACATCCCTCGGCTAACATCCACATCTGTGGTGACTTCAACGTCCATAACGTGGAATGGCTGACCCATTCAAATAAGACAGATGATGAGGGGAGGTTTTGTCATGATTTTGCCATTGCTTATGACCTCACTCAGATTGTTCGCGAACCCACCCGTGTGCCCGATACACCCAATCAATATGCAAGCCTCTTAGACCTTTTTCTCTCAACTTCCCCTGAGCTATGTTCATGTACCGTTCATTCTCCTCTAGGATCCTCCGACCACTCCGTCGTATCAGTTAAGATAAAAACGAAATGTAAGAAGCCATCAGACGTACCCCTCCACCCTACTGTATACCGATACTCTATGGCTGACTGGGATAGCTTCCGTACATTCATATCTGATTTACCTCTGCACTCCATGTTTAAAAAGGATGTGTCCTCTATAGTATCAGATCTGACCGAATGGTTAATTGTAGGCATAGACCAATTTATACCATCTAAAAAATTTCAACAAAAACCTAACAGCCAGCCATGGTTCTCCCCAGAATGTGCTGCTGCTATCGCGCACAGAAATCACTTTTTCCATAGCTACCAACGTAATAGATGCACTGAGACTAAAGCTGCTTTCAGGACTGCCAGCAACCACTGTAAAAGAGTAATAAAAAATGCAAGAGAGCTATATGCCCAGTCTGTTAAATCCAAGGTAGCTGATCAGCGGCTTGGTTCCCACCAGTTTTGGCAAATAACAAATAGGATCCTGAACAGAAGTGTGCGTTCTATCCCAACCATTATCAATGGACCAGAGGTTATCTCGTCAGCGTCAGACAAGGCAAAACTATTTGCAAAGAACTTTGCAGCTAATTCTACCCTATGCGACGAAGGCCATCAACTCCCCATATTTCCTCCTATAACACAGAACAAGCTAGGTAACATACAAATATCCGTGCATGAGGTCGCCAAGCTAATAAAAAACCTAGATTCCAGTAAAGCAACTGGCCCTGATGGCATCCCAATTATAGTGTTAAAAAAGCTTCAACCAGAACTTGCTCCCATACTTACGAAACTATTTAAGCGTTGCTTTAAGGAGAAGTGCTTTCCGACCCCCTGGAAGACCTTATCAGTTTGCCCTGTATTTAAGAATTCAGGGGATAAGTCATCTCCCTCTCAGTACAGACCAATAAGTCTTCTCTGTGTTATGAGTAAGTTGCTGGAATCAATATTAAATAGAGAAATAGTCAACCACCTCAGCAGGAATAACCTTCTTAGTGACACACAATATGGTTTCCGCTCTGCAAGATCTACCGCAGATGTGCTGACGGTTATATCCCACAGGATTAGTGAATCTCTTGACAAAGGCTTCCTTTCTAGGGCAATTGCTCTTGACATATCAAAGGCCTTTGACAAAGTATGGCATAAGGGTCTACTTCACAAGATTTCCAGCTACGGTATAACTGGAAATGTTTTCTCAATCATTAAATCATTTCTCTCCGATAGGCTCATAAGAGTAGTGGTAGATGGACAAAAATAGGAGGCCTGCAATATAAATGCTGGAGTCCCTCAGGGGTCAATACTGGGCCCAACTCTCTTCCTGATCTACATCAATGACCTCCCTAAACACATACTTAAATCATTCGTTGACATCTATGCTTATGACACGACCATCTACGGCAATACATCAAAGGCTGTAAATGATTCTCTCTCCTCTGATCTTGAGCGCGTGGTTCAGTGGGGGAAGATGTGGCTAGTTACCTTTAATGCATCCAAAACCAAACTCCTATCCTTACATCATCAACGCTCTGATCCCCAGCTGGCATCAATTGTGATGGATGGCTCTCGTCTGGGTGAGGCCCCATGTTTTGACAAGCTTCTGGGTTTGACCTTTACTCCTGATCTGAAATGGAACACGTACATCAAGTCTGTTGCCAAAGTCGGTGGAAAGATGGTGGGATCCTTCTACCGCTCCAGAAGATATCTCACTACTGATGCAATTCTCTATCTATATAAAAGCCAAGTACGGCCAAGGATGGAATACTGTTGCCATATTTGGGCAGGAGCTGCCAAAAACAGCCTATCATGCCTTGACAGAGTACAAAATAGACTTCGTGGTTTAGTGGGGGATGCCCTTTTCTCTACCCTGCAACCCCTCTCCCACAGAAGAGACGTTACGAGCCTATCCTTGTTTTATCGTTATTTTCATGGCAGGTGCTCGTCTGAACTCCAATCTCTGGTCCCCCCTCGCCAATCTTTCACGAAAAACACCCGTCTAGCTGAATCCACTGTGAAAAATTTTCCCCACTCTATATCTGTGCCTAAATCAAAACGCGGATCTCATGAGCAAAGCTTCTTTCTAAGAAATGCACGCCTGTGGAACTCTGTTCCGTCTGCCTGCTTCCCTCCGGACTACAACTTGGATGTCTTCAAGTGTAATGTTAACAAATTCCTAATGAACCGCCCCCCTAATTAAACACTTCATAAAATCTCCTCACTAACGTAATGTACTTGCAATAACCCTTATCCCTGAGTGGCTTCCGGGCCTTGATAAGTGGTGATCACTGTGTAAAAAAAAAAAATATATATATATACTGGTAGCCAAATTGAATACTGAAATGTTCATATTTTTTGTTCTATGGGACAAAACTATATGCCAATTTGCAGGCTTTTTGTAATATAATAATTTTATGGTTACAATTTTATGACAATTGGTAAAAAAGAACCAATAAACATGACCAAATTAGCTATACATTTGAATATATAGTGTCCTGCAAGCCTGCTTCAGTTTTTCTTATTCCATTGTCTTTCCTGTGGCCTTACCAGGCCATTAATATATTAGATTACGTTCTGTTGGTGATTTTCCTTGGGCAAACTAATTCCTTGACCTCCTATGTAGAAGACGCTTATACGAACATCTCAATATCGCTAAAATATCAAAATCAAAATAACTTTAAAAGTGCAAAGATCACAGTGTAGTATATGTACTGATGCTACACGTAAGTTAATTAGCCATTAGTAATTGGAGTGTGAAAACCCTTCTATACTAATGTAATTTTACTTTTGTCTATTTCCAGATTGACCCTTTTTGAGGAGCTGGTTTACCACCACTTTATAAGTGACCATATGTTACATTTTTGCTTTTGTGGGAAAGCAAATAATTATCGGTTCTTCATATTTTTTTGTAATAATCTTAACCGTGTTAACTCAACAATAATATTCTTTATGTTACATATAAGACCTCTACTCCGGATTGGTAACATATCAAATATTATGAATTTTGAGAGTCTATCATAAAGTATATATCTGCAGTGCGTTGCGAAGAAAAGGACGTATATCAAGTGCATTCATCAAGTCAAGCGATATAAGTCCATAGTTCAGTTCCATAGAGAAAACAGTTAAACGTAAATGCTGATAACATAAAGAACGAGATTAAATGCTCTGAGGATTAGAACAGTTTTCAAAGATGTAACTGAATCTTATGAGATTCCGTTTGTCGACGAAATTTTAATTAGACATAAAAACATCAGGAAAATTACTACTAGGCTATTTTTAATAAAGGGTGAACTTTGTTCTCTCCTCATGAATAACTCTTATCTCCCCAATAAAACCTTTAAATCGCCAACAGTTCTCACTGCGCTTCCATACATAAGTTATACGTCTTGAGTTAATCGAAGATAAAAAAAAACACTGAATGATTCAACGGTACATATCAACGACTACACACAGGGACGAAAACTGAACCGCACTTATGTTCAAATGTTTTTATTTGCTTGAATTACTCTTGATTGCTCACCGTCGATAACCGACTTTGCAAACGTACGCGTTTATTGAAATGCGGATGCGCAACATGTGTGGAAAAGAATATGTCTTTTCCTGTGCTCTTATCTGCGCTCATCGTTTAACGCATTGTTCGTTAAACGTTATTTATTGTGTGTTGAAAAAATACAACATTTAGTTAACAATTCTGGAGTCATCTTCCATCATGATAATCCTCGTCCTCATAACGTATTATTGACTAAAGATCGCCTAAAATAATTTTGTCAGGAAATCTTGCTCATACTCCATATCTAATTGACTTAGTTTACTGGACTTATTTAATAGCAGGGAGATCCGACGTTGTCCGGAATTGAATAAGAACCAGCAGTCGTTTCACGTTCCCATAAATTTATTGTCATCAAAATCGGTAAAATCGCTCATGCTTTTAATAAAATCGATCGACTGCCTTTTCGCGTTAGGGAACCCCTCGCAGCGTACCGGGAAAATGTTTCATATTTCTCCCTGCAGTGATTAAGTCCATAATGCATTGTGGTTTACATTGCACTGTAGAAAATCTACTGTTGATTTTATAATTATTGTCACGCCAAGCTTTCGTCAAATAATACTCTGACCTGTTTGAATAGGATTAAAACTGCTATCTTCTGACAATGTTTACCTAAAAGAGTAGAGGCTCAACACCTCTATCTACTGCGCCTCACTTCAAAAGATTCTAAAAAATAAAACAAAACAACAAAAAAATAATAATCGCACAAACGGTTTACAACCAAGAGAAGTTTATATATTCTTTTTTATTGGAAAAAATTTTGAGATTATTAATTTGTATATTTATTTATTTGCAGTGTGTTATCCCCATCTTTATAGTTGTTGTTGTTTTACTACATTTTGGCCAACTTATCCTCTGGCCTTGTTCAGATAGTTTACCGCGGCAAGAAAGGAATGCAAAGCAGGCAAGAGAATTAGTTTACCAAAAGCTTGATGAGACAATAACTACTATGGACGGCAGTAATTATAATTACTGCCGTCCATGGTAGTTGTTTGATAATAATCAAATATACAGTTAAGAGAGTCGGCATCCCTATCCTTTCGCGGTTAACTACCTGAAGAAAACCAGAGGAGTAGTTTGTCGAAACATGGCGAAAAGACAAAGAGGTGTGAAGATGAGAAGACCAGTCCGCAAATAAATAACAAGAAATTTGTCTGCATTTCGAACCGTATAAACATTCGTTCTAATAGTCTGTTATCCTCAGTAATTATTGTCTTCCATAATATAGGTCCTGGATATGACCTTAAACTATATCCGATGGTGAGGCCTTAGCTTGCAGGCTTTGGGGAGTGTGGAGCCACCCCTTAATTGCCATTGCTCCCAGGTCCATTCTTACCAAGAGTAGTAGTACCTGTTAGGTTCCCAACTATGGTTCAATAGAAACCAACTTGATAAAAAACAAACAATATATTCTATTCATAACTGTTTCTTCAAAATCACTGGATGTGGCATTAAATAACTTGATAACTGTTGATATGCCGTAAAAGAAAAACAACCAACCAATCCATAATCTCTGCTTCACCATGTTTTGGTCAATTAAGCCTACCTGAGTAGAATTGAAACCGCTATCTTCAGACACTGCACCCCTGGAATAATAGTGACTCAGCACCTCTTTTCCACTGCGCATGATCTTAAAGGATCCTAAGAACAAAACAAAAAAATAATCGCACGAATGATTTACAACAGCGAGAAGTTTGTCCTGCATTTCTAACCACACAAACGTTCGTTGTAATAGTCTTTTTTACTGCAAGGCAATCGTTCAGCATTCGTTTATTTCATTGGTTTTCATTTCCATTTTTTCTGTTCATTTTATTTGCTTTTACTCTTTTATATTCTTCTATTCATCTGCATTATTCGCATTCCTCAAGTTGAGATGGCATCTTTTTAGTCTGACCTCAAGTGTAGCCTTTGGCGAGACAAACAATATGTCAGCAAGTGTTCTTCTTCTCGTTTGCTTTTCCATTTTTTGTGCTGCAAAATATGGCGCCAGTCTCTAAAAGAGAACCCCAAGAAAAGTGCAATTTTTTTTTATTCTCAGTAAGCCGTTCTTGACATGTTTCCTGGCGGATAATGCCGCAGGAAAAGAAAGTGAGACATATCCGAGCCTTGAACGCGCTTCACAGTGGAACATATGAAGTAGCTACAAACGTCGTATAACAAATAGTTGAACGGACAATACGATCTAAGTCCGGTCGAAGAAAAAGCGTTATAATTTATTTGAGGAATAAAAAAGGTTGAAATAATCCAGAAACGTTCTAGCTTGGAGTCTAACATATTAAAAACATCTATGTTTGTACTTTATCGTTAACTTTGACAGATACGTTTATTTTCTAAAGGTTTATTATGTTAATGGCGGGAATTCGACTGTACAATATGTTTGTCTGTCTGTCTCAATTTTTTAAACTGCATCTTCCCGAGATGAAACGTCGCAAAGTGAGGCAAGGTGGTGAAAATGGTAACATTTTTTGTGGACCGTTCTTATTGCACTTTAGCCGTTAAAATTGTATTTATAGGGTGAGAATTGAAAGAAACTGGAACTTTGTAGGCGTAAGTCAAACTTAAATTTTTTTTTGCACGCATGTGCAAACACATATACATTTATACGTTAGGTCATTGTTAGCTATTTCTTATCCAACTAACGATAGCTTCAACGGTAAGGACTCGAGTTGGAGCATTATAATTTTTAGTTTCGGTTTCAATTCTAATTAATGGCGCCAAAATTATAATATATTTTACTTTGGAAATCGCTACTATATATTGGGTACAATATAATATGTAAGAATTGAGAGCGAATTTACTCTATAGAAATATATACGAATTCTGTATGAATTAAAATGTCATGTTTAAGCGAATTGTACGATCGGGCAACGCCGAGCGGCTTAATAGTATGAAAATCAATTTTAAACTGTTGAAGAATTAAATCCAAACAAACTAATATAAGTAGACGAATACAATAAAATTGCGTACACTATATTGATATTACTTAACTTGCATAATTTTTATCTACCTTTTCTAATTTTTATCTACATTTTCTAATTTTTATCTACCTTTTCTAATTTTATCTACCTTTTCTAATTTTTATCTACCTTTTCTAATTTTTATCTACCTTTTCTAATTTTAATCTACCTTTTCTTATTTTTATCAACATTTTCTAATTTTTATCTACATTTTCTAATTTTTATCTACATTTTCTAATTTTTATCTACATTTTCTAATTTTTATCTACATTTTCTAATTTCTATGTACATTTTCTAATTTTTATCTACCTCTTCTAATTTTTATCTACCTTTTCTAATTTTTATCTACATTTTCTAATTTTTATCTACCTTTTCTAATTTTTATCTACATTTTCTAATTTTTATCTACCTTTTCTTATTTTTATCAACATTTTCTAATTTCTATCTACCTTTTCTAATTTTTATCTACCTTTTCTAATTTTATCTACCTTTTCTAATTATTATATACATGTTCTTATTTTTATCTACCTTTTCTAAGTTTTATGTACGTTTTCTAATTTTTATCTACCTTTTCTAATTATTATCTACCTTTTCTAATTTTTATCTACCTTTTTTCGGACATTTTCGTCCACATTCACATAAGCTGGCACACAATAATATTTCTTTTGTGTTCCCTTTTTCCAACAAGACTACATCTGGAATCCTTTCTTCGATAACATTATCACATTGCATATTTATACCCTACAATAATTTCACATTCAATGAAAAGTTTTATTTATCATCAAAAGAACAGACTAAAAAATATTCTTATATAAAAAGTGTTTGTTTCTGTTGTGGGGGATATACACACCCTTATAATCACTAAGATGGACTTATCCATTAGCCATATAAGCAGCAAGTATAGACCGCTCAATGAGAGCTATCCGGAAGTCGTACATAGACGACTCCCCACGGGCTTACTAATCTTCCTGTATCACTAACCTTGTTCTGGATATTAATGTTCTTAGTATCCTCACTAGTCATCGTTTTTTCCTACTTTCACCTTTCCCGACTCCACTACACACTCTCTACAATCCTTTCTGGGACATGTTCGTACCATTTTTTTTACTGCATTCCAACGCTTTCTTTCTTGCATCTATCGTAATAGATCCTTTTCACAAAATTTTCATGCTGTCACTTGTATTCTGTTTGAACTAACTTCCCACAGTTACTGACGAGGCGTTGTGCATTCTCACCGTTCTGCCCACACAGTTGACATAGATACTTTCTTGCATGTATCCTAAATGGACATATCTCGGAATACTGTCATGTCGTCTCTTGTACTTCTTTTGAGCTTACTTCCCACAGCTACTGACAAGGTGTTTTACAATCTCACCTTTCGCCCACATGGTCGACATAGAGAGCTTTCAGCTGTTTTATCAATGTGATACTTCACATAATTTGCTCCTGTGCGGCACATATTAGAGCTTCAGTCCCAAACTCAAAACACGTTTCATACCATTGCCAGAGTTTTTCCTGTTATCACTGTCTATGATAGATCTCTACTGAATTGACAACGCATTTCCGTCTCAATCAACTTGTAATTGACATTTTTGTACATTTATTGCCGTAAATACCTTACCCCTTACTAGTTTGCTCTCTTGCAATTTTTAAAAATTTTGGCATACGACTTATAAGCTTTTCCTTATAGTTGGAGATATAAACATTCAAACAAGATCCCACTTCTTTCACATATCGTACTTCACCTATTAGTCTTCGTCCTTCCACTTTCATATTCTTATATAATCAATTGGCATCACTCGATTTACAAGAGGGAACAAGAGCTCTATTTACTGTCACCGTTTTCCTTGTCGCCCTGCCCATATTTTGAACTTTTTCATTTCTATTGAAGAATACATATTCCATATCGAAATACAGCTATTGTACTGCAAATATTTTGTTTTACCAATTAAATCTTTACCTCAGAATGCCAGCGACTTCTTGAATCATCACTTATCGCAATTTCAAGCACAATTAAATAACGTAGAGGTTTCTATAATGTAGCGGCATAAATAAGTTAACTTCTATTAAAAGAACATAATTTAATTGTAGACACAGGTTAATCCTCTCACACCATAGAAACACATTCTATGATAATTAATATATACTATAATACCCGTGAACCGTTGGGTCAGCATGTTATATTAGCTATGGAGCTCCTGCATGAGCGTGACACTTGTGACGTAAAGAAAATAGGTTTTTTTTTGACATAACAGAAACATTTCTATGAAAGTATATAAAGTGAAAAATCACGGACGGATCACTCAAACATGAAAAAAATCCTCCCTATTCGTGTAAAGTTACCTATTTTTCCGAATAATCGCTCAAAATTCGAAAATTAAACATGATTTCCCAACGAATCGAACGCCGATGAAAGTCATTTAGTAACAAAAACGCACATGAACCAACCAGTTAGAAATATAAGAATGAAAAACCCGTATAGGAATCCTTAAATCAAGTTATAGAAACTTAAAATCTAAAAAAAAAAAATAATAATAAAACCTGAAGCAAAAAAAACAACCTATATGAATAAAATAAAATAAAACTAATATTGAAACAGATTAGTAAATGTGTCAACAAATTCACCGTTTTCACACAACTATTTTGTATCTAGAAATGTAAACAAAAAATAAAAAAAGAAGGAAGGAAGGAAGGAAGAAAGGAAAAGGGACGGATAGAGAGTATTAGTAGTAGTAGTAGTAGTAGTCTTGGCTTTACTACATTTGTTCTTATGTTTGGCATAAAGTTGTTTAGTTGTAAGAAAATAGATACAGTATAGTTGTAATAAAGAATAGTTGCAAAACACCCCAACTCTTCCAATTTTAAATAATAATTTCGAAATAATAACCTTAATATTTCAGTGCTCAGGTCAAAATCTGCAAAAGACGCGATTTGTGTTTATTTGTTTACGTTGTTATGGGTTAATATTTATGCGCGCATGCTTAACCGGATGTCGTAAACCGGAAAGTGGCTTACATCACTCGTTACAAGGTCATTTGAGTTTTATAATTATATAGATAATCTGATTCAATATATTACATAATAAAAACACGCTCATTTTATTTCAGTTACACACCTATATTTGAATTTTGACAAGCATTTATTTTCAAGAAAAAATATTAACTGCACCATATCTTTTAAAACATATTAACGGTTAAAAATTTCCATCTCTTTAACAACTGAAGTTCCCCCATTCTTTTTTTTTTTTGAATTTCCAACGACTTTTTCCGTTTCTGAAATGGAACAGCGTCACACTTTTCACAAGGTAATTTTTAAATATTATTACTGGTGTGTTTGTTTTCTTAATTTAATTCATGCAGACATAGTTTTGAACTAAAGACGAAACATTGATGAACACATAACTCGGTCTGTTCCTTGTTATTTCTCTCCCTCTCTCTTTCTCTCTCTCTCTATTACTCTCTCTCTCTCTCTCTCTCTCTCTATATATATATATATATATATATATATATATATATATATATATATACTAGAAAAAGTACCCGTAGTTGACTGGGTTCAAAAACAGCCTACAGAAAATGGAATCTGATTTATGAAAGTTTGATAGGTTATGAAAAGGTCGTAAAGAATTTGGTGGTATCAAACCAAAGCAAAATATAATGAAAGTAAAATAAAATAAATAAACCCCATAATTTATTATACCATACCTGTTCACACTGAAATACTTATCACAATATTCTGCTGACCTATATTAAAAAAAAACATTGTTAAACGTTGTGACATATTTCCATTCTATGGAGGTCAGGTGCGAACGAACACCCCATAATTTTATTATACCATATTTCTGAAACATATTTATCAAAGTATACTTACGCAGATAGATATGAAAAGTCTTTATTAAAGTTTGTGCCTATTTCCATTCTATGGAGGCTAGGCGCGAACAAAGACCCCACAATTTGGTGATACCATCCCTATTATAGTTAAAACATACTTATTAAAGTATTATTATGTACATCTATATCAAAACACTTGTAAAGGTTTTTGTTTTTAATTTTTTATTTTTTTATTTCCATACTTTGTGGACCAGGCGCGTACACAGACCCCAGAATTTTAATGAATCATCATTATCTCAGAGTAAATATATCCATTCCTGTGTCTCGATACATCTTCTATCATTATATGTGATCCGTTTTCTATAATAGTCAACCATATAGGAGCCTATTCGTGACCAGACACACACAGATGTTCAGTTTTATATTATACATATATATTTATTTATTATTCATTATTTATTGTTTATTTTTAATTTTTTTAATTTTATTTATATTTTTATTTTTATTTATTTCTTTATTTATCTATTTTTTCATTAAGTGTCTTTTAATAACTCTTGCTAACATTTTCTTAAGTTATAACTTGTACATTTCAGTTGACCTCTTTTTTTTGGATCTATATTATTCGCGCCTTTTAACGTTATCCTCTCTGGGTCATTTTGACATTTGCTTTTCTAATTTATATTTAATTCTATCACTCTCTCTTCTTCTCCTTCTCTTTCTTTACTGATTTCTTTTAATTACACTTTGTTCTCGGCAGCCGTGTTGAAAGCATATCTTATTTTTCTTTTATTTATATTATTGGAATTTTTCCCCATTTTCCTTGTACATTATCTTGGATTATTTTGGACCATCTTCCAATTACGCGATTTCCTTGGATTTTACTTGTGCGAATGGAAAATTAAATTAACTTTGTTGGACTTACATTTTTGGATTTTACCGTCATTGGATACTTTTGCTTTCACCTGGCTGTCCATTCATTTCTTCCCTCTGCTTCACTTTTTGTTATCAAGTAAGATCTTTTTCAAAAGTTAATAAAACATGTTAAAAACACTTTGAAAAAGAGTTGAAAACATATTTAATCTAAAAAGGAAACACTTAATAAGTGGATAGTCCTTAATTCCCGGAGTTTCGAAGAAATACTTTCCTTCTCATCAGATGGGTGGAATTAGCAAAATGCGGGATCGGATTTTTCATACAAAAGTATTTGATAAAACTACAAGTAAGCCAATGATCTTACTTGATAAAAAAGTGAAGCAGAGGGAATATAGTGGAGAAAAAGGTGATTTCACGTGAATGGATAGCCTGGTGATAGGTAAATTATCCAATGACGGTAAAATCCAAAAATGTAAATCCAAGAAAGTTAATTAAATTTCCATTCGCACAATTAAAGTCCAAGGAAATCACGTAATTCGAAGATGGTCCAAAATTATCCAAAAGCCACAATCCATGGAGTAATTCACAAATATGTACAAGGAAAAGGCCAAACATTCCAATAATATTAATAAAAGAAAAATAAGATATGCGTTTGACACGGCTGCCGAGACAAAAAGTAATTATATATATATATATATATATATATATATATATATATATATATATATATATATAAAGAGAGAGTGAGAGAGAGAATAAACGACAAAAAGTTATATTCCAAAATTCATGATGTTGCCCATCTTATAATTTATTCCTTTAATTCAGTTGACTTATACAATTCTTGACAGTATCTGTTTCGTAGCACAAAATCAATTACTTAATTATATCAATCAGTGAATCTATTATGCCCTTAATTCATCAGAAGAAATAGCAACAGTCAGTCCGTTAAAAGGAATTTAAATGTGATTTGACATGGTAAAAATCCGAAAACTGTGAGAGAAGCTGTAGATACCTTTATATTTTTCCATTACGCCATATTGAATTTTATCAAACAAAGTCATTAAACCCAACTATTCGTACTGACAATTTTAATTAATTTATGAATCTTGAATTTTGGAATATGACTTTTTGTCATTTATTCTCTATATTGCTCTGTAATTACATTGAGATTCTTAAATAAGGATTTTGATATATAATAAGAAGATATATTTCTATAGAAATATATTTAAATATATATATATATATATATATATATATATATATATATATTTAAATATATATAAAATAAAATAAATGGAAATTCAATTAACTTTCTTGAAGTTATATATTTTGATTTTACCGTCACTGGATTATTTATCTCCCACCAGACTATCCATTCATGTGTAATCACCTTTTTCTTCACCATATCCTCTCTGCTTCACTTTTTTGTTTTCAAGTAAGATCTCTGACTTGTTGTTTCATCAAATACTTTTGCATGCAAAATCCGATCCCGCATTTTGCTAATTCCTACCCCCTCTGATGAGAAGGAAAGTATTTCTTCGAAACTCCGTGGAATAAGGACTATCCACTTACTAGTGTTTCCTTTTCAGATTTAATATGTTTTTAACTCATTTCAAAGTGTTTTTTAACATGTTTTATTAACCGTTTGCTCGTATATATATATATATATATATATATATGTGTGTGTGTGTGTGTGTGTGTGTGTGTGTGTTTATATGTGTGTGTAATACAGTAGGCGTAATATTTAATAACAACTCCAATCTATATGACTAACAATACGTATCTCATGTAATAATAATGTTTCTCATGTAATAATAATGTTTCTCATGTAATAATAATGTGATAGTAATGTTTATGAATGTGCTTACTAATCTTCGTACTTCAAAGAAAAGACTATGGAAGCCCATGTGATAATTAAAAAGTTATCTGGAAAAATGATATTTCTAATATATTCTTTACATATCTGAATAAAATATATTCTTACATCTTACACATTAGAACACACCATTGCACAATTGAAGGTCGTAAAATATAAAACCAGTTATTCTTCCTGAACGAACGCCTATTCAAACACCTCTTTTTTCACGTTTAAACTTATATTTAACTAATAAGAATGTTCATACTTCCAGAGTTTTCGCTATTTCTTTTGAAGTATCAGTTTTTGCTGAATTAGTTTTCCTGTCCATCGGATTTCTGGCTGACAATGTCGTAAACCCAAGTGCGTCTATTTCTCGTAGCTAACAGATGTTCGAGATAGGAGAACAAGAGAAGTAGTTACCGTTTGATCATCCAATTGTCCAACTTTAGAGCAGCTCCTTACATTAATGGAATAAGACGTCGTGGTGAGTTTTAATAAAACTATTAATAATATAAAACTTGCTCCAATAAATGCGACATGTCCCGCGGCTCTTTCTCACGTAAGCAAGCGGTAATTGACGCAAGTAGACGCTAGCGTTCAGGGGTCTCCTTAGTTTCCATCAAAGAACGTTTAATATGTTGTATGCTGTTGAAAGTTCACACAAAAAAAAAGAAAGTAGAATTACTATTATCGTTGGAATCAAAAGTAAGTCAGGATTAATTAAAATTAAGATTGCATGCCCAGTATTGGTTGGGAGTCTTTATTTTTCGTATTTTTTTTTAACTATGCCCTGTTAAACAAATTAATGTTATAAAGTGAAACAATAGCGATGAAGAAGACTAGCAGGCCAGAAGATTATTTGGCCGTTAACTAGTGAGACAATAACAACTATGGCGATACAGCTACTAGACCTATTTTTTACAAAGGCATCACCACTTATCAAGGCCCAGCGGCAACTCGAGAATAAGGGTTAAAGAGTGTACAGTAGTCAATTTGACAATATAATAATTGTTAGTAATGGAAATTCGGTAAATTTGTTAACTGAAGAGGAACAACAAATCAAGAACTTGGTTACATTGCCCTTGAAGACAACTATATTGTAGTCAGCTGGAAAGCAGGAAAACGGAAGCTACGTTTAGGTTTAGGCATAAATAAAGTGGGAGGGGGAATTATTGATAGTGTTTTCAGCTAGACAAGTGTTTCTTGTGAAAGTTTGGCGAAGGGGGACCATAGACTGAAGTTCAGTCGAGCACTTGCCATGAAAATAACGATAAAGCAAAGACAAACTCGCTACATGTCTTCTGTGAGAAAGTGGTTGCAGGGAAGAAAAAGGGACATCTATGAGTCTACGAAGTCTATTTTGAACTCTATCAAAGCAGAATAAGTCCTTTCTAGCAGCTTCTGCCCATATGTGGCAACAGTACTCCATCCTTGGACGACTTGGCTCTTATATAGATGTTATTATCCTATCCCGTCGCGGTTACCCACATAAAAAAGGTTGAGAAGAATAGTTGTCCGAAAAGTTCTGAAACAACACCAACTATGAAGATGAGTATTGCAGTCTGAAAAAATCAATCTATACTCTTATAATTTTCTTTTGTGTGTATTCATATCAAAAAGCCATTTTTTTTTCATTCATTAAAAAAAAGTAAGACTTTGTTATATATGGGTTGTGGAATTGCATTTATCTGCTAAAAATCTAGCTAATTTGCATAGCTCTTAAAACATTCATTTTGAATAATTATCCATTAGTTTTTTCGAATTTCTTATAAGATGATCATCTTTAGTTTACTATTTCGTGTAATATATTCATGCAGATATTGAACATAATTTATCCTTGCGTAATATTTGCGTAAAGCTTATAGTAAACACACACCTCTTTCTCTATCTATCTATCTATCTATCTATTTATCTATCTATCTATATATATATATATATATATATATATAAGTGAACGTGTCTGTGTGTCTGTGTGTCTGTGTACATTTAGCTACGCAATAACTCTGTCAATTTTCAGTCTACAGACTCGAAATTTGATATACAGGGTACTGAGATTTGGGAAAATCGATGGGATTGATTTTGGCAGAACTTTTGCGGTTAAGGGGTCAAAGTTCAACGATTTGACCTTTGAGAACTCTACCAAATTCCTCCTACAATTTTTGGTCTAAACACTTGAAATTTTATATATAGGTTCCTTGGACATGGATCTAACTTAATAACTTGATTTGACCCCTAAACAATTAATTTTAAGGGGTCATAATAGGGATCAAAGTTAAAAAAATTGACCGCTTTTTTTGTTTTGCTCAGCATAGACCTCAAAACACCCGGGCAACGCCGGGCACCCAGGCTAGTATATTTATGCATACGTATATATATTTGTTTAAAAAAATTGCCTCTCAAACCCCTCTGTCAGTTTTTAGTCTACAGGCATGAAACCTAACATATAGGCTATTCGAGCCAATGCGAAACTTGATATTTACGTTTTAGCCAGGGAAAATCGATGCAAACGTGTGAACTTAGAAAAATGGAATTTCCCAGGTTAAGGTCGAAGACGGTATTACGAATATGCATGCGTCACGTAATAGCTATGGTTTATGTTTTAATTTTTAACTTTGTTGCAAGCATGTCTTTATAGCTCGGGCATTAACGTCAAAGGAAAAAGTAAATCCTTAGCTAAACGTTTTTGTTTCGATTCGCGGTGGTGGCGCGCGAATCATTTTTTAAAACATTTTATATCATTGATATATATTGGTTCCAACATAATATAATAATAAATATGAAACCTTTATTAATCAAAATATCATATTTAAGCGTATTTTACGGTATTCTAGCAACACGTTCAAGCTGGAATTAGAATATTTCTCATGAAAAACACTCGTCTAGCTTAAACCACTGGCAGTAATTTTCCCCACATTTTATATGTGCCTAAATCAAAACGTAGATTCCATGAACGAAGTTTCTTTCTTAGAAATGCACACCTGTGGATTTCTCTTCCGTTTTCCTGTTTCCCACCTGACTACAACTTGGACGTCTTCAAGTCCAACATAAACAAATTCCTAATAAACCGCCCCCTTAAGTAAGACACGTTATCAAATCTCCATTTCTAACGATTACTACGATATTGTCCCATTGATTACTGTACACGCAATAACCCTTATCTCCGAATGACCTCCGGGCCTTGATAAGTGGTTACTTCCTTGTAAAAATAAGATTATTTAAAAAAAAGTTAAATTTGAACAATTAAAATATTCGTTGTATCTCCTCTTATATCTAACATTTTCTCAAACTCTACACCTACGGTTTATCTAGTATTACAACAACTAGTCATATAAAAATTACATGGATCGACCGTAATCAAGCGTGATCTGAAGCCTCTCATTTCAGTGATTACAACAATGAGTTTTTCGTATGTAGCTCTCACTGTGGTATGATAATTGAAGATACGTCACTAGAAAAATGTACTTGTGTAACGTGGCAGTCACTTTGAAATTTTGTCGATACATTTCAAACCTCTCTAACCAACATGTTGTTTGGTACGCAAAAAAAAAAAAACAAGAAAACAAATCAAATATAACAGGAAAGACATAAAAATCCGACTCAGCATTTTAAAATGTAAATGAAATGCATTAATCAGTTGTTCTTCAAAAACAATGCATTTTATTCTATTTCCAAAGTTCCTGTCGCCGCCACCTCACGCTGGCGCTAGCAACACGGCCATCTTAACCGAAAATCAACTTGCTTCTCCCCTCAAGCTGAGGCTTTCTTCACACGTCCACTTTCCATGATGTGCACTTAATTCACTTCCAAAAAAGTATTTACAAGAATATTATTAAAAAAGAATATTATTTAAACCTATTTCATATTATTTCGTAAAGCAAGAAAAGAAAACGTAAAAGTTCAAACATTAAAACATAATTAATTGAATCTAAATAAAACTGCCTCAGTATATATTCTGATCAACATTTCAATTTTATATATTTATTTTATTTTATACATTTATTTATTTTATAAATTTATTTTATTATTATTATTATTATTATTATTATTATTATTATTATTATTATTATTATTATTATTATTATATACATTTATTTTATTTTATACAGTTATTTTATATACATTATTAAATTAAATATTACAATAATTATTAAAATAAAATAAACGTATAAAAATGTATATATTAATAATATTATAGACATTTTTATACATTTATTTTATTTTATACATGTATTTTATACATTTATTTTATACATTTATTTTATACATTTATTTTATATACATTTTTATACATTTATTTTATTTTATACATTTGTTTTATATACATTATTATTATATATTTTTATTTTATACATTTATTTTGTACATGTTATATAAATTTAATATGCATACATATATTTATAAATATATTATATAATATACATATATTGTTACATATATTTATATACATTTATATACATTTTTGTATACACTTTATACATTTATTTTATACATTTTATACATTTATTTTATATATTTATAATTTTATACATTTATGATTTCAATTTTATACACTTTACCACCAGAAAGATATTTTTTTGGAATTTCACCGTATTTTTTCTAAATATTTAAATGCAATGTTTTAATAGGCTGAACGGTGAAAACACTCGGTTAAATGTTTAAATAGCGAGGATATGTTTTCTAATTTTTTTTTTCAGAAACTTCATAGAATCAGTGGTCATATGTTTCAGCTTGGTTGTGCAAGAATAAAGTTTGAATGCTAAGAATATTTTACTCAATCAATTTAAATTATTGCGGGACCAAATAAAAACTGAATAGTCTTTTATATTTTTTGGTTTTTAGTCTTTAAATTAACAAAACTGAAACGGGGTATTTTATTTTAGTAATAAAGTCGGCTGTTGCTTTTTGACAGATATGTTACAATGTTAATTGTGTCCCAAGATGCATTTATACATACATTTTATTTCGTGTGAGTTTTTTCACACACCTTTTTTTCTTATTTTCTTAAATCAACCCTCGATTCCATCTCATTACCTTATCAATCTTAGCCATTATATCTCTCCATGCCCGTTTGAAAATTTTTTTACGCCAACTGTCCAAATAGTTTTCTTTTGGTTCAAACCCTCTCTTTGAAATAGTTTACTAAACTAGATATCATTATTTTTCTAGTCCTATGACTCATTTGCTTTTTAATTGCTCAGTTAGGTTGACTATGATATCATTTAAGAGAATAATGGTTAATCCAATCCGTTGTTCATTTTTGTTCATTTTTGTCTCTCAACGCTCCACACATGTTTAACAAGATTATTCAATATAATTTTTTTAACAGGTGATCACCACTTATCAAGGCCCGGAAGCCACTCAGGGATAAGGGTTATTGCATGTACAGTACGTTAGTTTTTTTTACATGGAATTCACCACTTATCCAGGCCCGGAAGCCACTCAGAGATAAGGGTATTGCATGTACAGTACGTTAGTTTTTTTTTAATGGAGTTCACCACTTATCAAGGCCCGGAAGCCACTCAGGGGTAGGGGTTATTGCATGTACAGTACGTTATTTTTTGTTTTGTACATGGAGTTCACCACTTTTTTTCTTTTGTTTTTTTTTTTACACAGTGATCACCACTTATCAAGGCCCGGAAGCCACTCAGGGATAAGGCATGTACATTACGTTATTTTTTGTTTTGTACATGGAGTTCACCACTTTTTTATTTGTTTATTTTTTTTACACAGTGATCACCACTTATCAAGGCCCGGAAACCACTCAGGGATAAGGGTTATTGCAAGTATATTACGTTACGTTAGTGTGGAGATTTGATGAAGTGTTTACTTAAGGAGGCGGTTCATTAGGAATTTGTTAACGTTGGACTTGAAGACATCCAAGTTGTCGTCCGCTGGGAAGCAGGCAGACGGAACAGAGTTCCACAGGCGTGCAGTTCTAAGAAAGAAGCTTTGTTCATGGAATCCGCGTTTTGATTTAGGCACAGATATGGCCACTCGGGGATAAGGGTTATTGTGAGTACATTACTCAATGGGGTAGTGTAGCAATAGTATTGGAGAATTTGTAAGGTGTCATTACTTAGGGGGCGGTTCATCAGGAATTTGTTTTTGTTGGACTTGAAGACATCCAGGTTAAGGTCGGGAGGAAAACAGGCAAGCGGAACAGAAATCCACAGGCGTGCAGTTCTAAGAAAGTTTTGATTTAGGCACAGATAAGGAGTGGGGAAAATTATTGACGGTAGTTTCAGCTAGTCGGGTGTTTTTTGAAAAAGATTGGCGAGGGGGGACCAGAGAATGGAGCTCAGGCGAGCACTTGCCATGGAAATAACGATAGAACAAAGACAGGCTCGCTACGTATTTTCTGTGGGAAAGAGGTTGCAGGGAAGAGAAAAGGACATCCCCACCAAGCCACGAAGTCTATTTTATACTCTGTCAAGGCAGGTAAGGCTGCTTTTAGCAGCTTATGCCCAGATGTGGAAGCAGTACTCCATCTTTGGACGTACTTGACTCTTATGTAGATAGATAATTTCATCATTAGTGAGATATCTTCTAGAGCGGTAGAAGGAACCCACCATTTTCCTAGCGACCTTGGCCACAGACTTGATGTATGTGTTTCATTTAAAATCAGGAGTAAAGTGTGGGGATTTAATAAAAATGTCTACTTAAGGGGGCGGTTCATCAGTAATTTGTTTACGTTGGACTTGAAGACAGGTTGTAGTCAGGTGGGAAGCAGGCAGACGGAGCAGAGTTCCACAGGCGTGCAGTTCTAAAAAGAAGCGTTGTTCATGGAATCTACGTTTTGATTTAAGCACAGTTAAAGAGTGGGGACAATTTCGGCCTAGTTTTTTTTCTTTTAAGTTCTAAGTCACTTTTGACTAGAGAATTACGATGGACACCTGATCTATGGGCCAGGGGCATTTTCCATGCTCTCAACATAATGAGATGCTAAAATCTTATGAACCATTATTACATATTTCAATTTAGCTTCTTTATCCGTAAATCGACCCACCATATTTTCACAAACTTACTTCTGATAGTTATGTGACGTTCCAAATCCAGGAAATTTGATTTGTTTTCCGAATTCTATAAACAACTTTCGAACTGTGGGCAGAAAAATTCCGTCGCTATTTACATCCTCCATTTCCATAATAGTGGACTCTGAGCACTCCAAATGTTTAGTCGGCAATTATCCTTCTATTACAGTTGAAATTCCATAGTCAATTATATACGACGCACAAGCTTAGAAAAAATTGCTAGATTTTATAGAAATATCAGAGTAATTATTATTTTTAGTAACTATTTTAGTACATATATTTACGTTTTTACGCGTTATAACCGTTTAAACATTTATTCAAGTCTTTCAAAACACCCAGCCATGTTTTTCCAATGTTTAACTTTAGTAATCCATAAAAATAAATCTGGTGATTCAAATTAAATAAACCGAAAACCAACTTATATGTTCAAGTCAAAATGGTTTATTCGTAATTCCTCTCTAAAACTAAACAAGCTATTTTATATGTTACAATGAGTGTGAAACAATATCTATTATAATAATGCATAAGCGACCCGTAAACTAGAACATTCGCCCTTAACACTAAAACAAGATTAGCGGTAAATCACGGTCCCAACCAAACGTGGTTGAACGACAGAATTATTACTGGCACGGTACGATAAAAATTCAGGAGTGAGCAAACAGTAAGCAAAAAACGAAAATTTGACTCGATTACGTGGTATATTTTTCTCTCTTTTTCTTGTGATGCAAGCACGCGCACACTTACTATTTTTCATATGTGCTTTTTTTTGCTGCCAATATTTTCGCCAGCCGGCTATCTTTCAGCTGCTGGTAATATTTTCACTGGGGCCCATACGCGCTTTGTAACACTTAAATTTTAGTGGATACGCTAATGGCAACGTTGACCTTTTGTGCAGAATCTACATACGACGTGATGAAATCTGACCTCTATCAACAGGAAGGTTTGATATGGGATTGTTATTTCTCAAGTACGGGACAATTTGTACATCGAATACTTCGGGGAAATGACTTGCACACAATTCCAACTAATTGGTTAAGATATCTGGATGGTACCTTAATACGCTGAATTATTTAGGAGGATGTTAAAGCGTTACTGAGTCAGGTGAACTCAATCTGTTCACAAATAATGCTTAAAAAAGTAAATAATATGAATTGTTCTTCCTTGATCATTTGTTTCTTTTTAGCATTATTGATTATATTTGACTATTCGACAGAACGAGAAATGGACGGAAGCGATTACAATTTGTTGTATTAAACGAACTGAGATTCAATAAGCAAACGGTAAGAAAGAATGCGAATGGTTGCTAGAAACTAAGAGTTTGACTAGTTTTTGAGTTAATTGCAAATTAAGGTTAGTGGAATAATTAATATAAAATATTTTTTAAGCATAACTTAATCGATCAAATTGGGCATATTTAAGGATACACACACACACACACACACACACACACACACACACACACACACACACATATATATATATGTATGTGTGTGTGTGTTTTACATTAGTCCTGTTTTCACCAAAAAATGATAAAATAATTAGGATAGATTGGCATCATGAGAAACGAGCATATAACATATTCCCTCCTTAAAGAGGGGGTAATGTCTTGGAAGAATTAAAATGTACTTCCGCAAAAGGAGGAAGTAAAGCCTGGAAGTCTTGTATTGTGATGAGCGAAAGAACCAATAAATCAATGCCTTCTCAAAGGATATGATAACATTCCGGAGGATGGCACTATAACAGACGAACATATACTACACTATTATCTAAAGGAAGGGCTAATACTTGGAAGGATGTTATTATAAAAATCGAACTGATACTGCACTACACTATCTTAAATAAAGTATTGAAAAATTGTATAACCGTAAAATTTTTATAGAGGTAGTATTTTAGTTTCGCACTCAGATTACCAAATCTCCATTAGTAATAAATTATTATTTACTCACTAGGATATTTAACATAAGTGGCTATCATTGCTGGCTCATTGGCAATAATAAGTATGCGTTTTTGAAGTCTGAGTAACAAGTCTTTCTTAAATTTCCATCTCTTTTAATAACTGTTGAAGATTACTTTGCGTTATTGCAGTCCCTCAATCGGTGACTTTCATTGATAGTGTTCGAATTTGAGCCTTCCCAATGTCCTTTCTGTTTCCTTCAAGTGAAGGTATCGTTAATGCTTTTATATAATCTTTCTGTCAATTCTCTTTACTCTTCACAGCCATTTTGTGTGGTAGCAATCGAAATTGTTTTCATAATGATATTATTGAACGCGCTAGTCATTATAAATGATTGCGTGCTGACATTAACCGCTGGTGTCTCCTTGGAGTTTGGTTGATAGCGCGTCTCTATTTTCGACAACATTTGCGAATTATTATGAGTTACAGTAAGGATCGTACATCATAGATTTCTCCCGAGCATGACCTTTGCGTTTTATTTGTATTTTTCTAAGTATTGAGTATTATCGCACGTTTCTAGTAGAAGTCTGGTTCGTGCTCTCCCTCGTCGTACTTTTGATCTTCCCTGACATTTCACGAAAACTTGCCTTTTAGACGTCATGACTTTTCATTTATCGGTGTACCATGAAGCTTTGACATTTGTGCATATATTAGTGTATTACCTTTAATAAAAAAAATAATCCTCTTTTGTTATATATAAAGAAAATTTAGCTTTACCCCATGCTCGGTAGCTTCAGTAATAAATTATACAGCGAGTTATTTATTTGATATTTTATCTATATTGTTCGAAAACATGTTTCCTTCGGTTTTAATATTTAGTTTTTTTCACTGTGTTGTATTTTGTATTGTTTTTTTGTTGTTCATGTTATAAGAAGAGTAAGAGTCTTAGTGAGAGATTAGAGTCTTAATCATGTTGTTGGAAGAGATGCTAGTTATTATATATATTCATTGTGAGTGTTCATATTGTTGAGATGTTCATATTGTAAGAGATGGGATGGAGACATTAACAAGTATATATAAAGAGAGAGAATACATATAAATAAACTTTGAGAGGCGATTCGATATCTAGATAGATAGACCGAAAGATTGGCATTTATCCTTTTGACAGTTCTGTATGAAAGGGGAGTGTTTATATAACATAAATAGTTTGACACATTCCGTTATAGATATATTATCGCGCATGATATTGTTAATTATATCTCGGACTATCTTCACCTCTCATCTGCTGCTTATTAGCACTCTAAATATGTCTATAGCAGTTGGAATTAGTTAGTCAGGGGTGATCTAAACAGATCTACCAGGAGAACCGTACTAACAGCCTAGGAAAAAAAACCTACGAGCACAAGACCCATCAAACAAAACTGCAGAATCATTATTGTATAATAAAAAGAAAGAAACGTTTGCGAATATTGAATCAAAAAGCTCTCATTTTGACGCATCACAACTATAAAAAGTAGAAACACATCAAAATTGGTCAGGTTCTTGAATATACTATGCAAACCCCATCAATCAAACAACAGTGAAAAGTACTATGGCCATGAACCAGAAGTATTACAAGAAAAAAAACAATGTCTAACTTCTTTCAGACATGCGCACACAAACTGATAATGTCCTTGAATACGGCAACCATTATATAATATTTCTAAACAAAAACAAGAGAACTTGCTCAATCCTTTACATTGTCCGCTCTTTTCGATACCAGAGTAAAAAAGAAATATTAAAAAATTAAATAGCGAAAGGCCAATTCCATTTTTAATTTTGCAAAAGACATGCCGGTTAAGAACTGCATTAATGTTGACGTAAAGCTTGAATATCAAAAGTGAAATTGGTCTAATGTTCAAGGAAAAACTAATCCAAAAGCATTCATGAAATACTACTACTACTACTACTACTACTACTACTACTACTACTACTACTACTACTACTAATAATAATAATAATAATAATAATAATAATAATAATAATGATTTTGTTTAATAAACTCTCTAAAAAGAGATGGAATTCATTTCTAGATAATTCTCTTTCAATTCCGGCTCCAAATCAGGAGTTTCAATGAAAAAAAAGCTTTCCTATGGATATTGGTGTTTCTTACACTAGCAATGATCTGAAGGCTTCCAAACACATTGGGGATTCGTAATTTTCTCAAATGTCGTTTCAGACGACTTTATAAACCCCTAGCGTACACACTATTACTAGAATTATTTGGGTTTTAACTCCGTATATATATCTTACTTCCAAGACGAACAGAGTATAATTGCCACACTTTCCGTTCTTTTTCCCTATTACACTCTTATCGTATGGCTCTGAAACGTCCACGATTGCCACAACCTTGATACATTGTTAATGACCATCACATTGATATACTTATATTCTAATTGATTGGCTGTCATTATACTTATGTCCCGCCATACCTCTTTCATCACCTTTATTTTCCCTGTTCATTTCGTCCGTAACCTTCTTGCAGCCTCAACCCTCAGCAACAGTATAAGTAGGTTAATATTTTCAATTTATTTCAACTGAGATCGCAAACTCGCCACACTTCCAGCATCACCTCCTCTGGATCCTTACTTCTCTTTCACGTTTGCTGGTGTATCCACCTGATTTCATCCCTACACTAACCAGAAAGAATTCCCACAGTAGTCTTATTTCCCATTTTGTCCATATCTTTTAAAAATTCTCTGGTCCTATTTCTTTCGTGTTTTGGCAACCTCCTTATTAATCTGGGCCCACTCTGTTTTACAATGCATAATAATAATAATAATAATAATAATAATAATAATAATAATAATAATAATAATAATAATAATAATAAAGATAACGATAATAATAATAATGAAATAAAGATAATGATTATAATAGTAATATTAATAATAATAATAATAAGGATAATCATAATGAAATAAAGATAATGATAATAATAATAATAATAATAATAATGATAATAATAATAATAATGATAATAATAATAATAATAATGATAATAATAATAATAATGATAAATAATAATAATAATAATGATAATAATGATAATAATAATAATAATAATAATGATAATAATAATAATAATAATAATAATGATAATAATAATAACAATAATAATAATAATGATAATAATAATAATAATAATAATAATAATGATAATGATAAGGATAATGATAATGAAATAAAGATAATTATAATAATAGTAATAATAATCATAATAATAATAATAATCATAATAATAATAATAATGATAATGATAAGGATAATAATGAAATAATAATAATGATAATAGTAATAATAATAATAATAAGGATAATAATAATGAAATAGGATAATGATAATAATAATAACAATAATAATCATAATAATAATAATAATAATAATCATAATGATAAGGATAATATTAATGAAATAAGCATAATGATAATAATGATAATAATAATAATAATAATAATAATAATAATAATAATAATAATAATAATAGCGAGAAAAATCTATTGGGGTATATGCAAGAAAAGAGGGTTGGAAAGCAGTAAAATATAGTACGAGCATGTTCCAGAGGGTGGTAAAAAGTGATGATTTGAAATTATTGTGGTATATGAATATGCAATGCGATTATGTGATTGAGGCAAGAACATAACATTTAGTTTTGTTGGAAAATAAGTAACAGACTGCAATAATCATAAATATGTGCCAGTTGATGTAAATGCGGAGGAAAAGAAGATCGAAAAATACTAAGTGATCAAAAGTGTTTGGAAGTTGACAAAGGTCGAATTTGTACCCATTGTGACGAAGCCATGTAGAGTGTAAGAAAAGAAATTGACAAAATTGAATTGATTATATGTTGGCGTACTTTAAAAGACTGCCTTGTTTGGAACCACCAAGTTCTGGAAGATGCTGATAGCATATGTTAATTTGTTATGATCCGCCTATCAGTATAAAATCAGTAATACCAACAGCCAGGCAAAAAATGCGAATAATAATAATAATAATAATAATAATAATAATAATAATAATAATAATATGTATACTGTGTATATTTTCTCTTTTCGACAATTTCTTAGAGAAGATACGTTCTTAGTTTTTCTCTACTCTACGATTATGTAAAGGAAAATGGCTACTAGCAATGAAGAGTTCTATTTCTAACAGATCGGTATGATTTTAGAATATTTTTATAGTTTTGTAATTCCTACATTTTTCGATTCTCCAATTGGTTGCGTGTTAGGACTTTTTCCGTGTGTCGCTTTTTTGATTACTTCCAAAAAAAGTATTTTCTTTTTTTACCTAGAAATTCATCAACTTGGGTAATTTATTCACTACGATTATATTCTATTTTCTATTTTTACTTTCTCTTCAAACGGCACTTTTGTCAGTAATTACTTTTCCTCTTGCGCATATAAAGTTTAAAGTACTTCAGAGCACATGTTTTTCTAATGCTCTGTAAAAAAAAAGAAAGTTTATTAATGTTCTTGTCTTCGATTTCTGTTATTTCTCGTGTCCTTTGCATATTCTTAAAAATGACAGTCTTTTCTATTTTTGATTCTATTCTGCATTCTACCGATTTATTTTTTCTATGCTTTCAAAAATGCAATTATAAGACGCTTGTTGTCCCTTCACGTGTCAGTTCTTACATCTAACAAATCAGATCGTTCTATCGCTTAATATATGATAAACAGTTGGTGCCGCTGTGTTGTCAAAATTTAAAAGTTTTAATAAACAATGCGATAAGTCCAATCGTTTTAAATGTAGAAATTATTATTTTACTAGCGGGAGTGGGAGCCCGGCGTTGCCCGATCGTAAAAAAATTGTAACAACGGGTGCGGGGGGGGGGGTCGTTGCCAGTCGAAAAATATATTTTGACGGAAAGGGGGGAAAAATTGTAACAACGAGGGCGGGGGAGTTGCCCAGTCGTAAAAAAAGAACGGGATTTGGGGAGCACCAGCCAAAAGCGAAACTGAAAGTAAAATGTTGTACCTATTTACTATGCCTCCCCACGGGACAGAGTTAGACACCAGGGTCGTTTTTTAATGTGGAGAAAAGGTACAAAAATAAAAATTGTCTCAGGCGTGAAGGATTTCTCCTCCACCGAAAGAGAAAAAATGTTGTAAGTAAAAAAAGAAAAACAGACGACGAGAGCCAACAGCGAACTCGCATAACTTAATTTAGTAAGTGAACGGCCTTATCGATGGGTTCACGAGGACACAGATTTTTTCGCTTAGTCTAACGATGTCACGCACACACACACACACAATCATACACACAAACACACACACAATCACACACACAAACACACACACAGACACACACACAGACACACACACAATCACACACACACAAACACACAGACAAACACACACAGACAAACACACACACAAACACACACAGACAAACACACACACAATCACACACACACAAACACACACACAATCCCCGTGTTTTGTCAAGCTTCTGGGTTTGACCTTTACTCCTGATCTGAAATGGAGCACGTATATCAAGTCTGTTGCCAAGGTCGCTGGAAAGATGGTGGGATCCTTCTACCGCTCCAGAAGATATCTTACTACTGATGCAATTCTCTATCTATATAAAAGTCAAGTACGTCCAAGGATGGAATACTGTTGCCATATCTGGGCAGGAGCTGCTAAAAACAGCCTATCCTGCCTTGACAGAGTACAAAATAGACTTCGTTGTTTAGTGGGGGATGCGCTTTTCTCTACCCTGCAACCTCTCTCCCACAGAAGAGACGTTGCGGGCCTGTCCTTGTTTTATCCTTATTTCCATGGCAGGTGCTCGTCTGAACTCCAATCTCTGGTCCCACCTCGCCAATCTTTCATGAAAAAACACCCGTCTAGCTGAATCCACTGTGAAAAATTTCCCCCACTCTATATCTGTGCCTAAGTCAAAACGCGGATTCCATGAACAAAGCTTCTTTCTTAGAACTGCACGCCTGTGGAACTCTGTTCCGTCTGCCTGCTTCCCTCCGGACTACAACTTGGATGTCTTCAAATCCAATGTTAACAAATTCCTAAACACTTCATCAAATCTCCACACTAACGTAATGTACTTGCAATAACCCTTATCCCTGAGTGGCTTTCGGGCTTTGATAAGTGGTGATCACTGTGTAAAAAAAATCACGCACTCAGACAAACACACACACAATCACACACACAAACACACACAAAAACACACACACACGTTTGAGATTTATTTAATAGATTACCTTCTTTTTGCATTTGTTGAACTGATATCTTTCACGAATAAGGGGCGACGATTTGGAAAAATGCAAGGCGATGAGCGAGATATTTGTTTACATTAGATTTAAACTTGTATGTCAGTGCAGTTAAGGAAGCCGGGGGGAATTTAAAAGTTAATAAGTTCGAGGGAAAAAAGCTATTAGATATGAAGACCTTCTGGTATCTAAAAACCACTCTATAATGGAGGCGGGGTATTTTTCTTCTGGGCGGGTGTGTCGATGCTAGATACGTTGAGGGCGTATCAGCAGAATGAGTTCAACTAAGCACACTCTATTAGAATACTTGTAAGACAGACACAGCAATGGCAGACTGTGGCGATGGGACAGAGACTGGAGTTGGATTGATAGTCCAGAATCTAGTAGATTGTAGACTCGTTTGAACTGTGCAAGACAGGGACACTAGCGATAACAACAGATGTGCCAAGAATCCCTTATGTATAGGTTAACGGTTGCTGTTATATAATAAATGAACAAAGATATTCCATTCTAGACACCAGCTAAATAGATTATATTGATTGAAACTAAAATAAAATTATTCCGACATCACAGTATATAAAAAATGGTTTTGGGTTGTGATATATTGTTCAAATGTAACATATTTTGCAGTTATAATTTTACAATTTAAAATATGGCGTTTGTGGCGTTTTGTATTCGTACTTTACAATTCTTCGAGCTATGAGTACCTCCTATACGTTTTCAAAACGGTTAAACTTTGAAAATATGCCGCATACTCACGTTTACACACCGGTTCTTTCCAGTTCATCGAAGGTAAGTGTTGTTTCCCATCGTCTTGAAGTTACATATTTGTAATTTGAATAAAATGCTGACTCAGGAGGAGTGTTGTTAGCGATTGCGCAACTCTTGCCACAACAATTTCAAGCGCAAGCACTTTTCATTGGGAATCTACAGTCTTTCTGAATGGGGCCATCTTTATATGCTTATAATTAAAAAAAAGGAATTGTCTGATGTAATTAAGAAATATAACAATATCATGGTTCTCCCTAAATTAACTGCTCACAAATCAAATAGCCATAATGCTAGCACCACAGGGCGGAAAGATAAAATTGTCGCCCGAAAGAAAACAACACTACAGTTTTGTTTTAAAACTTTTGCTGAAAAACAAAACAATTCATGTAAATTAATTATATACTAGAGCTAAGATATGTTCAATATTGTAGACCAGGAGTCGGAAACCTTTTGCTAACTGTGTGCCGACTTAAGTTTTCACATTATTCAGTGTGCTAAGATTCATATTTTATAGCAATCAAGGTCAATATAAATAGCAATCAAGGTTAATATAAATAGCAATCAAGGTCAATATAAATAATAAAATGTTCTCAGTGTATTTTATTTTATAAAATATACAATAATATCAAAGTTTATAAATAATGTGAAAAAAACAGTTTCCTAAAATTTTTTGTAAAGTTTTTATTATTTATGGGACCCTTGTGCTTGCATAATCTTTGCCAATTCCTCAATGTCTGAAACATACTGTGTGACGCCAGTTGTCCTTTCTCACGGTTTCATTGGCCCCGACAGCGCGCGTGGAATACATTTTTCTTCTTCCCTTTGCTCTCGGCCATAGAATAGAATTTTGTTTAAGTTATTCTCATAATAGGCGATCCAATTCTATATTCTCGACTATATTGAAGCTTGGGGTTCGGCGTGCCATTGAAAATTGCTTGGCGTGTCACGTGTGGCACACGTGCCGTAGTTTGCCGACCGCTGTTGTAGACTCTTTTGGCGCTCACAATGTGCCTTCAGCCTCAATCACTGACTCGATACGGGCCAGGAACTGGGAGCAGACCTTTTCCACAAGGTCCGTCGGGAGCTTGGCGAATCATCAGCGATTACTCGGCGGTTGGCGGCGATCAGGCTAGCTTTGTTGTTGTTGGAGGTCATGTTTCTGGTGTTCTCGATGTATGACCAAACTAAGTAGTCTAGCGGTTTCAGAGGGACGGGGGCAAGAGAGAATTATTTAAAGACGTAGCACTCTTTCTGAACCCTAACCTGGATCTATTTTGATTAGCGGGCTGGCACCGAGTCCTGCTACCACACCCAGAATCTGCCAGCGGCCACCTGGTTGTACCAGGGGATCACTGCACTATTCCATTCATTCAGGTACACTTTGCTGTTACCTTTCAAGCCGACTACGGAGATGTGATGTGGCATGATCTGGTCCTCACTTAAAACCACATCAGGAACCATAACCGTGATTAGAAACTTTGTGTTCATCACTCTGGCCACGTTTCTGTTATTCGTGACAATACAACAATGCATTTTGTATGTGCTGGAACTGGTTCTGTCGTCATAACTTTTATCGGTAGAGAATAGAGTACTACAACCACGCTCGAAATCGCTCGGTGAACATTATGTCACTTTCAGACATGACATGACTCTTGGGATTTGGACAGAACTGGCTAACTAGTAGATGGTCTACAACAAAAAAAAGAAAAGAAAACCGATTTTTATCAAACGGAAATGGAATCATGCCGTTATTTCTAGGGCGGCAATTTCATCGTTCCACACTATCGGTTCATGTTAAGAAAGAGGAGAATTAAAAGGGCGTTTATTGGAAAAGCACGGATAGTATTAGAATCCTTATTTCGAAAGACAATTCCGGAAAAAAAGTTGATAGTTATATTCAGCGAAAGGATAATTACGATCAACTGTGTCGAAATCGGAACATTATTTGCAAGGATTATCGTAAAAAACGATAACTACTTGAAATATTAGGAGACATGCTTCCAATCAGCAGCAAGGGAGCCAATTCTAACGTAATCTTTGCATGTGCACACTCGAGACACACACGTTGTATGCAGAGTACGTCGATAAGAGACAAAACAGAAGTACTAAGTTGAATATATTTTACGTTGAAACAAAATATTATTTATTTACAGGTACTTTAATGCAACCCCTGAACTGTTCTTTTTTATGTGACGTCATCTCTCACAGAGATAGGTCATTTGCATAAAAACTGGTTCACGCACGTCCGCGCTCGATTACACAATGATCGATCACTAGTCAAGATTCCTGTTAGTATTCTAGTGAGTAAAATAAATAAATAAATAACAATAATCTACAATATATAATAGAAATCTCACCTGTCTGTGTAAATTTATGTATGTATGTACGTATGTCTCGCAAAAACTCTCGACAGAAGCGACAGATTTTCACGAGATCGCTACCACTTTTAAGCTCGACCATTCGGACGACAAATATCGAAAATCTGGCCCAAAACATTAATTTCTTCACCCTCAACTGGGCACGTTTCTACATGGGGGGGCGCTTTTTTCGCCGACATTTTCGAAAGTCATCGCCTCTTTACGATTGTCTAGCCTTAATTTAAACCTACATCACATCCCTTTAGCGATGGAGGCAACAGTTAACGCGTCACGTTTTTATTTAAAATTTTCTTTTCCTCCTTAGCGGTACGGATTCGAGCCTGCCAGCCAACTGCCATTTTTTTTTTGGCGCGCGCAATGTGCCTTTATTTTTATTTTTATTTTGCTCAACCAACACCCTTACACACACCATTTTCTTTTCCGCCTACCTGCCTACTACAACTTCTTCTTTAATTTTTTTTACTCAACCTACACCTCCAAATATCCGGGCAAGGCCGGGCACCCAGCTTAGTAATACATAAAGAACGTAGAATATCAATATCATTAATTGTAGAAGCACTAAGAATAGTCCCGAAGAACATTAAAAAAAAAAAACTAGGAGAAAGCGAAATTAAAGGTAAGACTGATATTATACGACAGATGAAAATGCTGAAAAATCTGAAATCTTAAGGAAAATACTTGAATATCAAAACTAAATAAAATAAACAATCAACCATAACCAAACATATGAAAACTAAAAAAAATATTATTAATTGTTTGCTAGGTTAGCATGTAAAATGACGTCCTCTTTAGTGTAAAACTCCTACTTGTGAGACATCGTCTTGGGTTAACGTTGGTTGGATGACCACACCCATTTGAAACGAAGTAGGTTCATGCCATAGTCAGATTTCCTCGCAGTTTTCTTTATCTGTGTCAGTTAATAGACTTTCTTGTATGCAAGAGACCCGGATTTCAAATATCGAGTTCGGATGAGTTCTACTGAGGAGCTCAAATGAGGGCGAAACTCAAGTCCATGACTTTCGGTTTGTTAGCCGCCATACTTCTTTTGAGCTCCGTCGTTGTTTGCATATATATATATATATATATATATATATATATATATATATATATATATATATATATATATATATATATATATAAATATATATATATATACATATATATATATAATTTATTCATATATATTTATACATTTATTTATTCTTCCCTGAAGACGTAATCTCCCCAACGCGAGTGATTACATAAACATGTATGCACATATGTAGCAATCAATGTTTGTATAAATAAATTAATTAAATGTACCTGCTCTGTTTACTCTTTGAGCACTGTTTGGTAGATACATGTTGTTTCACTGGATGCACTTCTAGGAAACTAAACTCTACTGCCATAATATATATATATATATATATATATATATATATATATATATATATATATATATATATAAACGGGCTCCAATCGCAATAAATAACGTTTAATATTTATTTAGAAGGTACGTGTGTGCGCGTGTTTACTCATTCAATTAAACAGTTCACAAACATAATTACACCATGGACACTTCACATAACGTTTAAGAGAGAGTTGTTTTTTTTACAACGAATGTATTACCATTCTAGTCTACCCGGTACAGGAAAAAAAAAATTTTTTTCGCTGTTCCTTTTCCTGATTAGTTGGTCTGTAAAACATAACTCGCTCCGAATGAAAAGACTTAAAACTGGTTATATTTTATGTAACTTCATTTCTATGTGTTTGTGTGTGTGTGTGTGTGCGCGCGCGCGTGTGTGTGTGCGTGTTTGTGTTTGTGTGTGTGTGCGTGTTTGTGTGTGATTCTTCTCGGTGTTTGCAGCGTCTCCATTGTTTTCTACATCTTTCTATCACAGCGGAACCCAGTAAACTATTTCTCATACGCTAATATCTCCGGTGGCTGAAACAAAGTTCAGTGTATTTGATTCGCTAACTTTCTTTGACTCTTGTTTACGTGTATATATTAAAAAACTCTTTCTAAGTTACGTAAGCACTTTTCGTAAAAAGGTCAATCCTTATGTTTATTATTAAATATAAATTTATTCTAACAATTGTTTTCTCACTTATTATTATCTATTTTTATATGTACATATTCCTCTTCTATTATTGTGGCATTACGTTTAGCTTACGAAATATTTAATATTTCAATAATGGTACATTAATTCGATCATCCAACGATACCTCCAGTTTCATGATAACTGTGGAAATCAAGCATGTCGGCATAAAAAAATGTAACTCATAAGCGCGCTTCATCTGCAAGGTTCTTATATTTATCACTGAGAATACGGAAACAAATCAAATTATACTAGGAACAATAAGCAACGACTTGAATAGTGCAATAAAAATAAAACAAGAACCGAATATGACTAACGGGAGCCAAGAAAACCGAAATTATAAAAATTTATAAAGTCCATTCTTTCCTAAAAATGCTAGCGTCCACAGAATATAGTACCACGCCAAAGCGTCTATATAATACATTGCAATTTAGTAATTCATAAAAATAAATCTGAACGAAATAAATAAAAATCCGAATCGGCAGTCATTTAAATAAAAGTTTTTATTGTCGTCGCGACACCAAGTAAAAGTCTATCGCCATCGGCCATCAAGTTCGCTGCACACTTTTTTCTTTATCCAACCTATTCTCATCTTTTACTTTACACGTCCATTTTCTTCGACGTCGACTTTTTTTCTCCATCGACTACGTTGTGTTCTTGTTCTCGTTTTTGTCGCCCAAACTAGCGCACACTTACTTATTTGCATATGTGCGTTTTTCAGCTACTGACGCTACTGCTAATATCTTCGCAAGCCAGCCATCCTTCGCTGCGGCTGATATTTTACCACGCGTTCATATGCATTATGCTACAATGATACGACATCAAAGAGTCACGAACGTCCGGAAGAACCGAGAATGATACTAAACAGGCAAGATGTGGCTTGTTTCTCTTCTGTTTATCATTATTGTAATCGAAGTACCCCAACTGAGCTCCAACTTTCATTCGCTACTTGTGAGGAATTTCTATTAATAATTTCTATTGCTTCGACAACAGAAAATTTTCTTCATTTTCACACTCCATGCTCCAAGTGAGTGAGAAATTTCGGTAAACATATAATCTTTGGCAAGGGTTTCTAATCAATGGAACACGTTATCGCAAGAATGCTTCCCTATTGGTTAAAATTCTCAAACGCATCCTCGAAAGTAAACGAACTCAGTTGATTCCATGTAAATATGTTAGTACTTCCATACCTTTCTCCATTCTTCGGCTAGTAATTGTCAGTCTAATTAACACTTATTCTCGAAATTTGGGCTCTTATAAGTGTTGTCTCACATAGCAAAAACACAGAAAATACATTTCGTATAAGAATAACGTCCAATCCTATTTCCATTACAAGCCAGAATATCTCGTCCTGTGTTTTCTTTTAGTATTACACGTGCACATGATATTATTTGTCCAGGGGTTCATATTTCTTGATTATCTCACTCTCTCGCAAACAAATTCGCGTATGTACAAATTAATCAAATATTTCATTTTATTGCCAGAGCCAAACCGTCTCATTTGGTCACTTAAGCACCTTATCAAATTAAGTCTATGGAGCGAAATAATCTGACACGCTCCCCGAAGGCCGTTAAAGTTAAATCATACGTTTTATCAATTTGTATAGACGCATGGGCACACAAACGTATATATATATATATATATATATATATATATATATATATATATATATATATATATATATATATAAAAGTGAAGTGTCTCTGTGTGTCTGTGTGTCTGTGTACATTTCCCTACGCAATAAGTCCGTCAATTTCTAGTCTACAGACTCGAAATTTGATATAATAGATACTGAGATTTAAGAAAATCGATGTGATCGGTTGGCGGCCATAAATTTCGCTGTTACTAGGTCAAAGTTCAACGATTTGACCTTTGAGAACTCTACCAAACTCCTCCGACAATTTTAAGTGTAAACACTTGCCATTTTATATATTAATTCCTTGGATATGGATCTAACTTAATAACTTGATTTGAGTCCAAAAAATACATTTTTAAGGGTCATAATAGGGGTCAAAGTTTAAAAAAAT
Organism: Euprymna scolopes; assembly: GCF_053919585.1. Taxonomy (NCBI): domain Eukaryota; kingdom Metazoa; phylum Mollusca; class Cephalopoda; order Sepiida; family Sepiolidae; genus Euprymna; species Euprymna scolopes. The sequence goes on from NC_136506.1 coordinate 98,142,029, forward strand.
ATCGTTTTTTTTTGCTGAGCATACACCTACAAACACCCGGGTATTGTAGGGTACCCATTGCTGGTATATATATATATATATATATATATATATATATATATATATATATATATATATATATATATATATATATATATATATATATATAAGGAAAAGAGAAAGATCAATTCCACAAAAGGAGACTTATCCGGATAATGCCAAGCTCAACAATAATCTTTTTCATCCCTAATGAACCATACGCTAGACGCCGCATCTTTCCCATGCTACCTAGCCCCTTCTCTACTCCTCTGATGAGAAGCATAAGGCTTCGAAATGCCCTGGTATAAAGTGTCTCTTCTATCCCCCAAATTTTTCCAGTATTCCATTATTCAATAAATGATCCAATATATAGTTTTGTGTATTCATTACATACTCTTTATATATATATATATATATATATATATATATATATATATATATATATATATATATATATATATATATATATATATATATATTTCTCCCAAACCTCTTTCCTTGATAGAGAGGAGACTAAGACTTGCCGTATGGTTACACAAATCTGTAATAAGAGCAAAGGGAGATAGACTTCCTAATATTTCTCACATGGATAGGGTTCAAAAAGCGTCTTCACTCTAATAAGTCCGACTTTGTCAACTAATCTCCAAACCCCTGCCCCATTGCTACAATGTCGCACCTTTGTTCCTGTTTTGCAGCTATTTTAATGGAATGTGCTGTAATTAACTCGTTGCACTTGTGCCCCCTCGACGTATATATCCACTACAAACCCGTTTAGCAACCAAGTCACACCCCTCCACTCTTCAGGTCCCTTAATGCCCAAAATCTAATAGTTTGTTCTACCTGCTACCTGCTTCCCTGTAAATGTAACGTAAACTAATATCTTATTAATATTTCCAAGGCATAATTCTAAATGGTAGCCCCTTACGTACAAGTGGTGACATGCCTGGTTATAGGTGAACGTGAGTAAAAGAAACCCCCCAAAAACAAACAAACAAACAAAAAACGTCCATACGAAAAAAGTCTGGAAACTTATTAAAATCACCTCGTCGTTGTTCTTTTTATTAATACAAATTGAATTAAAGCGATTGTAATGGAGGATTTAACAGCATCAATAATTACATTAATTCGAAAGAATGGTTCAATTCTAATCTATTCAACGTTTAAGAAACTTTTTTTCTTTAGCGGTTACATCAAATTCTTTAACGAATTAAAGAAATCCTGGCAAATGACGTTCAGACAATTACTGTTTACATCCAATGAAACTTAACAAAATAAATAATTCAATTGGTTTTAATCACACTTTGAACATTCACCTTATTTTGTCAATTCCGAAATCACGGATTTTAATAGAAACTTTTATCTAAACCATCTAATTTAATTTTTTTACACACACACATTCATTTATATATATATATATATATATATATATATATATATATATATATATATATATATATATATATATATATATATATAGGTTTGAGGTGTTCAAAAGTCAGAACTAATGAAGACAACGAGGTTATAAAATAGTGCTCAATAAAAAGAGAAAAATATTTTTTTTATTATTTGGGGCAAACAGTTACATATGGTCGCTACAAATAACCATCTGTTTCGGTCAAAGAGACTTCATCTGCGACCATATTCTTTTTATACTCTTTTTATACTTTTTTTGAAGAACTCCATTTTTCTTTAATTTCTCTATAATCTATTCCATTTTTCATTTTTCTTTTTGGCGTCGAGAGATTCCAGGTCGCCTGATGAAGTCTCTTTGACTGAAACAGATGGCTATTTGTAGCGAGCATATGTAACTGTTTGCCCCAAATAATATATATATATATATATATATATATATATATATATATATATATATATATGTATAAACAAGATATATATGTCGCTCGTCATTTGGGGTTACCAAATTGGTAAAATGGAAAATTATTCCTTACTCGCATTTATGTAATAATGCACTTAAGGAGAAAAAATTGAATTCATTTAAAAACGTATTGCAAAAACTAAACAAAACAAAAAACAAAAACAAATAAATAACATCTTCGTAAATCGCGATGTACCCAAACAGTCGTACGAGATGATTTTTTAAATTCACCCGACCCCCATTTTTAAACGTCTATTAAAATGAAAAATAATTAATTCTCTCACCTCAAATTTATATATCACAAATTGAGGATAAAAGATCAATAAATAAAATAAGCTAATTTAAAACAAAAAATACAGTTATTTGTAAATATACTTGTAAAGTCCAAAGTTTAACACCTGTTTTTAAAAAAAAAACACACGTTGAATTTTTTTAAAGTGAAACCTTATAATCTTGTTATATTGCACAGAAAGTTTCGCTTAACTACGACACTTATTTCTATTTAAATCACTTTTTTTTTAGATATTAAAAAAAATTCACTCCATAAAGAAGAAATAAAATATACTAAAACAATAACTCATGTATTTCTTAGATAGAAGAAAAAAAATCATAATTTCGTAGGCTGTTTTTCGTTTAATCGACGCAAACCTATAACTGAAATGTACGGTAACCTATCGGGACCAAGTTCAAAATTGTCATAATAATTAGAAAGGGGAGATAAGTCACATGTCTTGAGGCAAAGAGCAGCCAACCAAAACTAATTTCTATTTCTTATAAGTAATGCGAACTATCCACCACGCATTGACTTTCTTTGTGTCCTTTTGCTTCGTTCCTCACATCTTTGAAAAATAAATTATTAGAGTAAAATCTTAGTTACATTCAAAATAAAAAAAATATAAATCCTAAAATTTTCTTTTAATATTTTTGGTATATGCATAAACAAACATTCATTTATTTAAAAAAAATAACAGAATAAAATATGCTTATAATAAAAAAACGTGTTTGTTGTTATTATTACATTAAATGTTTGTTTCTTCATCGATATTACTTTTGAAATGTATTTTGTCTAACATGTTGTTTTTACGTTTTTGAAATAATTATGTCCCTTTCAGACCTCCATATATGATAACGTGGAAATCCGAAGCCACACCGCTTTAAGCTGATGGCGCTGAACGAGTTGCGAAAATGCGATTTTCTGGGACCCTTGCTTTAAAAAAATCATTTTATTTAAAAAATACATGGAATATAAAATATAAATATGGACAATTCTTATAAATGAAGAATGGAAGCATCGATTGCATAATTTGTTTTTTTTTACAGGTAAGTGATTTTTTGGCATTTATATAGATTTAATAGATTTGGTATCAGTTAAAATTTGTTGAATTTCGCGAAATCTTTTTTTTAAGAAAACCGAGGGGAAAAATATTGTATTTTTTTCGATTAAACCTTTCAATATTTTAAATTTTGGTCTTTCCTCATTTTATTGAAAAAAATCACGGTTTAAATTACATTTTCATATCTATTATAAGGTTCGAAACAGAGAGAGAGAGAGAGAGAGAGAGAGAGAGAGAGAGAGAGAGAGAGAGAGAGAGAGAGTCTATATAATTAAATACTTATTCAATAGTTTCCAATGTCGGCTTCTGATACTCCTAATGTAGCACTTCGATTTGATATCAACATTTCCAAGTTCGATAAAAGTTCGGTCGCAGCCTCGATTGTAAATTTCTTCCGGACATTGACTTCGAGCATTTTCTCGAAACTATTAAGTCTTGATTATGAAATTAAGACTGCAGAAATTAAAAAACAAAACAAAAAAACTAAACTTATAAATGAGAAATGCTTATTGTCAGTATTCATAAAGACTTTACAAATGTCTTCGTATGTTAATAAGATCAGCCTCACTTGGAAATCTATTAGTCAAAACCGGGACTTATGTTGAAAAGAAGTATTTCTACAGAATTTCGAATTCAGCACTTTAATTTTATCCTCGAGATGAGATTATGATCTTTCTGTCAGACATGGCCGTGTAGAAGTATACATTTTATATTCTTAGTTATTACTAAGCGTACTTATAGTAAAGATTATACATGGTTTTATTTCTGTTTGATTAAAACTGGTTTCTTTTTTTTTTGTTGCAGACCATCTACTAGTTGGACATTTGTGCAAAAATCCTAAGAGCGATAAGAGCCTTCTGTAATGTCTGAAAGTTGCCCAATGTTTTACAAGCGAGAATGGAGATGCGCCGCTGAACAACCCATGCTCTCTACTAACCCGAGTTATGACACAGGCTCATTGCCAGCACCCTTCAGATGCATTGCTGGATTCCCACGAATAACGGACGTGCCCAGAGTAAGGAAAGCAAAATTTCACCCACGGTTATCTTCTTTGCTTTCGAGAGAGGGCCACATCATGCCACTCCATATCTTTGAAGTCGACTTGAAAGTAAACACCAAAGTGCACCTGAAAGTGCTGAATATTGTGATTATCCCCTATTGCAATCAGATGGGTGTGGCAGCAGGGCTCAGTCACGGCCTACTAATCAAAAGGTAACCAGGCTTGACTTCACTTGACTGCTACGACTTTGAACTTTTCTTTCACTGTTTCCTCTCCCCCTATCTAAACCCCCTGGACGACTTCGGTTGGTCATACGTCGAGAACATCACCAAAACGATCTCCCACAACCCCAAAGCTAGCCTGATCGCCATCATCCGCCGAGTATTTGCCGAGCTCCCACTGGCTCCTGTGGAAAACGCATGCTCCCAGTTCCGGACCCGTATTGAGGCGGTAATTGAATCTGAAGAGCATTACGTTAAATGAGTCCAGAACGATAACCATTAGGCTGTGTTGACACGGTCTTTATAAGATGTTTTCAAACCTACTAATCCTTAACATAACGAGAACTATTCGCGTGTGCGCAGTCGTGAAACAGTTGACAAACATATAAAAACTCGATTATTCTAAGGTATGATTTTGTTTATTTTGACCCCTTTGAATTTTTTGTCTGTATTAACACCGATTAAATTTTTTCCACGGTCTGAATGTCCTATATATTTAATTGGAAGTCTGTAGATAAAAACATTCTTTAAGTACATAGGCTTAGAAGTGTCCTCCCACACGCATTCTCACTTTTTAAGATATAATAGATTACTAGATATCAATTTCCTTTTTTTTGGGGGGGGGATTTCGCTTTTGTTGGACGATCCACATAAAGCAATGTCTAATAAGCCGAATCCATCACCTCTTCTAAGAAGGTTTGACCGGATATGACGTCAAACACTTTAGGAGTTACGTGGCATTCCGAAAGGTCAGGCTATCTTTAGAAAAAAAAACAATCTTGAGTTTAACTTAGCCCTTATATGTAGTCAATGAATAAGAACGCACATAATTTATAACATTAAATGATGTAGATTAATGAAAAAACACATTAGGATTTCTATGAATTCCGCAAGTTATTATTATTCAAAAAGAATTTCAATGTATGTATATGATCCTATTGATCCTATTTACTTGCCTTCCCACGAGGGCAGAGTAAGACACAAAGTCGGTTTTTAATGTGAGGGAAATCCAGCTCCTCAAAAATGAGCACTCTGGATAGGAACGAAACATATACATTTTCTCAGTCATGGAGGATTCCTCATCTACTGACCGAGGACAGAAAAAGTAAAGTATAGCATTAGAACAGATACTGCACTGAGTATTTATTTGCTTCCTCCACGAAAGCACATTAGGTATAAGACCGTTTTTCAATGTGGAGAGGGGAAGGGGAAAAGGAAATGGGGGACCAGTACCCGAAGGGAAAGGAGGGGAGCTGGTAGTGCGAGCCTCTATTGGTATGTAGGGTTGCCTCCGACATGGACCAGAAGCTCATTTGCAGTATTTGCCGGACCAGATAATACACTGTGATCTTGGCCAAAAGGCCATGCATGTATATGTTAGTTGTAATCAACTGTTATACTATTTACTTGTTCGCATTTAGCAACCATTTATTAACATGGCGGACAATATTCAAGTGTACATACATGCATCTTAAACTCACTGATTCGTTTATTACTCTCTATCTGGCAGTTGTGACACTAAATACCGCACAGAAACAGATAAACAACGCGTATCACAGTTCCATAGGATGGCTATGCAATTATGTATCGATGCATTAACGATTATCAAGGCCATAATGTCAGCAAGGACGAGGCTTAACAAGTTTGTCAAGAAAACCAGAGGAAAAACACAGGGATATTATTTTCCCGTGCCTTTTGGCTACGGACAACGTGTGGTTCTGTTTTTGATCAGAGAAAAAGAAATCCCGTTAGATTAAGGAATTAAGAAAAAAAATCTAATCCAGATGTGCCCGTTTTGTGAAGATGGATTATTCCTAAATCACAAACTGTGTCTAACTTTGCCCTCATGAGAAGTAAACAAATAATAGGGTCATGAGGATTGGAGATGATAGTTTAAACTGGGTAGAATTTAATTAGGTAGGAGTACGGCTCAAGAAACAACTTGTTATAATTTGAATTGAAAATGGCTAGGTTGTAGTGAGCTGAAAATCAGCTCTGCGGTATTGTGTTTCACTGACAGGTGTTCTTGGAAAAACACTTTGTTCATGGAAGTTCTGTGTAATTCCAGATAGCTATAAACAAGTAAAATGATTTACAATGGTTGTTAGATGAGATTTTTTTTTCTTGTCAACGTTTTACAGAGCAAATCAGAAATTGGAGTTCAGTTAAGTACTTACCATGCAACTGACGATAACTTCTAGGAAAACTAGTCACCTCCCTTCTACGAGAAAGAGGCTGTATGCGAGTAGAAGACATCACATTTCGATGTCGATTTTGTATTCTGTCAAATAATAAAAATAAAAAAGTGCGTTGAACGACCATTCTCCAGAATTTAATGCTAGTAAAACTAAACTGCTCTCCTTTAAAAATTACAAGACGCATCTCCAACCCCCTACATCCATTACAAATAGAACCCTACATGAGAATTCTACCTTCAAACTCCTCAGCCATCATTTGCAGGAAATATGACCTGGAACAAATACACAGAGGACATTGTAAAGGCTGCTGCAAAGAAGGTGGGTTTCCTCTATCAAGCTAGAAGAGTAATCAGGCCTGAGAGAATCGTGTACATTTACAAGGCCACCATTCGCCCATACATGGAGTATTGTTGCCACATGTGGGCTGGTGCATTTACAACTAGTCTCTCTCTCTCTCTCTCTCTCTCTCTTTCCCTCTTAGATAAAGTCTTAAAAAGAGTTGTCAATCTAATCGGTCCCACCTTATCAACTGAACTCTAGCCCCTGTCCCATCACCGCAATGTTGCATCATTGTGCCTGTTTTACAACTATTTTAATGGAATGTGTTCTGATGAACTCGTTTCACTCCCTCGAAGTACATATTCCCGACAAACCCGTTTAGCAATAAGATCTCACCCCTTCACTGTTATTGTCTCTTACGAGAAAGCGTTATATTTTAAGAGTTTTTTTTTCCCTCGAACAGCAAGACTTTGGAATTCCCTTCCTGCTACCTGCTTCCCTGGCTGTACTGATATGCAGAAGTTTAAATGTAACATAAACAAATATCTTGTTAATCTTTTCTAGACATGGCCCCAAATAGTAGACCTTTACGTCCAAGTGGCGATATGCTTTGTAAGGGGTGAACATGAGTAAAAAAAAAAAACAGCATTCCATCTTAGAACGTATTTTGTTATCGTATGTCAAACATGAGTCTTCAAGTTCAATATAAACAAATTCCTGATAAACCACTACCTTAAGTAATCCAATTTATCAAATCTCCGTTATTAACGATAAATACGATATTATCCTATTGATTACTGTACACGCAAAGACCCTTATCCCCGAGTGGCCTCCGGGCCTTGATAAGTGGTTACTCCCATATAAAAAACAAAAAAACAAAAACACAATGACGTGTAGTTATTGTTAATAATCCCAGAATAAATTCTAAACCTTACAAAATTTATAGTGGATAACCACTAAAGTAAGCGAAATTCCATATATATATATATATATATATATATATATATATATATATATATATATATATATATATATATATATATATATATATATGGTCCTATAAATTCCGGTTTATTTTGTGTGTATCGATATTCATATTAAAAACCCTCTTTTCTATTTATTTAATGTATCTATTTGCTTCAGCACCAAAGCAAATTAGGCGCAGGGCCGTTTTTAATGTGGGGTAAAAAACAACTTTCCTAAAAGTAGACAAAAAGGGGGCATTCTGGTTACAAAAAATGATAATTGTCCCAGTATAGGGGGTTCCCCTTCCATTGACTGGTACAAATTATCTTAAGTGCAGCATCTGCAGAACAGATATTACACTTTGATCCCGGCACGAAGGCCAAGCACAACAGAAAAAAAGCAAGCCTCTTTTCTATTTATTAAAAAACAAAATACTAGTTTCTTATATATGGGTTGTGGAATTGCATTCATTAGTAAACGATCTAGCCTATTTGCATATTCTTTTAAACATTCATTTTAATTAATTCCCTATTAGTTGCTTCGGTTTTTTAATGGGATAATTATCTTTAGTTAACTATTACGTGGAATTATATTCATGCAGATATTCTACATGATTTATACTTGCATAATATTTGTGAAAAAAGTTTATAGTAAACACAAACAAAATTGTTTCCATATATATTTATGTATACGTATATATTTTTGTTAAACAAATCTGTCTATCTATCTATCTATCTATCTATCTATCTATCTATCTATCTATATATATATATATATATATATATATATATATAAAAGTGAACGTGCCTGTGTCTGTTTGTTTGCCTGGAGTTGTGTCTGTGTACATTTCCCTACGCAATAACTGTCAATTTTTGTCTACAGTCTCGAAATTTGATATACAGGGTACTGAGATTTGGGAAAATCTATGTGATTGGTTTCTCGGCCAGAAATTTGGCTGTTAAGGGGTCAAAGTTCAACGATTTAACTTCTGAGAACTCTACCAAACTCCTCCGACAATTTCGGGTCTAAACACTTGAAATTTTAGATATATATTCTTTGGACATGGATCTAACTTTATAACTTGATTGTAGCCCAAAACAATAAAGTTTAAGGGGTCATAATAGGGGTCAAATTAAAAAAAATTGACCGTTTTATTTTTTGCTCAGCATACACCTCCAAACACCCGGGCAACGCCGGGAACCCATGCTAGTATATCTATAAAAGTGAACGTGTCTGTGTATATGTCTGTGTATCTGTTTGTCTGTGTGTCTGTGTGTGTATATTTCCCTACGCAATAACTCTGTCAAGTTTAATACTAAAGACTCGAAATTTGATATAGAGAGTACTGAGGTTTGGGAAAATCTACGTGATCGGATTTCGGCCAGAAATTTGACTGTTAAGAGGTCAAAGACAATTTTGGGTCTAAACACTTGAAATTTTAGATATAGGTTCCTTGGACATGGCTCTAACTTAATCAGTTGATTTGAGTCAAAAACAATAAATGTTAAGGGGTCATAATAAAGATCCAAGTTAAATAAAAAATACTGTTTTATTTTTTGCTCCGCACAAACGTCCAAACACCCGGGCAACGCCGGTCGCCCATGCTAGTATTTTATAACTTACTATATATCTTACACATACACATTCAAAAACCCAACACAAACATTCAAAATAAAAAAGGATCTAAATTGCACCTCCATAAATTTAGTATATGCACTAAGATTCACAGCATGCAACAAATCCTACATAGGCGCCATCAAAATTCTCAGCAATAGAGTGGCCTTACATAAGAGCAACATCAAAATTGCAGATAACAGACACCTCTATGTTTCAAAACACGTACACACATGCAGTTGAAACAGCTTCAAAATGATGGCAATCTTCCAAACAGACAATTATTTTTATTTATTACACAGGAAAAAAAACTTCATAACAAGATTCACTCCTAAACTAAACATAGCCTAATATCAACAAACAAAAACATGAAATGCAAGGCACGCTTGCATGCACATCCATATACATATACACACCCACACATAAATCAGAACCGACACATTAAAACACACACACGCACGCGCATACAACCACACACAGACATAACACCCCTATCCCTAATACATCACACTGAACAATACCAACCATACTTAACCTCGAAACCAACAACACTAGGAAACACATAGAACCATAGTATAATATTTGCTCCAACAAACGATCCCCCTTCAGTCAGTGGAGGAGAAATCTCTCATGACTGAGACAACTATCATCCCTTCTATCATCCCCCTCCCATACCTATACCCCTCCAATTGGCCCCTCCCCTCTTGGGAACGAGATCTTCCCCACACTAGGAACCGATGCTGGGTCTGGCCATACCCACATGGGGAGACAAATAAATAGCAACATTAAAAAATCACCTATACCTATTTTTAAATACACTCCTCTATCTAAACAAACATAATATAAAGAATACCCGAACAGTCTATGACTGAAACGAAAAATCACAATACTAAAATCTAAGAATCTAAAAAATAAATATCAAAATAGAATGAAACCACCCCTACCCTTATTTCAGAAGAGCTGGTTCTCCAACCCCCACCTCACACATACACATTAGTAACGACCTTGGATCGCAGTCACCTTCCTAGGAAAGCAAATAAATTCATAATACTATAAAACAGTGCACACATTCTTCAAACCAATAAAAGAAAACACACACACATCCTACCCTAAAGGAAAAGAGAAAAAAAACAAGCAGAAAGAGAGTGAGAGTGAGAGAGAAACACAACACAGGAGTGACCACATCCAATAAAACTGTAATAAAAATTGAACATTCCAATGAATAGTAGACACTTACACGTTTCCACCTCTTGAAAACATTTCAAATGAACTACGAAAATGCTATTTTTACATCTCCAACACATTTTGAAAATAATTCCTGAAGAGGACGCTTCACAGAACGTCTGAAACGCGTTAAAAACGATTTCAATGATTTAAAAACATTATTAAAATGATCTAAACATAATTCTCAATGAAAAACCAAGACACGGAATAATAAAATAATGTTAAAAAATACACATTGTTGGTGACTACCCTCTTATTTAAATATATATATATATATATATATATATATATATATTATCGATTACCATGATTATTCTATTTACAAAAGAGTAATGCATTATGTTTAATGGAAACCATTATTTATTTCTATTAAAGAACGGGTGGTTAGCAGATCTTTCGCCGTATCGCGGCTCGTTATTGTTGCTAGATAGCGTGAATGTTTCCTCATGACAAAATAAATTTTTGGCTTCTCAGCTGTTTTTATACAGTGCGTCTTTCTTTAAAACGGATTCAAAAACCTTTCATCTCGTGAATTTGTTTATCTTAAACGATGCAGCTGCAACAAGTTTCTCTTTGATGAAATGCAATTCGCAGGCGAAAACAGCGGACATGTGTTGAACATGTCTTAGTGCCGTAAACGTTAATCAATACTATATTTGCGTTTCTAACATTTCTGCGATGAGGATTAATAACGTTTGTTATTTTAATTATTCGGAATACTGTTCTCCTCCGCAACGATCTGTGACATAGCTTGTAAAATTTTAAGTAAAATTCAGTTCTCAGTAATACTCGTTTTGATGTTGAAGGTTCAAACTTAAATGAGGGCGATATTAAAATACAACAGCGAAATATTAAAGATGTCTTGCCGTTAATCGGCAAAGAATCGAAAGGATGCTACCCCCGATGGTAAAAACAAGTCAAAAACAATATAGTCCCTCGACTGATGCCTGGAATTTTTGGAGAAAAATAAAAATTCGGCCCAAAACAGAATTTTCCCAGAGTCAAATGTTACGTTTCCAGATGTATGCGAATAGGATATTGCTTTTGAGTAATTTTCAGCAAAATCTAATGGTCGGAAAATATTCTATGTTCCGGAATATGCTATTTTGGGTCACTTGACCTCTTTTGACCACCTTCTTACGCAACCAGATTTTTTATAAAAAATTCAAGTATGTTACACCCCCCTCTAACGTGGTTGTAACTTCATGCTAAATTTAAGAAAAAATGCAATGAATAGTTATTGAGAAGTTTAGGACTACCCTCAATCACGGCTCCAAATTAGGAGCTTCAAAGATCCAGGGTTTTCCTAAGGATGTTCGTGGTACCTACAATAGCAGAGGTCTAAATAAATAAATAAATAAATGAATAATAATAATAATAATAATAATAATAATAATAATAATAATAATAATAATAATTACAAAGATTAAGTGTTCTTTCTCAAGTTAAATATGACGAGGAATATAATGATGACATTCCTTTTTTCGGAAGACGTTCCAAACATAATGCTTTCTACTTTATACTAGCTGGCCGCTATTTTAATCTTCGTAGATTGCGTATGTATTAGTATAGCAGCAATTCTCAATCGATTATTACATATTACCAGGAATAATTTGCCCGGTGGACTAATTCTTCAATAAATTTAAAATAAATAAATAAATAAATAAAATAAATAAAAAGTAAAAACAAAACTAATATGTGAGAATGTCGTAATACTTACTTACTGTTTTAATTTGACTGATTATTCTTGATACTTCTGTTGTCAACAATTAGTTTTACAATATTTTTGTAAATATAATTATTATTGATAATAATAATAATAATAATAATAATAATAATAATAATAATAATAATAATAATAATAATAATTACAAAGATTAAGTATTCTTTCTCAAGTTAAATATGACGAGGAATATAATGATGACATTCCTTTTTACGGAAGACGTTCCAAACATAATGCTTTCTACTTTATACTAGCTGGCCGCTATTTTAATCTTCTTAGATTGCGTATGTACATTTATTGTGAAAATAATTATTATTGGCAATTTTTTGTGGATATAATAACTTTTTTTTTTTTTACCATTTCAGTGTTTATTAATTGGGACAATTTTATTGTGCTGAAATTATTTTTGACTATTTCATAGTTAAAATAATTTTTTTGACAGTTTTCTTGTTAGGATATGTATTTTTACAGTTCTAATGTTGAGATAATAATTTGACAATGTTTTGTAAATATAGTTATTCCTTATAATTTGACTACTGAAATGATTACTTTTGCCAAAATTAATGTCTATATTTTTATTTAACTTTTATTTTCTTGCATTTCCGAATTCTTTTGATGAGATGAGAATACTTGCGTTATGGTTATTAATCTATGACTATTATTCTCAATCTGGGCTGTTATTAACACAACCTTTATTGTTTTCATTGAAATATAACTTTATAACAATTTTTTATTAAATACATAAAGCTGCAGGATATACCCCAATTATCACTAAAATTGTTAAAATATCTCACTGAAAAAATTAAACTTATTTTAGAACTTGCTGAAAACATTTGCATATTATATTATATATATTATATTATATTTATATATTATATATTATATATATATACATATATATATATAGCCAATAGAGTTTAGTTTCCTAGAAGTACATCCAATAAAACAACACGTGTCTACCAAAGAGCGCTCAATGAGTGAACAGAGCAGGTATATTAAATTTATTTATACAAACATTAATGGCTACATATGTGCATACATGTTTCTGTAATCACCCGCGTTGGGGGACTACGTCTTCAGGCCAAGAGTTCTCGACGATAATTCTTGGCCTGAAGACGTAGTCCCTCAACGCGGTGATTACAGAAACATGTATGCACATATGTAGCCATTTATGTTTGTATAAATAAATTTAATATATACATATATATACACATATATGTATATATAATATACAAACGTTTTTAATAAGTTCTAAAATAAGTTCAATTTTTTCAGTGAGATATTTGTATGCATAAACGCACACAAACACACACACACACACACACACACACACACACACACACACACACACACATATATATATATTCCTTACGTAAATGCAGTCATAACCGTTTCGATGACGATTGATCTCATCACGCAGGAAAATGTTTATTAAATAAAGCTGAAAAACCTTTTTATAATTTAAGAGGTGGACATTTTTTGCCATGTCTAACATGTAACATGGTTTAAAGATTCTATGATACGAAGTTGAAAGTTTAACTAAGTAAAATAAAAGATGAGTTAACAAGATGATGTATAGAGATAAAAAGAGAGTGAGAGAAAGAGTGTGTGAGAGGGAAAGTTTTGGAATGGGGGATAGTGTAGCCGGTTAGAAAAACAACGATAATTAGAATGAAAGAAAGAAAGAATATGGAGGGATATAAATGAATATGAATTAGAAGGGACCGAGTTTGGAGTGGGATAGACAATATGGTAAGGTCGGGAAATAATATTTCAGACAATTTGAATTAGGTAGGCGTGGAGTACATTTATCAATTAGGAACAGTTCACTGAATTTTGGTCAGGATCGATTTTTTTTATATATGACATCAATGTCTCCATTTGAGGAATTCGTTCAATTTTTAATGCTTAGAATCTTACAACTTTTAAAAAAAGATTAAATCTACTTTTTAGGGGCAAAATTAAACTCAATTCTTAATACTTTTTAGTAATATTTTGATTAAACTTATTTCGTTATTTTTATTTTATCTAAATTAAGTTATATATTTATTTTACAAACATACCAGATAATATTTATTTTATTTTATAATTTGTTTATATATATATATATATATATATATATATATATATATATATATATATATATATATATATATGTGTGTGTGTGTGTGTGTGTATGTGTGTGTGTGTAGTGTGTGTGTGTGTGCGTGTGTGTGTAGTGTGTGTGTCGTTAACAACTAGACCACTGTAAACCCCATTAGTGTTAGAAAATATTTTATTGGGCTTAATCAACAACACTCTTTAAAAAAGCTTTAGTATAAACCCCTATCTCTCTCTTTCGTTATCCACACACACACACACACACACACACACACACACACACACACACACACACACACACACACACACACACCCGTGTGCGTGCCTTTCTGTGTATGCGCGCGTTATCATAATGGCTTGCATCAATCGATTCGTTTTAGCTGCAGTCATGTGCCGAATGAGATTGACGTAGGGTCAAAATGTTATCTTGTATAAAATCAACGTTGGCTGAAAATTGGACGAGTTTCGTTCTCTGAATTTCCACTGGAAATTTCGCTTCGGCAGAATTTCCTGTTTAATATAAATATTACAAATCGATCTTACAATTTCGTGATGCAAATGAATATGGCTATTTATTTATCAAAACAGAATTTAATCATGGAAAATTTTTGTTAAGTATTATAATAATGTATTTTAATAGGTTAATTATTTATAACTTATAATGTAAACTGATTATTCGATATATTATTCTATCTTACACTACTTTATTTATGTAGTAACTAGCGGCAGGGCAACTGGCTGGATATTTCAGTTTGTCAATATTTCGTGTATATGATTTTAGAGTCGTGATTTCAACAGTAAAAAAAAATCTGGGTGGAATCAACTAGAATCGAAAGTGAAAGCAAAACTGTAGCATTCAAAGCTGGTGACGTTACCACTGTACCGACATGACATACGTATGAACTGATAAAAAATAAGATTAATGTACAAAATGTATAACGATCTTTTAAATTTTGAGCCTTTTTTGACTCCTTAGAAACTATTTAAACCGGCTAAAGACGCATGTAATCAGTTCATCAAACGGCCAATTTGCATTGGAACAAATAGTAAATTGCCTTAGTCAAGAAAGATTTTTTATGTGTCCAATCATTTGAGGACCCTAGCGCTACTCCATGTTTTTTAGTTTTGAAAGAGATAGAGTTTGAAAATATGGAGATAGACAAACAGAACGACATACAGACAGACAAACAGTGTTAGAGAATGGATAGAGAAAGATATAGATAGATAGATAGATAGAGAGAGAGAGAGAGAGAGAGAGAGAGAGAGAGAGAGAGAGAGAGAGATATGTGAGTTATAGTGTAAACACGTTGATCGGAAGTCAAGATCAGCTGATTTGATTGCGTGTGAGTCATGTGATCAAGTTAGCTGAATCGAGGAGATTTGGTTGTGACTTGGAAGAGAGCGGACGGCTTCGCCATTGTCTCCTCCCCTTCGCTGGGGGAGGACGAACGCTGACATGGTAGAAATAAAACCTAGGAGAAGAAACAACACAGGCCAAATTAACTTTCCAATCTTCTGCGATCGAACTGGAAGGTGAATAAAAAAACTATAGAACCAATTTCTTGTCTTGGAGTGAAATAAATCTTCGTCCCCAAAAACAGGTATCAAGTCTCCCTCCCAGACGAGATGTTCCAGATGGACCAACGAAATGGTAGAAGATATGTTGAAGATACATGACATGTCACACACATATTCACACTTAACAGCATATGAACATATGTAATAGAAAGACCACTAGACGATCACACACACAACGACATTAACTCTGATAAGATAATCAAACACTCAATCCTTTATAAATAGACAATACAAGAAACGCTCATTTTATGATACGACAACGTAACAACAGAACGACATACAGACAGACAAAGTGGGTTTTATAAAATAGAGATAGGCTAGGGCAATTCACGTAATCAGCATTCTTTATCTGATTTACACTCCATTGGCATATAGTGCGAACAATCATCTCATTTATAAATCTCACTATGTCTGTCTGTCCGTCTGAAATAACCAAGAAGTCAAAATGATTGCCACTAAGAAATATTGGGTGAAGAATAGATGGCACTAAGCGGAGAACGTTTATGTTACCATCTCCTAGTCCCCCTATTTTTTATGGATAGTGTTTCTCTCCTGACTTTTTTAGGAATTAATTAGAAAGTATGAAGCCGACAGTTAGTAACCGGAAAACACTCTTGATATAAACATGGAGTCGATTTAGCATTTGTGTGAGAAGCCAGTGTTTATTTTGCTACGATTTTTTGTTGGAGGATAATTGTTTCAAGATAGATTTTATTAATGCAGTATAACCCCGAGATACGGCATTAAAAATTAGTAACAAAATACAATGCAGTATATAATATTCATGTATATAATCAACATTATAAATAATACCATAAGGCGGGGTAAATACCGTAACTGGGGACTGGAAAACATCGTATTCACATCGTAACCTGGGGCAACCGATAGAAAAGTATAGAATAGAGGAAGATAATAGTAAATTATACAAATGAATCTAAAAAGAAACGAGAATGTTTTAGGATAAACAATTTCTATAGTTTTTGTTTTCCTAAATATGTTTTTTTTTGTGAGAATCGTTTCTAGAAAGACATCGGCTACTTACGGAAAAGACTAAATAAAAATACATTTTGGAGAACGAACTGGATTCGAACTTTGAACACGAAAGTCAGCAGTCTATATGGTTTAACTAATAGATCATAGTCACCTTCTTTTGGATTAGATTTTAAATACTAGATTCTGAACTTTATGGTGGTTATATGCCTGCATCAAAGAAAAACATTTTTTTTGTACACATAGATATAAAATTTGGGAAGCTATTTACCTGTCTATCCTTTCTTTAACCCACTCATATAATGGGTCAGACATTTTCTTAATGTTCGCTCTCGCTTTTTTGTAAAAAACATTTAAAATTGTCGTAGACTCTTCAGTATGGTAGTGCTATGATCTTATGAGATGACTGACCAATTTTTATGATTACAGGTGTGAAGAACAGCTACATCAGAAATTATAATACACTCTACTAAAGCCTAATTTTCACAGTTGGTGAATTTCCAAAATGCAGCCTGACCGTGTGTACACTTTAGAAAAACGATATGCAAAGTTCGCAATGGAAGCATGCTGGTTCTCGTAGATCCAAAAAGGCCAGACAGCAAATCAACCCAGAAAATTATAACGGTCCTTTCTTGTTGATAGCATGATCTAAGTGTACTAGATTTCCACTGGACAGACATTCAACAAGCAATACTATGTTGAGTTTTAAATGGAAGTTCATGAAGCTATTTTTGCGTGAAGGGTCCGGCACTCTTAAAATCGGATTAGAGGCATTTCCACTAGGACAATGCGCCAATCCACATCTTCATCCTTGTAAGAGATTATTTGACAAAAATAGTCATCAAGACAGATTCCCATATAGTCCAGACCTTGCCCGCTTATTACGTTTATTTATTCCTTAAAATGAAGATAAACGTTAGAGGTCGTCATTATGAGGGAAGTGAAAGAATCTGGGACGTGGGTCATTGAAAATTCACGCAACAAAACTTCCATGTAGCTTTCCGTTGGAATGGAACAAGCGTGTTTCAGCTGGAGATAACTTCGAAAGTGGACTGGAGTTTCATGTGTGGACAATCAATAAAAGTACCCATATAAAAAAAGTCTAGAAACTTACTGAAGGCACCTCTTATTCTATCATTTTACGAGGTGTATAATACAAGTGCAATTAGTAAGACGTTCCAATGGGTCCGTTGAATCATATTCTATTGTCTCCTTACTTACCTTTCAGACTTTTCACTCCTTGCTACGCGGTGTAATGAAACAATTCCAAGGAAAAAAGTAGGCAAAGTGTAGTATCTGCTCTTATACTCTATTAACTTTTTCTTGTCTTCGTTTAGTGTAGAAAAAAGTCTTTCTTTACTAAGTTATTTTACTATTTGTTCCAATCCAAATTGGCTGTTTCATGAACTGGATTTTTTTGCCGCACCAAAAGGACTCTCTGTCTAACTCTATATGGTTATCTTAAATAAGGTATATATATATGGTTTTAAATATGAAAGAGAACGAGCCAGAACGAAGAGGATAACAGTCGACCATGCATAAAAATATTAGCGAAAAAATTTTTTTTTTAAATAATTATAAAAACAGGGGAAAGAAAAGCGGAAGCGTTTTATTATACAAGTGTCGTTGCAAAAAATAAGGCGTCATATTTGAATTTTCTAACTAAAATATACAAACGTTGAAGAGCTACGAAGAAACGAGTAGTACGATTAAAACGAGCGACTTTCTGTGTGCCAGAAGTTATTTTCTAGAATTACCGTCCTCAGTGCACTTGCTGCCACTTTTGACGTTTTAGGTGTAAAAGAAGGGAGCGCGCGCTTATTATGCACATCTCTGTTGCAACATTGAAATCGATGGACCCATCCCTTAACTGAACTGACATCAACTGTATCGGCTTCATAAACGTTTTGACGAAAAGTTCAATTTTTTCTGCATGAAAGATTATTAATGACTGATCTCTGTTTCTGACGTACGTTAATCACAAGAGTGGATTTCTTAGAGTCCCAACTTATCTTCAATAGAGAAATAATCATGAATGCATAAGTGTAGTCATCATAACAAGGCAATTTGCAATATCAACTAATTCATCCGTGCAGAATGAAAAATAGGAGTCATTACTTTTGGATTGTGTCTCGTACGGTCATGCAAGCAAAAATAAAATTGCTATGTTTTAGAATCAAAGCATTAAAACCTACTTGATAGTCCGCGTGTTAGTCTTATATTTCATAAAAGTCTTAATATTGTTAAGATTTTTAATTTATTTATTTATTTATTACAGACAATTATTCTCATTTTCTGGTTGTTGTTTCACGACATTTCGGCCAGGTATCTCTCGGGCCTTCTTCAGGTGGTTAACCGCGACCAAATAGGAACGCCGAATCTCATAACTGCATCCTCAGAGATTACTGCCTTCCATAGCTGTAGTTGTCTCACCAAGTTTTGGCCAATTAAACCTCTGGTCTGCTTTCGGTAAGATTGATATCACTATCTTCAGACAATGCTCACTTGGAACTGCAGAGTCTCAACGTCTCAATCCACTGCGCGACGAATGGTGATCAAGTTTGGATTTTTGGATCTTATAAATCTACGTTTATTTGTTCCATCTAATTTCCGTAGTCGGGTCCGTAACAAATGGTATATTATTTAATTAATTGGAATTCTTTTCTTTATTTTTGTTTTTTGAGGTGAGTAATTTGTATTATTTATCCATTTTTTTTTTGCGGACAATTATTCTCATTTTCTAGTTCTTATTTCACGATGTTTCGGTCAACTATTCTTCTGACCTTCGTCAGGAAGTTAACCGCGACGGGATGTATCAACAACACAAAAATGGCAGAAAATGGAAGAAATTTAAGTTAAGAGAAAAAAGATTAGAACCCTAATTTTCAAATCTAAAAAAGTACTGTGGGGGGAAACAAATAAAAAAAAAAAGTTTCGGCTTACTATCATTTTTGCAATCTAGTGGCGCAATGTAACCTTTAAGTAGTACATCATCGAATGTTCCCGGTGTGTGTAATACAAACGCAACTTTTCAATGATGCAATTTCTTACGAGCCTTTTGGTGACTATTACCATTTTTTTAAAAGAGAAAAAACGTGTAAGAAAAAACAAATATATCAATAGTACACGATGAAAGGAAAATGCGACACAAGAGGTGCATCAACAACAAAAAAGGGTTAAAAATAGAAGAAAATAGAATACAAGCGCTACTTTAAAAGCATTATTGAGTTCAATAGTTAAGTAGCATTTAGGGATGTAAACAATTACCACGATCCAAAAGAGAGTCTCCAACCTGATACGTTGCTGAACTGTCATATAAGCTTCAGCCTCTGTCCCACCGACAGAAATGTTGTATCCCTCTGCCTGTTCTACAAGTATTTTAATGGTGAATGCTCTGACGAAATGTAAGCACTTGTGCCCCCACGACGTAAATGCCGTCGACAAATCCGACAAGCAGCTAAATCCCACCCCTTCACAGTGGAGACCCCTAGATGTAGGAGAGCTTTATACTTCAGTGGTTTCTTCCCCAGAACCGCTCGACTTTGGAATTCCATTCCGGCTCCCTGCTTACCCAACTGTACTGACATGCAGAAGTTCAAGTGCAACGTGAACCGACATCTTACTGCCCTGTATTAATGTTTCGTTTTAAAATGTGCCACTGAAAAATGATTTGCGGCGATTTTAAATTGTACGTAAATCAAACTCGTTAATAAGATAAACCTAAAACAATGAGGTACAACCGAGGAGCAGTAGTTTATGGCCGTGATACTAGCCCCCAACATCCAAGTGGCAATGTGCCTTGTTTGGGGTGAAAATCTAATTTAAAAAAAAAAGGTGGAAAGAAGTCAGATTAACAAATAGTTAAAAATAAAACAGTGTTACCAAAAGCAATAAAGGTTTTTTTGTTACTTTGTTTCGATATTTTTGCTTTTTAAATTATTTGAACGTGCTTTTGCTATGATGTTTTATCGAGCCTTGTTCATCCGTCATATTCAAAATGGCGGCGGTTATTAATTGCATAGAGATCTTTAAAATAGAAAGGTAAACACAAGTACAACTAAAGAAAAATATACAGATCGGTTGAAAAACGAATTTCAATCTGATTGCTGACAGTAATAAAGCTTTGTATATATTTTTAAAAAAATATTTTTGACTACTTGCACGACCTCGAGCATTTATTTAGACCAAAATTCCATGTCATTGTGAATATGGAAAGTCTATAAGTCTAATAACGCTTCATTAAAACATATAAACAAAGGCGCATAAAAAATTGAAGAGGTGCGATCGTTTTGGAAGATAAAGAAAAATGTAATTCTCTTGTGGATTACAACATCATCGATCTCTACTATTATACAAGCGTCATTTTTTGTATGTGTGTGTGTGTGTGAGTGTGTGAGTGTGTGTGTGTGTGTGTGTGTGTGTGTGAGTTCCTTCCTCTTAGGTTCCAAAACGGCTGAGCTTATTTTTTTGCAAATTTCACACTAAAGTAATTTTTTTAAAATTACATTTTCACTCCAAACAAGGCAAATTGCCACTTTGGTGTAGGGGGCTACTATCAGGGGCAACAACTACTGGGGTACTACATAACTAGTAGTGTTCTTAGATATGTTTGTACATAAATTCATCCGATACGTATCGAAAACCGAAAAAAAATCGATCTTAAAAATGTTTTTTCTCTTTTATAGGTAAAAAGAATATTTTTTAAGGAGGGATATTTTACGTTATAACGGCAAGGAAGATAATAAAATATCTGGAAATCATTTCTTTTTAATAACAAAAATATCAGAGTCTATAGATACAGCCTAGTGGTAGATCATTCGACTACAGATTAAATGCTCCTCGCGTGTACCTCAATGTTTTAGGTTTTGTCTGATTAACGAGTTTAATTTACGATAAAAGAACACGTACAATTTAAAATCGCCGCAAATCATTTTTCAGTGGCACATTTTAAAACAAACCATTAATCAGAAGTGACTTTTGTAGGACACTCATCATCAAGCCCAAATATCAGTTGACGTGATATTGTAAATAAACACAGACGGCATCTGATGAATGTCATTATCATTACTATTTTATTAAAAAATATTATGTTAAATAGTTCATCGGGCAATGTATTCCTTGTAATATATAATAATCAATAGAGAATATATCATATAATAATACACACAAAATATTCAGAAATTAAAATATCACGTTTAAGCATATTATACGACCGGGCAACACCGGGCTGCTAACTAGTGTATTGATAATTTTTTTCACCCATTTTTTTCTCTGTCGGAAATTGTTAACACTTCACCAACGCGTAATGTAAAAATGTTTCAAGCCCAATTGTTAGGAAGAAGTAATAACATATGTTGAATTAAAGATATGCATAAAGAAGCCTTTTTATTTTCTTATGTAGTCATCAAACGCAATCAGCATAAAAAAAATGACAACTTGAAGGTTGGTTTGTTAGATGTGCGTGAATGTCGTCTTATCTTTGAATTAAAAAGGGTTTCTTTATTTTAGGCTGTTTGGAGTTCATTACGCTTTTATTTCAAAAGATGCATAGTTTGCTAAAGTTAACTTAAGAATATTTCAAATATACAAGCTGAAAAAAAAAGATGATACGAAGTTAGAAAGAAAATTAATACATACAATATAACAATGTGTTATTCATTGTTGTTCTATTGCGCGACCTTTTATTTCTTATTTTCTATTGTTAGACAGATAAGCACACAAAAACTAGATTAGAAAAAATGCAATTAAATAAGTGATACGTTTTTAGAGGAGATAACGGCAAGATAATGTATGTTCATTTAGCCATAAAAAAGGTTCAAAGATTAGGTTTGAGTCGTGACGTCAGTAGTCTTTAACAATGTTAATATACTTGGTGCGGAAAAAATATCTGCCAAAATTTAAGTTTTAATAAAAAGCAAATTGGAATATAATACAGATATACGCCATACTCACGTTGCCATACCTGTTCTCGTAAGATCACCGAAGTTAAGTGACGTTGAGCCTGGTCAATACCATATAACTGATTACTTTGGGAATACCAGGCGCAGGAGGACGTCGACATCGCCACGGAAGAGCTGCAACAACCTAACGTTGTTATCTCACTAACTGAGATGAACATGCGACTGGAGATCGATTGCGAATTTCATAATCCTATAAAAATTTATCCTTCAGAGGAAGCCGGTTCAACCCGCCTAGCGTAGTGCCGAATTTCATTTCATTCATTTTTTTTCAAATAGGGATGAATAATAAACACGTAAGGACACCTTTCGATTAAACATCATTAAACGAGTGAACGTTAAATTAAGGGACACATATAGTATTTGGGGGGGGGGTTGTTGCCAGTGAGCGATGAAAAAAGTCAATTAATAAAATTTATTCTTACATACGTGCGCGGTCGATTGTCTTCATTCTTTTCATCGCTTTTCTATATGCATGCTGTTGATTTGCATTGTTGTTGAGTAATTGCCGATCGTACGTTTCAGACAACCAAATAAAACTAATTTTTGGAAACAAAATGGATACTTGCATGAACGAGAAGATGACATCAGCTGTTAGGTTTTAAAACCGGTTTTGAATTCGGTCAAAGAAAGGATAGGGCGTGTCGCGCAGCTTCTGCCCAGATGTGGGAACAGTACGTCATTATAGGACATACTTGGAGCTTTATATAGATGGAAAATTACATCGACAGTGATCCAACCATTTTTACTAGCGATCTTGACAACAAATTTTATGTCTAGTGTTTTTTGTCTATGGATCTAATCTCTTAAATCTCAGAAAACTTGTTTTATACACACCAATGTAATTTTTTTCGCTAAATTTATAAATGTATGGATCCATGTTCGTTCATCAGAAGGCCCAATGTTCTTAATCTAATGATGAAGATATTGATACTAGTTAACATAATCTTTATCTACAGGCTTAGGGCCGTAATGTCGAACATTATTTATTTTTCGCGTTTGTCCTTTTGTTTGCCGCCCTTTAAATAATTAAAAATTATGTTTTTATGTCATTTGGTTTTATGACTTGAATGAGACTACCGTTTTGTTTTTCGTTCAAACTCGACAGGCTTTACATTACCTATATTTTTAAGTACCCTCAATAGCTTTTGTGTATGAGCCCATTCTTGAGAGAAAAAGAATCCAGTGTAAAACATAAAAACACTGTGCAGTTAATGGAATAATAATAATAATAATAATAATAATAATAATAATAATAATAATAATTAAAATAATAATAATAATAATAATAATAATAATAATAATGGATCGACTAGAAAAAAGCGTACGACAGGATCCCTCAAGCGTGGATAATAGAATGCCTAAAAATGTATAAAATACCAAGCGGGATCACCAATGTAATAGAAAATGCAATGAAAACATGGAGATTGGAATTAACAGCCGATGGACAACACATAACAGGAATTAACATACAAAGAGGCATCTTCCAAGGAGACTCACTATCACCACTACTGTTCATCATAGCCATGATGCCCTTGAACAGTATTCTGAGAAGGTGCCAAGCCGGGTACAAGTTCTCCAATAGAGAGGAAAAAATGAACCACCTGATGTACATGGACGATCTGAAACTTTTTGCAAGGACTGAAAAGGAGCTAGAGACACTAATTAACACTACCAGGTCTTCAGCCAAGATATCCAAATGGAATTGGGAATGGAAAAGTGCGCACAACTAGTTAAAAGAAAGGGAAAACTGGAAACGACAGATGGCATGAAACTACCCAACAAACAGAAATGAGGGCACTAGGGGAACAATACGACTATAAATACTTGCGAATTCTAAAAGCGGACACCATCGGACAACATAAATGAAGGAGAAAATTGGAAAGGAATATCTCAGGAGAACAAGAAAACTCCTGGAAACGAAATTATATAGCAGAAACCTAATAAAAGGTTTAATACATGGGCAGTATCACTAGAAAGATACTCTGGACCGTTTATAGGGTGAACAAAAAAGAACTGAGACAACTCGACCAGAAAACCAGGAAACTCATGACAATGCATAATGCACTACACCCAAAGGACGTTATTCACAGACTCTACGTGAAAAAGAAAGACGGCGGGAGATGACTGATCTGTCTAGAAGACTGTGTGAAGGACACGAAAAAAGAACTAGAAAAATACATAATATGGCAGCGAGAGACACAGAAAAAACAACAACAACAAAACAGAAAACAGAGAGACAAAGGACAAAACGAGAAAAGAGAAATTAGAAGAGAAACAACTCCACGGAAGATTCATGAGAATGACAAAAGATGAGAATAACGAAAACACCTTGGCATGGATGCGAAAAGGACGTATAAACTGAGAAACTGAATCCCTAATAACCGCAGCACAAGATAACTCGATAAGAACCAACCATATCAAAGCAAGGATCGATAAAACACAAGAAAACAGCAAATGCAGACTCTGTGGACAAAGAGAAGAAACGATAAACCATATAGTAAGTGAATGCAGCAAACTGGCCCAAAAGGAATACAAAAACAGGCGTGACCAAGTGGGGAGGATGGTGCACTAGGATTTGTGCAAACGACTGCATTTTGAGCGTACAGACAAATGGTACAAGCATAAACCCACAACAGCACTCGAAAACGAGAACCACAAAATCCTATCGGGCCATGGACATACAGACGGACAAACCCATCCAAGCAAGAAGACCAGATATCGTAATAATTAACAAGAAAGAAAAATCCTGTCAAATCGTAGACTTTGCTGTCCCAGCTGACCACAGGGTGAGTATGAAAGAAAAGGAGAAACGAAGAAAATACACAGAACTAGCCAGAGAGATAAAAGGGATTTGGATGATGAAGAAAATCAAAATAGTACCGATAATAGTAGGAGCACTTGGAACAATTCCGAAAAACTTCGAAAAAAGAATGTCAGAAATTGGAATCAGAGGAAAAACTGCAAAAGTACAACGACTAACGATAATGAAAACGACTGAAATATTAAGGAAAACCCTTGAATGCGGAGAATAATACAAGAAGACAATATAACGAATAAGCGTCACAGAGAATGAAGAACACCGAAGCTGCATATCTACAAGTTCTACACCCCCATCATGCATCCCCCCATTGTTTCATCACCGCTCCCCCAATAAAAAAGTGATACCAAAGAACCTGGAAGGGTCAAGAAGGACTGCAAGACCGAGGAGATTGCGCTAGCCAGACCTCGGCTGGACAAGCGCAAAGAGAACTGGGACCTTGGGGAGGCTGAGTGCCACTCAAATTCCAGTATAAACCAATGGCCACTGCCAGTGAGAAGTCAATGGTAAGCGGCTGTTGCGATGATGCACTTTCATTTGCAAATGCTATCGAAGGAGGTGCAGAGAGCTGGGCGTCTGGGGAGACTTGTTGTCACTCAGAGAACACCGCAGGTTTCCAATCAGATCGTTTGTTGACCTGTGTGAAAGCTCCATGTGAGCCAATAATAATAATAATAATAATAATAATAATAATAATAATAATAATAATAATAATGATAATAATAATAATAATAATAATGCGATTGCTAGATTATGGAATAAGGAAACTTCCATCGTGCCAATGATCGTAGTCAAATACAACATTACTGTACTCCAGAATACATACAGACAGAGCAACCGACATATAGACAGACAGACATATAGCTATTTAAATATAAGATTACTTTATTTTTTTTATATAAGAAACATTTTATCACATATATTTTTGTAAATTAGGTTTTCGGAATTCATCTACGAAAGCGAAACAAACTTTTGTCAGTAACGAAATAATTCGAGACTCGATCAGCCTTTATTTCAACCATAAGTTGCAGACACATTACATCTGTGTAAATTGCCACGAGGGATTCTCAACGCCCTCGCAGACTCGAAAACAATATCGACAGTACCGAAACTTGACGCGTTCAACTTTGTTTTATACAAACCAATGTATTTTCTTTTGCTAAAGTTATAAATACTCAACAAGACGGAAAACAAGATTATGATAATGGGTTCATAAGTCACTGCCTTCCTTTATATCAAACTTCTTCCATTCCTTCCGATTCTCTTATTGTAAAACTATAGGTACATATGTGTAAAAATGAATTACATACAACTATGGTATATGGCATGATCACGTTTGACACAAGGTCCCCGTCAGATAACCGAAGTTAAGCAACGATGAGTCTGGCCAGTACGGGTGACCATTTATAACTTCCAAGTACTGTATGTAATCTCTGCTTATCCCAGCATTGTTTCCAGTCGTTCTGGACTTCTCTTCGAAACTGGACTCAAGCAGTGCCGATTCAGGAAATGTGAGGTTGTGATTGTGCAACTCTGCCACACAGTTACATGAGCAGCTGCCGTAACGGGATATCGTTTGTCTTTCGAGATTGAACGGAGGCGTTCATTCATTCATTCATTCATTCATTCATTCCTTCATTCATTCATTCATTCACAACCATTGTCTACAACGATTAAGATAAAACGAGGCCACACAACTTAGCATTGTTATATAGTTGGTGTACATAAGGAGTCTATTTAATATGTTGATATTTTTACGCATGTCTCTTGTGTAACGTGTCTATTGAATGTGCATGTATGGTGTGTGTGTATATATACTCTGTGTGTTATCGCCTACTTTATATATAATCGACTTCATATAGATGTGATGACGTCTACAATGTGCATACATATTTCTAAGTCTGTATAACGTATAGATGAAGATATTATTTTTCTTTAACAAAGGATTCACCACTTATCAAGGCCCAAAGACCACTCGAGAATAAGAGTTAATGAGTACTCCAGTCAAAGGAAACATATGGTAGTAATCGTAAGTAGTGAAAATTTGGTAAATTAGATGACTTAAGGGGACAGTTCATCAAGAACTTGTTCACGTTGGATTTGAAGACGGCCATATTGTCATCAGTTGGAAAGCAGGAAAACGGAATAGAGTTCTACAGGTGTACAGTTTTTCGAAAGAAGTTTTGTTCATGGAATTTATGTTTAGATTTGGGCACAAATAAAGAGTGGGGTTGATTATTGATAGTGGCTTGAGATAGACAAGTGTTTGTCGTGAAATTCAAGCCAGGGAGGATCATATATTGGAGCTCAGACGAGCACTTGTCATGAAAATAACGAGAAAGCATGGACAAGCTTATATCGTCTCTTCTGTAGGAATGATGTTACAGGGAAGAGAAAAGAGCATCCCCCACTAGGTTCCGAAGTCTATTTTGAACTCTGTTTAGGCAGGATAAGCTGTTTCTAACAGTTCCTGCCCATATATGGCAACAGTACTCAATCGACGTACTTGGCTTTTATACAGGTAGAACGTTGCATCAGCAGTGTGATATCTACTGCAGCGGTAAAACGATCCCACCATTTTCCCAGCATCCGTGGCAACAATTTGAAGTGTTCCATCTCAAATTAGGAGTAAAAGTTGTCAAAACAGGGAGTCGTCGGTCCTGGGTATGACCTTAAACTATATCCAGTGGTGAGGCCCTGGCTTGCGGGCTTTGGGGAGTGTGAAGCTACCATTTAATTGCCATTGCTCCCAGGTAAACCTAGGGTCGCAACTATAGAAACCGACTTGAAAACAACAAATATTCTATTAAAAGATTTTCTTCAAAATCTTTGGATTCGGCATTAAATAACCTGAAAAGGGTTGATATGCCGTTAAACAAAAACAACCAACCAACAGGGAGCCTACCCAAGATGGGAGCTATTCCTTTCAATTGATGCTGGACGGGTATCAGAGAGCTGATTATGTACAAGCACGGACAATAACAATTTACACACAGTTCTTTACACAAAGGGACAAATAACATATTTTACATATGGCCAAACAGGAACACATACCTTGATCCATCTTTTGGACAGATCTGGATAAGCTGCAATGATGCTTCACCCAGGGAACAGTTATCAAGTTTCAGATTGTATTTTTGTGCAATCTTTATTTTCAGATTGCCCCCCCCCCCGCTTAGAATGTGCACAGTTTCCTTCTATAGTTTTATTACTTGCATCCCCAATAGATTCTCCGGCGCACATCAGCCATTATGAGGTATCGCTAGCTAAAGTAACTAGCTGAATCTTCTCTCAGACTACGTGTAATTACATCATCACTGCAACGTAAGGTTATAAAATCGAATGATGTTATCTTCGCCACGTAGTGCATTTTTTAAAATTTTATTATTGATAGCTAAAATCCCTAACTGTTTGTTTTATGCTAAATCTTAAAATTAACATTCTCAATCCATATTTTTGCTGACAAATCATGTAAACTTCAAGACAATCACAACAATAATCGTCTCTGATAAGGCCCTGACGTTTTCCGGGAACCGACAATAATATACTATCAAAATATTAAATCAATCAAGATGATTTTCAACGCGATTCATCAAGTAAATCTACCTTTAATGAGTAAATAGATAGTTGTGTTATTTACATAAGCTGATCAGACAAATATTACAGGAAGTTTCTATTAACTTTCTTTCTCCAGAGTTGAAGGCCGGTTCCAGTGTATTTAAAACTCGAATACCCCCTAAAAGAGACACTCTAGATCAGAGGAAAATAGAAATTACTTTAGTCATGATAGATTTCTTTTTAACTACCTACTGAATAAACAGATGATACGTGTACAATTATTTATTCCCCAAAAACTATAAAATTTACATTACTAAAAATATTAAAAAAGCCACAGAGAAGTATACAGTAACAGCGGAAGTTTACGTATGCAAATGACCAAGTTGTGGCGCCAGTTGACGTCACAGCAAAGGAAGAAAAGAGAAAGAAAAGCGGATAGAGATATGTCCCCTTTTCATGTAAGTAAAAAAAAAGAGAATTAGTTAATGAAAATGGTATCAGATAAAACAAACATCGAACCCTGTAGATAAGTTTTAAAGAACAATAGGTTTCAAATGAAATGTTCAGTTAAAATGTTAATTCTTTTAAAATATTGTATAAATAAAATTCGGCAGAAAGAATGCATAATAAAAATATCGGTTAGAGAATTAACAAGTTGGTTAAATTCCTTTGTAAAACAAAGAGAATGGGAAATTTCCTGGTCGTCAGAAATGGTTTCAAAACGTGCAAATCGCGCATGTTTGAAACATGTGAGTAACAATGCATGCTTAAACACGGAGGCATGTCATGCCATGTGTTTAATATGCACGTGTTGGTCATGCATTGATGTCATGCTTCTCAATATAGTCAGTCAAGAAACTCAGTCGGGGGAGTCAGTGACATGAGAGAAGAGAGGAGACAGCGCTGATAGAACCTTGTAAGACTTGAATTTCTTGATACAACGGTCACATCATATGGTATAATAAACGGAATCATCATCTTTTTGTATCTGCGTCTTCGTATTATGTATTCAACAGAAAAGGTATTGTCCATTTATATTATAAGAACTTGTGAAAATCATCATCTCAAAAATAGGTAAGAAATATATGTGTCAATGTTTATAGAAACACTTCCATTCACAGAACTGCCAAACGTAAATGCCAAACGCACTGGTCTATCTATCAATATATCATAAATCTCCTCTCATTGAATTACATGCTCGGCTCTCCTGTATTAGCCTGTTCCCTGTCTCTTTATATATAAGACTGTCTCTATCTCATAATATGTCTCCTCATATATACAGAACTGTCTCTCTCTTTATATATACGCGATATATCTGCACACAACATGAACTTCTAAGACTCTCTACTAAAATGAACAACAACAATATATTACATCAGTCCTCTTACTAACAAGAAACTTAATAAGACAGTATGCAACAACTGAAAAATGGAAAAACGTTTGTTCAATATATTTCCTGAATAGCATAAATATAAATGCACTTTATATCTGGTGTCCTCAGTTGATGTAAAAACAAGAAACAATACGCACAATCGACTGTTTAAATTTAGTAATAAGTTCTTGATGTTCTTCTCTTTCGTTTCTTAATCATTTATTACGGCTACTTTTTTCACATTTTATTGTATCATTTAAAAGAATTGACAATATTTATATGAATTAATGTAAGTAAGTTCTGTTAGAAGCAATCTCAACTTACTTTTTGGACAATCATAAGACCATTCATTGAAACAAACAACAGAATATATACAATAGTGTTCGTTACTTAAATCTATCTCTAATGCATAAACTAAAGCTGTCAGATTGTCTAAGTAGAACTCCATTATATAACACATTTATTTAGAAAAGATATGCATACTGTTTAACGTTATTCATATTCGAAAAGCTGGGAGGCTATGTCTCTGACTTAACATCCCTTCTATAAACGTCTCCAAGACACAGAGTTACCAATAAACAATACCGGTAAGAAACAGTCACAGGATTGTACAACAGTAGTTATAAAGTTAGAACGAAAAAGAATTGTTTATCATATACTATGTAAAATTTTATGCCGAATATAGTAAGTTGTCTTCTTTTAAAAAAACACGCGGAAAAGTGTTTGATATTACAGTTGTCTAATTTACGAGCAACTCGTTTGAAATTTAGTCTCCCCACTCATAATACAATCGTTTATATGTACAAAAACAAATACGTACTACACGAAAGTACTGCTGATACATCTGGGGTAGAACTGCGTAGAGAATCTTATCCTGCCTTGACAGAATTCAAAACCTGCCTTTTCTTCTCCTTGCAGCCTCTTTCCCACGTGTGTTTCTGCTCTACAATTATTTTCATGCCGAGTACTGGTATTAGATTCATTTCATGATCCCCACGCCAAACTTTCACTAGGCCCAGAAACCACGCGGGGATAAGGGTTATTGCTTGTATAGTACGTTAGTATTAGAGATTTGATAAAGTGTCTTACTTAAGGAGTTGGTTCATCGGGAATGTGTTTATGTTGGACTTGAAGACGTCCAGGTTGTAGTCAGGTGGAAAACAGGCAAAGGGAACCGAGTTCTATAGGCGCGCACTTCTAAGAAAAAAGCTTTGTTGATGGAATCTACGTTTTGGTTTTGGCAAAGATATAGAGTGGGGGAAATTTTTGACAGTGGTTTCAACTAGACAGATGTTTATCGTGACAGATTGGCGAAGGGGCAGAGATTGGAGCTCAGAAAAACACTTGCTATCGAAGTAACGATAAAACAAAGACAAGCTTGCAACGTCTCTCCTGTTGGAGAGAGGTTGCAGGGAAGAGAAAAGGGCGTCCGCCACTAAGCCACGAAGCCTAATTTGTACTATTTCAAGACAAAATAGGCTGTTTTAGAAGCCCCTGCCCAGATGTGACAGCAGTACTCCATCCTTGGACGTACTTGACTTTTATATAGGTAGAGAATTGAATCAGCAGTGAGATATCTTCTGGGGCGATAGAAGGATCCTACCATTTTTCCAGCGACCTTGGCAACTGACTTGATGTACGTGTTCTATTTCAGATCAGAAGTAAAGGTCAAACCCAGAAGCTTGTCAAAACATGAGGACTCCCCAAGACGAGAGCCATCCATTTCAATTGATGCCAGATGGATATCAGCGCGTTGATGATGTAAAGATATGAGCTTTGTTTTAGATGCATTAAAAGTAACCAGCCACCTCTTCTCCCACTGTACCACGCGCTCGAGATCAGAGGAGAGAGAATCACAGAGAGAGAGAGATAGAGAGAGAGAGATAGAGAGAGAGATAGAGAGAGAGAGAGAGAGAGAGAGAGAGAGAGAGAGAGAGAGAGAGCTTTGTCATTTACAGCCTTTGATGTGTTGCCATAGATGGTCGTGTCATCAGCATAGATATCAACGAATGATTTTAGTATGTGTTTAGGGAGATCATTGATTTAGATCAGGAGGAGAGTTGGGCCCAGGATGGACCCCCGGGGGACTTCAGCATTAATACTGAGGGCCTCTGATTTCTGCCCATCAACTACTACTCTTATGAGCCCATCAGAGAGAAAAGACTTAATGATTGAGAAAACATTTCCAGATACGCCGTAGCTGGAAATCTTTTGAAGTAGGCTTTTGTACCATACTTTATCGAGGGCCTTTGATATCTCAAGGAAGCCTTTGTCAAGAGATTCACTAATCCTATGAAAAAAAGTTCTTGCTATCTTCTCCCCTTCTATAGTCCAATTCTCGTCAATTCCTACACAAAAATAAACGATTACTGAGCTGTTTTGTCACTGTCTACCTTATAATGATTACTATTTATCCTCGCGTTGCCTCCTGGCCTTGATACCTGGCGAAACCTTATAATAAAATACACTTGTAAAGCAAGAACTAAAGTTCTTTATATTACATATTTTAACATTTTTTCAATTTTTTTTTTTTTTACAAATTTGAATCACACATTATGAGCTACAGAATTAATCGTAGTTTAAAAAAAAATTGGCGTGAGGAAAATTATGCAGAATTAAAAAAAAAATCATCCGGATGAGAAGTTAAAAAAATATTTCATAAATATTTTCATCTTAATTTTAAGAATGTATACGGGAAGTGTTTCTCGATTTATACACGGATTTTTAAAAACTCGAGCCTTGTACTTACAACGCTACATTTTTTAACACAAACACGCTATGAAAAGCGGATTGTAGAGTGTGACTTGTTAGACGATTTTTAATCAAAAGAATTGAAGAAAGTTATATAGCTAATTGTTTCTGACAATACTTACGTCTCTGCTAAGTTGATTATGATAATAATGGCCTAAATTGTTAATTATGCTACCACTAATGTCAATTGGATTTTAGTTCAATTTTTTTTTATCGCGTGATGGAGTTGAACCAAACACAAACTCTGATCTCTCACAGCCATTGCTGTTTTTAAAAAATTTTTTTTTATTTTTCCGTGTTCTTTAAATTTGTATTCGTATTGTCGAGTGAATATTAAAGTCACGTTTGCCATTTGACATATTATCGCTTCTGTTTTCTTAGCGATGTTAATACAAAACAAAAACAAAACACGAACGTAGCTGTTCAAACGTTCTTTTGATTTATGTGTCTATTAGTGACTTGTAACTTCTAATTTAACTTCTTTGTTATTCTTGCGTCATATGCATTCATATCCATAGAAACCGTTTTAAGTAAGTGCTATTAAAATACTAGGCAGGATATCCGACGTTACCCGGGATTGAATAATGATCAACGAATGTTTCATACTCCCATCTTTTAATTGTCAGCGTAATCGGCGAAAACTCACATTTTTCATTCAAGTCGATTGATTGCCTGCTCCAGTCGGGGGCACATCGCAGTGTACCAAGATGAAGCTTTACATGCTTCCCCTAGGTGACATAGTTTACAATACATTGCTGTCTACTGTTGATATTTATAAAATTGTTTCTATATATAATGCCAAGAATAAAAGTTTGAAATGCAAACGTCAAGTATCATGCTTCAATTGTGCTCTAAACAGAAACATTCATTTCGAACGCGCCTCTATCATATCAGATAATTTACTGTTGATTTTATATGTCGGGCCTTTCATCTTGTCTGGTGATAAAACTTCTCAAATGCACTTGTGATGTTAGGCTGTGTAAGGTGTTAACTTTCTCCAAATCGCCTGTTCCTTTTTATCATGCTTTTTGATTATCGATATTTATCAAAGATATTTCAATATACATACCCATCTAAGAACACAGCCAAGCACAATTCGTATATTTGTATGAAATTTAATGACAATCAGTCTAGTCGTTTTTGAGTCCAAAGGAAACGAACACACTTTCAAATTTCTTCATGTATAATATTACTGATATCTTTACCTACTCATCGTTGCCCGAAAATCGTTTTTCTTTCACTTGCTTTCATTCGGTGTTAGCTATGCCCCTCTCGTTTGTTTCTACGAAGTTATCATTCCATGAGGGCAGAGTTGAAGACACAGTCGGTTTTAATGTTAAGGAGACACACTCTTCCCGAAAAGGTTTTTTTTGGATGAGAACGTTTGTGTATAAAATAAATTCTTTGAAGAAAAATAATGAAGTTTAGTATCAGAACATATACTACACTTTGCTTCTAGCTTAAAGCGTTTTTGTTTTCTTTTAAAATTATTCTTTTTACTAACATATTATAACTAGGTCATATTATAACTAGGTCATAACTGAATGGCGTTGTAAAACATTTACCAAGGAAGTCCACGTCCAGGGAATTATCTGTATTATAATTTTATTTCTTTTGTCCTTTATCCACACACACACATACACACACATACACACACGCACGCATACATATACCCACACATACACACATACACACATACACACGCACATATTAACACATCCACAAACGCACACACACTTTAACACACACATACACACACGCAAACACACACATTAACACATACACACACGCACACACACATACACACACGCACACATACATGAACACACACACACGTTAGCACACACATACACACACGCACACACACATACACACGCACACATTAACATACACACACGCACACCCATTAACACACACATAAACACACACGCACACACATTAACACACACATACACACATACACACGCATACACACACACGCACACACATACACACACGCACACACACATTAACACCCACACACGCACACCCACATACACACGCACACACACATACACATACACATACACACACATAGAGACACACACACCCATACACACACAATACACACACACTAACATACACACATTAACACACACATACATACACACACACACATATATATGATTGACCTCCTTGTCGTGTTCAGTGCAAAAGGGCCTGATATACTCTGCTTATGTATCGCATATGTGACACAAGAACATGTCCAACATACCAATCCGCACCACTAACAAGTGACGGGTTGAGAAAGCAAAAGTCATATTTGCGCTCTCCAGAGACAGACATGATACAATATCTTCGTTTTAACCATTCGTTTGCCTGCTCTTTTTTATTCAGGAGTATGCAAATTTATAAAGTACTGACACGATGAGTTGTTTAAAATGGTAATAGCTTGTGTAAAACAATTCACACTTATTGATGCATGATACTCATTACGTGTGGTTGGAGATTGCGCAACCCTTTCCACACGGTTACACGCGCAGCTGTCCCCGCAGGAGGTATCCTTTGTCTTTCGAATCTACTCGGAGGCATCGAAGTTTAAATGAACAGCTACAGAATGAAATGGAATCCACCTTACTAAAGCCTAATTGTCACAGCTGATGAAGTTAAAATGCAATCTAGACAGGGGGACACTTTAGAAGAATTATATGCAATAAAATACTGTTTTAATCTTGGAAAAAAAACTCTACAGAAACGTAGGGGATGCTTTCGACTGCTTTGGGATCATCTTGCATGAATGAAGCATCAGTTTTTGAGTTGCATAAGAGATTTAAGGATGTCTGTGAGGGATGATGAGAGGTGTTGAAGGAGTGAGAAAGTCAGAACACCAGAGTCGATTGGCCAAATAAAGAATTTCATAGATAAGGACCCTCATATGTCTATAGAGAAAATAAGTGCAGAGTTTGATGTCAGTGGGAGAACTGTATACACAATTATTCGAATTGAAGATGCGGAAGATTTACGCGAAGTTTGCCTGAAGGGTGCTCAGAAAAGATCAGAAAGAAAGACGTTGTTGTGACCAAGATGGGAATCAATATAGTTGTTCACTTTCCCTATCGTCCAGATCTTACGAGCTGTAATTTTTGTTTATTTTATAAGGAAAACCTTAGAGGCTGTCGTTATGAGATCATTTGAGGTGATGAAAGGGACTGTGACAAGGGCCATTGACATGCTCACACGAGGACTTCTGTTGGACCTTCCAGAATTCGTTGGAACGGCTTAACAATTGCATTGCAGCCAGAGGAGATTACTTCGAAGGGGATTACAGTTTCCTGTGTGTAATATCAATAAAAAGCCAATACGAAAAAGTCTGAAAACTTATTTGAGATTCCTTGTATCTCAAAATTTTAAGAAATATAAGAGATTCCTTGTATCTCAAAATTTTAAGAAACATAAACAAATGCTTGTTTTTAGAAGTAAACACTTGTCACTGCACAAAAATTCTTTCTTGTAAGCCGAACTCACTGTGTTAAAGTCTTTTTTCTTGTTAACTTGTGTACAAAATGTTTTGTGAAAATACATCTTGGGAACCAATTTACGATATCCCCAATAAATCAGGCCGCTAATTAAAGTAACCTTATACACTGCAGTTGCAATATTTCTTATTTGTCATGAACACAATGAAAAAAGTAGTAGACTAAGCTAGGAATTAAAATATTATACAGTAATTGTGTAAAACATTGTGTACAAAATAATGGTAGAGTATATGTATTAGATCAACGGGTAGAACATCTATATTATTAGTGCGTATCTATTATATAAAAGTCTTATCCTTGTCTGTGTGTTGGTTCACATACGTCATAGATGATGTCATAGTACACATGTAATATACGTCACATATGGCATAGAAGATGCGTTTTGTATATGATGACGTCACATGTGATGGCGTTATATAGACGTCATAGGAAAATGTAAAAACAGGGTTGCAAAGATAAAAGATTTCCGGGAAACGCGGGGTCAGGCCCTTGCTATGATTGGATGATTCCCGAAAGGATGAACCACTAGTTTCTGCAGGAATTTAATAATTATTATAGTAAATAATAATGTCACCCCCCTTTAAGAACGTCGTTTCTAATCGTAGAGCACTTTCAGTTGTAATAAGTCGGTCAACTTAGCTCATATGCATAGATCGTCATATAATGGCTGTATTACTCTGACGTTAAAAGCATTTAATAAGAATAAATGTTTAATTTCAACTGTATCTCTCGCGGTTGACGGTAGCCAAATGATTCGGATCCTTGCTAATGAAGCCAAACATGACTTCTATTGCCGGGGTGCGAATCGTCCGACTGGCCTTATCGTGACATCCTGCACTGAGGATTCCCGAAAGGATGAAATATTAGTGTCTGTAGGTGTTTAATAATTATTATAGTAAATAATAATAATAATAATAATAATAATAATAATAATAGGTTTAAGCTACACAGAATATACCGTGTTTCATTCTCGAGAGGATTCGTCAGGCTAATGCTTGGCATTGGTGTTGATGAAAGCTTAACTGCCATATATATTTTCAAAATTTAATATCTAGCCCTACTTAGGTTATCGAGCACTGTCGAAGTAAATACTGAAAGTATTTACATAAAATTTTCTGTAGATGCATGAATAGAATAATAAAATATTTATAATAATATATACACACACACACATATGAATATATATATATATATATATATATATATATATATATATATATATATATATATATAGCAAAAGTACCTGTCGTTGACTGGGTTAAAAAACAGCCTATAGAAAATGGACTCTGATTTATGAAAGTATGATAGTTTATGAAAAGGAAGGTTTGTAAAGAGATAGCTTCGAATTCGGGGGTATCAAAACCAAAACAAAATATTATGCAAGTAAAAATAAAATAGATACACCCCATAATTTATTATGCTATTCCTGTTCACACTGAAACACTTATCACAACATTCTGTGGATCTATATTAAAAAAAAAAATTGTTAAACTTTGTGACATATTTCCATTCTTTGGAGGTCAAACGCGAACGAACACCCCATAATGTTACTATACCATATTTCTTCAAACTGAAACATACTTTTCAAAGTATACTTACGCAGATAGATATGAAAGTCTTTATTAAAGTTTGTGCCTATTTCCATTCTACGGAGGCCAGGCGCGAACGCAGACCCCATAATTTTATAATACCATCCCTATTTAAGTTAAAACATACTTATCAAAGTATTAGTATGTACATCTATATCAAAAACACTTGTAAACGTTTTTTTTTAATTTTTAATTTTTTATTTACATACTTTGTGGACCAGGCGCGAACGCAGACGCCACAATTTTAATGAACCACCGTTCTGCAGGATCAAATATACCTATTCCTGTGTCTCGATACATCTATCATTATATGTAATCACTTTTTTAAAATAGTCAACCATATAGGAGCCTATTTGTGACCAGACACACACACGCAGACATTCAGCTTTATATATATATATATATATATATATATATATATATATATATATATATATATATATATATATATATATATATATAGTGGAGATGGTAATTAATAAAAACCGAAGAAAGTGCTCAATACGGTTGTAG
Organism: Euprymna scolopes; assembly: GCF_053919585.1. Taxonomy (NCBI): domain Eukaryota; kingdom Metazoa; phylum Mollusca; class Cephalopoda; order Sepiida; family Sepiolidae; genus Euprymna; species Euprymna scolopes. The sequence continues at coordinate 98,181,223 of NC_136506.1, forward strand.
AGCAAATATGCGTTTTATTTTTTATTACCGTATCTTTCTGTTAAGTTACATTATTGTTTCGGCTACACGGCCGTTTTTTTTGCCGTCTGTACCGTCCTCAGACTTTTACAGAAAAATACTTTTTCTGTAAAAGTCTGTGGACGCTACAGACGGGCAAAAAAAACGGCCGTGTAGCCGAAACAATATTTTTTATTACCGTATCTTTCTGTTAAGTTACATTATTGTTTCGGCTACACGGCCGTTTTTTTTAGCCGTCTGTTGCGTCCTCAGACTTTTACAGAAAATTTTTTTCTGTAAAAGTCTGAGGACGCTACAGACGGGCAAAAAAAACCGGCCGTGTAGCCGAAACAATAATGTAACTTAACAGAAAGATACGGTAATAAAAAATTAAACGTATATATATATATATATATATATATATATATATATATATATATATATATATATGCTTCAATGAAACTACACCACCCTCTTAAAACTATATTCAGAATTCTTTCTGAATCTTCTGCTTTCTGTTTGACAGCAGCCATGCAACTTCATATTGATCAACCTCTCTCGATCCGATAAAAGGTGAAAAGATGCTACCCAGCTTCCGTATCAATACTTTCTAATGGACTTCCTACAATGTTTTTATCATAAAATGTTTTTATCGATCCCTGGGGGTCAATATCTCCAATTTTGGCGAACCCGGGGATAGAGGAATTAAGTTGTGATGAACAACTAATGGAAGGGAGTTATTTCCATAAAGAGAGGACATTTCATCGGCGTGTCACTTCTCCTAGGAATTATTTCGATGAAGATAAACTTCATCCGTTAGATTTGTTTAAAGGGAATAATACGAGCGAAAATATACACAGTTGCCCATGAGCAATGCGTAATGTGATTATTTTTGTCGAATAGTTCTTTTTCGTTTCTTTTTTTTTTCTTTTCGTTCTTATTTATTTAAATCTAATTTTTGGTTTTATATGATTCGAATTGAATCCGTGCTGTTTATAATAACGTTACCTTTGTACGTACTATAACTATGTTAACAAAAACAATTTTTTACTAGTGAGTGTTTTTTTTTACAAGGAGGCTACCACTTATCAAGGCCTGGATGCCACTCGGGGATAAGCGTTATTGCATGTACATTAATCAATGGGATAATATCGTAGTAATCGCTGGTAATGGAGATCTGATAAAGTGTCTCACTTAAGGGGGCGACCGAACACGAACTAGTGAGTCCTAGGGCGCAACTGAGGATAAGGGGTACTATATGTACGGTTATTACCAGAACAAAGCTTTAGTTACTGGTGGAATTTTTTATTTACAAAGAAGTCACCACTTATCAAGGATCAAAAGCCACTCAAGGATAAGGATTAGAGTATCTACAGTAGTCAAAGGGACAATATAGCAATCGTTAGTAGTATAAATGTAGTAAATTAGATTACTTAAAGGTAAACGGCTCGCAAGAACTTGTTTACGTTGGATTGAAGACGATCAAATTGGGTATAATTTGATTTTTAAGGAGCCGGTTACACAAGAACTTGTTTATATTAGTCTTGAAGACGAGCATATTGTCGTCAGTTGGAGACCAGGCCAACAGATCAGAAACTAATTTATATCTGCTTAGCGAGTGATGATGAAACAGTCGGTGGGTATATAAAGTTTCCTTTTAATTAGCTTTTTTCGATCTGTAGCTACTACGGCGAATATATTTGTGAAATTTTGTGGTAGAACATTCGCTACTTCATATTAGCAGAGGGTATATACTTGCGATTAATCTATTTAGTAGTAAACATATTAGTTTGTTAAGTTAAAATACTTCGCTTTGATTTAATACTTTTTATCTCTACATTTCTTGCGGATTATTTCAAAAGTTTCCCTAATGTCTTTTTTAAAAATTTATACAAATTCTTTTCTATTATTATGTCATTTATATAAACCCAGTCGAGAACCATTAGACGTACATGAAATTCAGATTCGGATAACTATTATTACCTTACCGAAAAACGCGCCGACGTTTCGCCCGTTTAGTGCGGGCTTTTGCAATCGTAAAAATCTTCGTTAACGAGAAGGTTAGTAAATTAGAGGTATATATTTTGACATGGGGAAAACCATCATCTTTATTTCCATGTAAATAAAAAAAATCTCCATCCCACCTCTTAATGTATATACACTAATGAACTAACCTTCTCGTCAACGAACATTTTTTTACTCTTGAAAAAGCCCGCAGGAAACGGGCGGAACTTCGTCGAGTTTTCAGGTCTCTCCACCTCAGCCTAGAATACCATACAGGTCGGATTAATATATATATATATATATATATATATATATATATATATATATATATATATATATATATATACGGTTCTTTGACTGTCATGGCTCTTGGTGGCTGCGACGTTGTTTGCCTGTGAAATTTATTATATACAATCTCTCACATTTTGAAAATCCTATCATAAGTTGCTCGGTTGGTTAGCATTGATGGATGGCATCGTCTTCTCGAGTTAAAACTCCTACTTGTGAGACATCTGCTTGGGGTTATTAGCTGGTTGGATGACCGCGTCCCTTGTTGAGACGAAGTACGTTCATTTCACAGTTGGATTTCGGCGCGGTTTGCTTGATCTGTGTTGGTTAATAGAAATTCTTGTGTGCGGGCCGTTTGCTCAGTTGGTAGAGTGCTTGCCTTGCATGCAAGAGGCTCGGGTTTCGAATCCTGAGTTCGGATGTGTCTAACTGATGAAGACAAATGAGAGCGAAACTCGAGTCTTGGACTTCCGGTTCTTTGACTCTTGTGGGTTGCGACGTTGTTTGGCTGTGGAATTTATTATATATATATATATATACACACGCTAAAAGTTTACGGAAGCTTGTCCTCTCCTTGGATAAATGTCGGTAGCATATGTAACTAATATCCTTAACATCATCTTCCTGGCCGAGATATACATATGGTCTGAATTTGCTTGTAATTCTAAGATTTACTGTAAACTTTTTTCGGGTTAAGTAGGTACGATTTGCCAAGGATGAATGTCGTATTTGAAACTGCCTCAGCAAACCATCTATCTATATCAAGATCAACTCCTTAGATGGAGTACTTGTTTGACCCATTTTAAATGGTGTAGTCAGAGCACCATTTCCTATTGGACAGAGTAAAAATCGAACTTCGAAAACTAGTGGGTGAGACATTCTCTACTTGCCTGCAGCCATCTTTACAAAGAAGAGAGAGACTGATAGTCTGTATCGTTTTTTTATTAGGTGCTCGACTTAGCTCTAATCATACTTTTTTCCTGCAAAAGGTGCACAGCAAAAACTTGTCTGGCTCGAACAACTGTCCAAGACTACTCTTTCTCTCTTTTTTTCTCTTTTCTTAGAGATATTTTTGTATGAGATGAGTATATCAGGCGTTGTATTTTGATGACAACATCGACACCGTCAAATCTCTTTGCTTTGCAAACCTGATTCACAAAGTACTTTATTCAAATTAGCTCTCCTACGCAAGACATACATACGGGTGAACTCCGCTTGAATATTTTGTACTTAGAAGCTTAATGTTTCAAGTAACCCAGGGTGCAAGAAAATAAGAAGAGAAAAGTAATATCGTAACAGGCAAGCAATTCAGTATTTTATAGTTAACTTTTAAGCGCATTAAGAACGGATCGACTCCTCCAACTAACAGACTAAACTGGAACGAGGCATCGCTAATGTCTTCACAATCCGTAATTTCATTATATCATTATTTAATAGCCACGTAATTAAACAACGTTTCCTTTCGTATTCACTGATTGTTACGACCAATTTTCCGAACACGGATATGACATGATTTCTTTCCCTTGATAGCACCGCCAATCTTAGTCGAATCAAAAATGTAAAAGTGCGCTTTGTGTAATTGGCCCCTGAATTATAAACTAATCAGTTTATTTTGATGGGAC
>NC_136506.1:98190133-98212633 GCF_053919585.1 Euprymna scolopes
TTAAACTAAAGAACCATAAAAAAACGGCCAGTAAAAAATCCAATCATTAAATTTAGCACTGCTTTACGACTTTTAGTTTTGGAGGAGATAGAGTTTGAAAATATGGAGACAAACAGACACACAAACACACAGACATACATATAGCCTTTTATATATTAGATTTCAAGGTTGATGAGGATTGATAATTTAGAATATTTCGACTATTTGGACTATTGCTCTATGGCATAAAGTAAGGCAGCACAAAGCAGAAGCTACAATAATCATCTATATAATTATAAAACTCAAATGACCTTGTAAAGGATGTTGTAACCCAACATCCGGTTTACGACTGCCGGTTGCGCATGCGTACATAAACAAATTATCAATTCGACAATAAAACGGTTTTACGGTGTAAGTTATCAGCGTCCGAATTGTTTTTTTTTTCGTACTTAAATTATCCAAATAAACAATTGTTAATAATTTCTGCATTTTTTTTACATCGTTCATTTCCGTATTACGTTTAAGTTATTTTAACGCAATTTTCCTACAAATAAATCTACTTTAACCCGTTGACAACTATAACAGCATATTACAACGGTGATTTACCCACCGCCTTCATTTTTTAAAAATTTATTCTCCATTTTTTAATACACCTTTCTTAAAAACATCATACATTTTATTCTACACTACCGACATAAATAAATAACCTCGAAAATATCTTTTTTTTAATTTGCGATACAAATAAATAATCAATGCGACAATAAAACGTATTGTTTTACAGTGTACGTTTTCAGCGTCCCAAGTTGTTTTTTTGCGTTTAAATTAAAAGATATATAAAAATTTGAATTTAACTTTAAGGATTATGGTATCTGTTCAGTGCACATTTACATATAAGTATTGCAAACCATTTATAATTCAATGGCTGTAAGTTTTTTTTTCAAAAATAAACAATTATAAACAGAACGTCTCATAGAAATCTACCTATATTATTTTTTTATTTTAATATACTTTCATAGAAATGTGTCTGTTATCTCACAAAAAAAAATATTTTCTTTACGTCACAAATGTCACGCTTATACATTAATTCCATAGCTAATATAGCATATTGACCCAACGGGTCACGGGAAGTCTAGTATTGTATAAATCCGAACATTTATTGTTTCCATTTGTCCCTTTATATTTGTATATATAATTAATTATTTTTAGCATCACATCAAGTACTTACAAGACGGTCCATGTGAAGGTTTTGTACATCTTAGTGAAAGTACTTTCTGTGGAACGAACTTGACTTGAACTTGGGACACCCAGTCCGTATTGTTACCCAATAAACCACTGTAACAGCAACAATATCTTAAGAATACCTAACATAACCTTTAACACAATATAGGGACCATTAATTATTAAAATATAGATTCTTGATGTCTCTATTCACTCTCAAATTACAAAGGATACCCAGCGGTAGCTACGCGTGTAATTGTGTAGCTAGGGTTGCGGAATAACCAACCACACTTCTCCTTAATCAGCACTACTTGAGTACAGTAGCAAAGAGAAGTCCAGACTGACTGGAAACAATGCAAAGATAAACGGAGGGCAAATAGAGCACATGGAAGTCATAAATGGTTACCCATCTGGTACTGGTCATCGTAACTTCCGTGATCTGACAGGAACCGGTGTGTCAAACGTTATCATGCTGTAATACTATTTAAATGTACGAGGGTCGTTATAAAAGGGAAGTAGCCAATTTTTAAAATAAAACAAAACACACAACATTAAACGCTGAATGGCTAAAAAGATGGGAGCGGTATCATTAACTTACGGTGGCGACCTTTTGAGCTCCAGAATTTGTTTTTCTACATATTCATCACTATTTTCAATGTATTTTTGCTAGCGATGAACGAGAGCCCTGATGTCTCGGTCGTACAAGTCCGAAAGTTTGCCACTCGGAAATCGACGAATCTATCTCCTAACTGAGTTGACATCAACTGGTCGCCTACGTAAGCGTTTAACAAATAAAATTGAAGATCGCATTGTATTAAAAAGTGAACTATGCTTAAATGACCTGAACACTTTCGTATCTGTTGCAGATATTAAGCGTGCGAACAGCCCTGTCATGCACGTGCGTCACAAAGTGAGATGTGCCATTGGATTCCCGTGAAAATTGCATTGAAACTTGTGATGGCTATGTGGAGAAATAAATTCTGGGGCACAAAAAAATAGCTAGTTTTAATAGCACCACTCCCATCTTCGTACCTCTTAGAATTTTCGAGTTCACTAGTATGAGACTTTAATTTTGGAACGGCCCTCGTATGCCAAAGCGATATCTGGACGCCCATGCACAACTATCGCTCAATACTTGGGAAACTGCATTGATAATGGCGGTGACTTCGTAGAAAAACAAAGTCTTGAACACTCGTTTTTATGGTATCACTCCCATTGTTGTTGTCATTCAACCTTTTGAATTAAATAAAAAGCGACTCTGCTTTTTGAACTGTTTATAGTTAGTTAATTGCGATTTAAAATTCCGCTAACATGAATATGATTAAAGCGATTTTTTTGTTCACACGTGTTACTGCCTCTTGACGGGTTTTGTTTTATTACGTTTACCGATCCATAAGATCTGCTTTCTGTGTGCAGTTATAAAAGTTTCACTCATATCTTCTGAAACAATAAACCAGAAAAATATCGAATGAAAATAGAATAAGATATTAGTGTCTCGTGCAGATCAAAATGGCCTTATCTTCACAATCGTAGATTTTAATATTTATGATTTTTATGCATATTTGATTACATAACTTGCATGTGTGGAGACAAAACGACTTAGAATGAAAGGACTATATATGTGCGTATTCCAGCCAGAATTTGAGAACACAGAATTAAAAGGGATTAAAGAAAACACGCCGACACAACAATCTATTCGTATATATATATATATATATATATATATATATATATATATATATATATATATAAATATATATATATATATACATATATATATGTGTGTATATATATATGTATATATATATTTATATATATATATGTTTTATTTTTTATTACTGTTTTATCTGTTCAGTTACATATGTTTCGGATGCTGGACCGTGTTTACGATCCAGCAGCCTCGTCAGACCTTACAGAAATAGTTGTTATTCTATAATAGTAACAACAATTTCTATAAGGTCTAACGAAATAGCTCGATCGTAAACATGGTCCAGCATCCGAAACATATGTAACTGAACAGATAAAACTGTAATTAAAAAATAAAACACATACTTGCTCTGCAATAGTATTGAAAACTCTCTTCAGGTTTTTTTTATTAATTAGCAATTTTATTACATATATACATATATATATATGGATATATATATATATATATATATATATATATATATATATATATATATGTGTGTGTGTGTGTGTGTGTGTGTGTGTGTGTGTGTATTGTTTCCATGGCAGACAACATCGCAGCTTACAAGAGCCATCCTCAGTTGGTAGAGTGCTCGGCTCGAATGCAATAAGTGTGAGTTTCGCCGCGGTTTCCTTTATCTGTGTTAGTTAATAGACTTTCTTGTGTGTGGAGCGTTTGCACATGTGCAAGAGTACTCACCTCGCATGCAAAAGGCTCGTGTTTCGAATTCAGAGTTTGGATATGTCGAAATGATAAGCCCAAATGAGTGTGTAACTAGAGTCTTGGACTTCCGGTTTGTTTGCTGTCATGGCTCTGTCTTTCATGCGATGTTATTTTCCTGTGGAAACACACACACACACACACACACACACACACATATATATATATATATATATAAGAGGAAGAAGAAGAAGAAGAAGAAGAAGAAGAAGAAGAAGAAGAAGAAGAGAGAGGTAAAGTAGAAATTTACAGAAACTATTATTTGGCAGAATACTCAAAGCTGGTAGCTAGGTGCTCCTTTATCCGCGAAGTTTCGAAGGATGCTAATTCTCATTAGAGAAGAAACTGTTAGCAACATAATCCAAAAGTGACGACAAGATATTTTAAAGCATTTTTATGTATTTGCTGGTGGCTGAATAGGATGAAACTGGAAGTTTCATGATTTGTAGTCACAAAATTTTAAAAAAAGATAAGAATATAAAAATATAAATATGGACAAAATATTTTATGAAGACAGTTCATACAGAGTTCAATATTAAAATAAAAAAAATATCGAACTGCCATCAAAGGGGTCCAGTGTAATTGAGGTTAGTATTTGCATGTAACTGCACCATGTTGTTGAAATTGAAATATAAAGCGTCAAATATTGAGTTGAATATTTGAGGACAGACAAGAAACATCCATTTTGACCGGATTAAAATTTGTATTTATATATATATATATATATATATATATATATATATATATATATATATATATATATATATATATATATATATATATATATATAATAGAATTTCGCTTACTTTAGTGGTTAACCACTATACATTTTGTAAGGTTTAGAATTTATTCTGGGATTATTAACAATAAATACACGTCATTGTGTTTTTGTTTTGTTTTTTTTACATGGGAGTAACCACTTATCAAGGCCCGGAGGCCACTCGGGGATAAGGGTCATTGCGTGTACAGTAATCAATAGGATAATATCGTATTTATCGTTAATAACGGAGATTTGATAAATTGGATTACTTAAGGTAGTGGTTTATCAGGAATTTGTTTATATTGAACTTGAAGACTCATGTTTGACATATGATAACCAAATACGGATTAAAATTTGTATTTAAATATATATATATATATATATATATATATATATATATATACGCTATTCAGACAGACTTTTAACTGTATCACCACCGTTCAGTGTGACAAGATTCGCACCCACCCTGAACCAGAAATCGAAGCAACAACAATCTAATTGATAGTCGACAGTTCTACAGTATGATCTATGCTATCGATAGCCTTAAATGATGCCATTAAATATTTATTCATATAAACATTTTCCAACTGCTTTGTAGTGTTTGATTTGTTGTTAATTTGCCAAAAGAAAAAAGACATCGCTATACACTAAGCATACAATAGGGGAAAATCATATTTACGAAGACAGTGCTCTACTTAAGGAGGCGAGGTTAAATAGTCATGCACAGACAAACTGTGTCTCTGTATAACAGATCTTTTCTGTATGCCAGATTATATATATATATATATATATATATATATATATATATTACTTTTGCAATGACGACTTTACAATAATATATACGAAATCTGGACGAATAAAAATAACATATTTAAGCGTATTTTACTTCTATATATATCTTCCCTGTATCCCGGATCTTATGTATGTATGCATATATATATATATATATTAATATATAGTAATTTATAAAAATATGTATGGCAATTAAGCTACACAAAATATTCCATGTTTCATTCTCGTGAGAATCCGGCAGGTTTATATATATATATATATATATATATTAATATATATTAATATATATATATATATTAATATATATTAATATATATATATATATATATATATATATATATATATATATATAATTGTTGATCTGGATTAAATCCGACGATATGAAATAAAATGGAGGTGCATAAATCGGGCAAAACATTGAGTATTCAGGTCCTTCCACCTCCATTTTATTTCATATATATATATATATATATATATATATATATATATATATATATATATATATATATATATATATATATAAGATTTGGGATACAGTGTAACAATTTGTCTGCTGATGACTATTTAACCTCGCCCCCTTATGCATATATATATATATATATATATATATATATATATATATATATATATATATATATATATGGAATGCTTATTCTCGGCAACACGATGAGTTATGTGAGCGCCATTTGTCATCCTTCAACACCATTTATTACACGACCACCTCTAATCCTAATCTACTTGACAAATCTATTAAGAGGCTCTTGGGTCTTAATAAGCGCTGATTCATTACTACATATCTATATAATTAAAGCAGTAGATTATGTATCTGTGTGTGAAAATATCAAGCGATAAACTTAAAAACTACTTGTCACATAGCACTGTAATTACCCCAAATAGTAATCACACTCTAAGTATGGGTTATAACGATTAAAATCTTTATTTAGATGGATGAATGCGCAGATATATGTAGGTAAGTTAAGATGCCAAATGTTCATTTAAACTTACTGATATATTTGGATTATTTTTGCGCATGTGCAAATTCATTCATAGCTTGAAGTAGTTTAATTTAAAAACTTTTTTTATTATCTGTCGATAACTCAAATGATAGGGAACCCGTCTGGACCGCTAAATGTTTGGGTTTCTATTTTAGCTGATAGTACCCCTAATTTTTTGTAATCGTTCTAAACAAGTACAATCTAAATCTATAGATATATGTATTTTTCTATGGCACTTAGTTCAATAGCAGATTCAAGGGGAAAACGCATAAAGACATATCTAAAGAATTGCTAAAACTCTAGAGCACAACTTCCAGTAGTGAATTGGAATTGTAAATGATTGGTTCAATGCTGCCAAGACAAGCTTATTTCTTTTAATAACTACAAGGAACCTTTTCAATCACGGATTGCCATAGCTAATGATAACCTATCTGGAAGTACTTCGTTCAAGCTTCTTGGCATAACAATCACAGGAAACATGAATTGGAACAAAAACATTGAGGTAATTCCCAAATCTGCAACGAACAAGATAGAACATTATTCACATCGAGTATTGTTTTCATATTTGGGTTTGTGAATTTGCCACTAGTCTTTAACACATAGACAGGAGTAAAAAAAATGTCACCAACCTATTAGGTTAGGAAAGATCAACCAACTCTAACCTCTGTCCCATCCCCGAAATGTAGCATTTTTGTGCCTGTTTTACAAGTATTTGAATTTAACTTTCTCTGAAGAACTCAAATATATTGCACTCTCTCGGCGTAAATACAATGCCGACAAGCTTGGCAACAAGTAAAATCCCACGTCTAGATAGTACTGATCTTTAGAAAACGTAAAGACTTGTATGCAAATAGTTTGTTTCCTCGGACTACAAGCCTTCGGAATTTCCATTCTGGGTCTCTGATTCTCTGACTGTACTGATATGCAGAATTTCAAATGTAATGTGAACAGCCATCTTGCTTCGGAACTGTTCCTCGTGTGGGATAAAATAACACTGTGCATACACAGATACACACTTTATAGTGGCACTAACAATCACATATATAAGCTAAATTGAATGTAACTGTTTAAACAACCTATATCTGTTCTACAAGCACTTGTGCCCCCTCGACTTGCATACCCCCGACAAACCCGACAAGCAGCTAAATCCCACCCCTTCACAGTTGAGATCCCTATATGTAAGAAAGCATTCTACTTCAATAGTTTCTTCCCCAGAACTGCTAGACTTTGGAACTCCTTTCTGGGATTCTGCTTTCCCAACTGTACTGATATGCAGAAGTTCAAGAGTATTGTGAACAGACATCTTTCTACTCTTCTCCCTTCATAATATACCTGCAACTTATGTCCCCGATAGAAGCCCCCTACTTCAAAGTGGCACTGTACCTTGTTTGAGGTGAAAATTGAATTTAAAAAAAATGCTTGTAAGATTTCAGACTCAGTCAACCTATCAATCTTTTACCATTATATAAATATTAGTCGATAATCTTTTTTCAAGTTCATCTAAAAACTAGGGGAGTGACGGTGGTTCTGTGGTTAACGAAACGGACTGAAGACCTAGATGTCGCAATTCGAATCCAGTTAGTTCAACAAAAAGGTGTTTCACTAAGCATGTTAGTAAGCTTTACCTAATCCCTCCCGTATATATCTGATGTCATTATAGAAATAATTTATACTAGAAAAATATGGGGGAAACCAATGCCAATTATAGAATCTACGGCACGATAAGGATGGCCACAGACAGAACACTCTTCATAATAAGATGATACGTTGACCGGAATAGATTAGCACAGTGTAAACTGTCGATCAAAGGAAGTGTTTATTAGGAATGTGTACGCAGTTTGATGATGTACGAAAGCGAAATCTGTGACACCCTTGTAAAAAAAGAAATCACTATTTTGCTGGATTTCTCCCCGCCTATGCTCATCAGATTATAATAATGAGGGTTTAGTAAAAACGCATCAAGTTCCTTTTTTAAGCTTAAGTATGACGCGATCTATGTTTGAAACGCAGTCCCCCAAATTATTATGTTACACTTTAACTGTTTTGCCAAATCAGGATGTTATTAGAATGGGTTAATATTTAGGAGAAATAGATAAATTCTATGAGGGAGTGAATCACAGCAAATTCTATATGGTTTTGATACATTTTCCATATAAGAATCTAGTCTTATTTAAATGATGATGTAAAATATATATTGCCGTATTTGCTGTCATGCTCACGATATTTCACCTGCCATACTCTCTTATCATCTCCATATAAGTTAGGTCATTGGAAGTAAGAATATTTAAGAATACTCTGAATTTATTCGACTATTCTGATTCTTCATTCCACCTATTTTATGTGAGCGTATGTGTACGTATATGAATTTATATGCATGTGTGTATGTGAGTATATATATATATATATATATCTGTATCTGTATGTATCTTTTTTTTTACAAGGAACTCACCACTTATCAAGGCCCGGAAGCCAGTCGGGGATAAGGGTTATTGTGTGTACAGCAATCAATGGGACAATATCGTAGTAATTGTTAGTGATGGAGATCTAAGTGTCTCACTCAAGGGGGCGGTTCATCAGGAACGTGTTTATGTTGAACTTGAAGACATCCAAGTTGTAGTCAGATAGGAAGCAGGCAAACAGAAGAGAGTTCCACAGGCGTGAACTTCTAAGAAAGAAGCTTTGTTCATGGAATCTACGTTTTGATTTAGGCACAGATAAAGGGTGGGAAAAATTATTGACAGTGGTTTCAGCTAAACCGGTGTCGTCCGTGAAAGATTGGCGAGGGGGGACCAGAGATTGGAGCTCTAAATATATATAAGATGTGCCTTAAATAAGTTTCCAGACGTTTTAAGCATAAACACGTTTTTGATAGTACACACATAAAACGCTAGTCATCTTCGAATTGATCTCCCCCGATTGCAATACATTTCTTGTACCACCCCAACAACTTCTGGTGTGTTCCATAGAAGTCCTTATGTGTGGTCGTGTCAATGACCCTCATTACAGCATCTTTTACCTCTTCAATTTTCTTATAATAACTAAGTTTTCATTAAGCTTAAGGAATAATAAAAAATCACAGTGGAACAAGCCTTGGACTATTGGAAGGGTAAATAACTGTTTTGATGCTCATCTTGGTCAAATAGTCTGATCTTCTCTGAGGATCCTTGGAACAAATTTTGCGTGAATCTACTGCATCTCGAGTTCCTCGCGAATAATTGTGTGTACAGTTTCCACACCAACCTTAAACTGTGCACGTATTGCCGATCTATATAAACGATGATTTTTTTATTTGACCAATCAACCCTGGTGTACTGACTACCTTATCCCCCTACACCCCTCAGCATACCTCAAAGACTCTTAGCATTTCTTGAATCTTTTATGCCACTCAAAAAAAACTAATGCTTGAATCATAGAAGATAGGCTAAAATTTATGTATATTTTGTGATTTTCCCCAAATTTAAGACAGAATTTGATTGCATATCGTTCATTCTAATATGTCCTCACCTCTAAATTGTACTTTTGAAATCCACCAACTGTGACAATCAAACTTTAGTAGAGTGTATTTCTATTCCTTCTGTAGCTGTTTATTTGAACCTGGAATCATAAAAATTAATCAGTCATCTCATAAGATGTATAGCAATAATATGCTGACGTGTCCTAAACAACTATATTTCGGCCACAATGTATCTTGTCTTCGTTAGGTGGTAACCGTGACAGATAGGAACTCTGAATCTCCTGACTGCATTCACTGCAATTACTGCCTTCCATAGTTGTTGTCTCACCACATTTTTTTAAACAACTAAGAAAAGGATGAGGATAATAGTCCGTAAAAAATAAACTTAATAAATAATACTCACTTCAATAATGAATTCCAATTAAAATAATATATACCACCCGCCTATGGAAAATCAGATAATAGATAAACATGAATTTATAAGACAAAAAAAAATCAACCTTGGTCTCTCTTCGGAGCCCGTGGCGCAGTTGATAAAGAGGTTAAATCTCTATGGTTTCAGGTGAGAATTGTCTGAAGATAGCGGTTTCAATCCTACCCAAAGCCAGCCAGAGGCTTACTTGGCCAAAATCGTGGTGAGACGACAACAACTACGTAAGACAGTAATTACAGTGAATGCAATCTGGAGATTCAGAGTTCCTATCCGTCGCGGTTGCTACCTGACGAAGGCCAGATGAATAGTTGGCCGAAACACCGTGAAACAATTAAGAAAAACCGAGGACAATCGTCCGCAATAAATATAAATTAACTTTAAATGACTATAAAAAGTCTAGAAAACTTAATGAAGGCACATCGTATATTGTTATGTATATGTGAGAGTGTGTGTATGTTTTTATGAGAGTGTATTTTGTTCTTGTTTCATTTTGTTTCGCTGTAGTTCCAAAAATTCTAGTAGTCTCCTCATGGGACTTACACTTGATCTCTACGTAAATACATAGACATTCGAATATTCAATTAAAACTTTAACATCCCAAATGTTGAGTTTATAAAAAAGTAAGGAATAATAATTCTCCTTCTTTATCAATTTACTACGTTATATACTTTTTGTTTGCATCTCTTGAACTTATGGATTCCTGGAGAATAGTTTATCTAGTTTTGTAGAGTATCCAGCTTAATATTGTTACTAAAAGCAACACCACTTAGAGAAAGCGCACAATCCCCTGTATAAGCCAATGTAGAGTAGCCACAACGATGGGATTTTTATTTAGGTTTCGAATAGGATGTTATTTTGGAATGTTTTATCAGGGTTTACATGCAGTGGAGTTATCCACATGCTAGATGGTCCTGACAAATAGAGTCTCGAAGACAGTGTCTAGTAGGCATTCACGTTTTCTCCAATAGGCATTAAAATGTGCTTGTATGAATTCAATATGAATATGTATGCAATTTTTTTAAAATTAAAATTTAAAAAACTTTGGTTAATAATAACACGGATGTTTGGAAATATATTTTAATCTATTAACAAATTGAAAAAAAATAAAATAACTTATGTAACATTGAAAACGTTTGGAATCATTTGGGGAGGCCTCAAGTTTTGACAGGCTTCTGGGCTTGACCTTTACTCCTGATCTTAAATGGAATACGTACATCAAATCTGTTGCCAAGGCCGCTGGAAAAAAGGTCGGATCCTTCTATCGATCCAGTAGATATCTCACTGCTGATGCAATTCTCTATCTATATAAGAGCCAGATACGTCCAAGGATGGAATACTGTAGCCACATTTGCGCAGGAGCTGCTAGAAAAGACTTGTCCTACCTTGATAGGGTTCAAAATAGACTTCGTGGCCTGGTGGGAGATGTCCTTTTCTCTTCGCTGCAACCTTTATCTCACAGAAAATATGTTGCGAGTTTGTTTTTGCTTTATCGTTATTTTCATGGAAAGTGTTCGACTGAGCTTCAAACTATGGTCCCCCCTCGCCAAACTTTCACAAGAAACACTCGTCTAGCTGAAAACACTATCAATAATTCCCCCCACTCTTTATCTGTGCCTAAACCTAAACATAGATTTCATGATCAAAGCTTCTTTCTTAGAACTGCACGCCTGTGGAATTGTCTTCCGTTTTCCTGCTTTCCAGCTGTCTAAAATATGGTTGTCTTCAAGTCCAACGTGAACAAGTTTCTGATGAGCCGTTCCACTTAAGTTTACAAATTTACCGAACTTCCATTACTATCGATTACTATATTGTCCTTTTGACACCCTTTAACCCTTATCCTTGAGTATCGATTAACCCTTATCCTTGACTATCGATTACTATATTGTCCTTTTGTACACCCTTTAACCCTTATCCTTGAGTGGCCTATCGGCCTTGATAAGTGGTGACGCCTATGTAAAAAAAATAATAACTGATTTAAGTAAAACAATACATGTTGTGTGTGGAAATATTAAACCGATAAACTCGTACACTATTGGTCACATAACACTGAAATTAACAGAAAATAGTAATCATACACCAAGGATGTATGATTAAAATGATGAGTAAAATCTTTGTTTGGATGGATTGATAACGCATACAGCCATATATGGGCAAGTTGAAATACGAAATGTACCTTTAAACAGGCCGACATGTTTTTATTTTTATTTTTCTGTGCTCGTTCAAATTTAATTAATTTCTTCATGTTTAATCTTAAAATTTCCTTTTCTTTTTTCCGATAGCGACATCGGTAACGAACGCGGCTGGGGCGCTAAATATTTTAGTTTTGATTTAAGCAAGTAATTTCTTTAAACGTTTGAAATCCTGTCCTTGTATTAATAAATACGAAATCCGCATGAAATTTAATACGTTTAAATTGCAAGCGGAAATGCAAATTGCTTATTTAGACGCGGGGATAATACAACTTAAAAATGTCTTGCAAATATTTTCATAGTGATAAATACTTTTTGACAATAATTATTATATTTTGCTAGAAATCTCTTACAACCGAGGACAGAATTCTATTTTAAAAAAATTAGACTATTTTAAAGAAAATCTTACACAACATGGAACAAAGTCTAAGTCCAGATTTTGATAGGAAAGCTTAATGGGCTAATCCCAGCTTTCTGTGTTTATTTCTTTTCTTTTGTTTACAAGAAATACGTAAATATTCCTCGAGATTCTGAAATTAAAAACATTTATTTATTGCCTTACTTTAATAATCTGCTACTTTTTAATAATATTGCTACACTATCCCTTTTATTACTGTACACACAATAACACTTATCCCTGAGTGGCCATTGGGCCTTGATAAGTGTAAAAAAAGAATTATCTCTCTTTTCCCTTTAGATAATTTGAATCACTCGAAATAACCTTTTATTCATTTAAAATTGTATTTTCTTTAAATAAGTGTTCCTTTATTTTAAATACACCTCTGCTTTTCTTTAAATAATCTCTCTTCCTTATTTGTAAAGAAATTCAAATTTATAAGCTGCGGATGTTAAGGTAAATGTACGGAGACATAGTTATATTTCATTTTTTAAATTCATTTATCGATTAGACTAAGCAAATAAATTTTTTCAACCAATCTAATAGATTAAAATATAATATTTCTAAACATTCGTGTTATTATTAACCAAAGATTTTTAAAATTCAATTTTTAAAAATTGCATACATATTTATATTGAAATCATACATACAAGCATTTTACAGAATAAAAGGAGAGATTCTTTAAGTGAACCGAACAAAGTTATTTCAAGTATAAGAATAGTTTTTTTTTAAATATTTGTGGGCTGTAGACGTCAAATTAAATATACGAATACATATATATTTTACTTTTTGATTTATTTATCGATTAGATGAACAAATATTAATTTCACTGACATTTAAAAAACAATTCGTCTCTGACTACAATAGAATTTTTTCGTGTAATTATCCAATATTCCAACAAATTTATGATACATTTGGATTTCGTTTTTCCTAAAATAATTTAAAGATAATATTTCATGCCTACACAGATCAATTGCGTCATGTACATTATATTTTAAAGATATAAATTTATTAGAACGTGACACTAAGTTAATATTCGTAGTAGGTTATCACTTTCTATCATCCTTTTTAATAAATATGATTTCCCGACCGAATAATTTATACTATGGGAAACGTGACTCACGTAATACGGACGTTAAACGGACTATGGTATTAATATATAATTTCCCGAAAATTTTGTTTAGTCTACAGATTATTAAATATTAAGTTACATTATTAAAGCAAAGAAAAACTGCTTTTTAAACCACCTATTTCCATTACAGTTCTGAATATTTTTCATTAGGATCTATTTTTTCGGCCTTTTGTAGAGTCTCTAGTGTGACAAATAGATTCTAGAGGTCAATAGAAAAAATTTTGAGTTCGAAAAAATGCAACGGAGATGGTCGGATGTTGCATCGACCGACTCATAGTAAAATGACACTCAAGAGTAAAACGGTAGTCCGAAGAATACACAGCCTAGGACCATCTTTTTACTATTTGAATTACATCCAGTAGAAAAGGAATAGTTATTCAATTAAACCGTTTTCTATTTCCATATCATCACATAGATGACGTTATAATATTTATAATCGAAGTTCTTATACGATGATTAAGTGTGCTATATTTTTAAAATACTTAACGAGACAAACATGATGTCGATTCTTCCATGGGCTTATGTTGTAATTTTTTTGTTTTTTTTTAATTATCGTTTATAACTTTTTACTCGATAAGCTGTCAGTTTGGCAGGTCTTTATAAAGCACTTAACGCCCCCTTCGATATTTACGGCGTGATAAGGCGGGAATTTACGAGCAATAATAAAGATTAATCGCCGACTACGACGTCGATATACACATAGGCCTTTTCAACATAATTCCTGACTAATTTTTTATTGCTTTTCGACAAAGTAGACTTGGACCGTAATAGAGAATTTAATCTCCTCGTTTATAGACGCCAACAATGCGGAGACTGGAAATTACATAAGCTCATAATATTCAATAAGATAGGTGTCGGTTTGAAGTAATAATTGTAATAGTTGTAATAGTAGTAGTATGAATATTATTAGTAGTATTAGTATTAATATTATTACTAGTATTATTAGCAGTAGAATTCTTAGTAGGAGGAGCCGGGTGGAGAGGGGATAACGTGTGGAATTGTCATAAGAGAAGAGTTGCGTAGAAAATAGAAGACCGGTCGCTTTATTTGAGTTTTGTTGCAAAATAGTAAAATCTTTCGACAAATCAGCAGAGTAACGAGAACGAAAATGAGGACTAAGTTAGCTCTCTATAACTGTCTTTTGTTGGATTAGCTGCGAGTCAGTCAACCGATTTTCTGGGTTGTAAAATGGGTGAAAACGCAAGAGTACAGCGTGTTTGAATTTATATGGACGTGATTCAGCATTGGGTAGTGATTGGTTATTTTTGTTTAATCCATGAGAAAATTTGGTGGACTAGCAAGAGAACAACTTATCGTTCAATGAATACTTATTAAACCTAACACAGTAAAACTTTAGACATCGAAAAGACATTTTCTGAGGGGTCTTCAAATAGAAACGACATTCTAAAGTAATGCTTTCTATTTTTACTCTGCGCGAATGGATCAAAGAAAACTGCAAACTGCAGTGTAATATGTAGAGGACTAGGATATATAAATCCTAATCCCGTTACAAAAGAAAAATAATGAAACGAACGGAATGAAGGAAACAAAGGCTCAATTGCTGGAATAGATAAACGTGTCGTTTATTTACTGTTGAAAGAATGAATGTTTTAGATATAACACGTATTCATGTCCGCGCGGGTGTAACCATCGTTTGTTGCGGGATTGGTAGTATAGAAGGAAAAAGGAAATGTGTTTTCATCTCACGTTTGGGTCACTATCGTTTGTTCGCGCGTGGGAAGAGAATTTAGTGATGTAGTGGAAAATTGGAATGATAGTCCAGCGTGTAGACAAAGAAAAATATAGAGGGTTGCCATCAGTTAAACTGTGCGCCATTTTAGCAGTCAGCTACGCGGTGGTGTTCTCTGGCACAAGTAGTAGATAGAGATAGAAAGAGTGAGAATGTCAACCCAGTTCATGGAGAGAAAAAGCGTATAAAGTGTACGTATTGTCTGTTGGCTTTTTGTACCACATAGTAGCAAGTGGCGTGAGGTACGAGCGTGAGCCCGCCTGCCGAAACGGCGGCGGCTGGTGCGCCGACCACTCACCTCGGAAAGCGAGTTGGAAAAGGGCTGGAAACAGCTTGTCTTTTGCTTTTATAGGTGTTTCCAGTGGTCTTTTGCGCATGTGTGGATTTCGTTTGAAAGGGGAAGTGACGTTGTCCATGCGTGCGTGTATGTGAGTACATGTGTGTACGTTAACGTGTGTGTATGCACGTGAATGTAAGTGTATGTACGCGAACGTGAATATATGTACGTGTGTGGACGTGGGCGCGTATGTTTGTGTGTGCGTATGTATATGACAAGTAATATAGCTTGAGATGTGAACGCGTGTTTTTGTGTGAGACTAGAAAAGGCTCCCACAAATAATAACCTAAGATGTATTCACGAGTTTAACGTATCGCATTTTACATCTCAATATTATTTTTTTTTGTCATGTCTTATTTTTTCCAGGAGTAGAGAGTCTTATATTGTTATTATTGGTCTTTAAAGTTATGTTGAGGGTAATTACTGATTTGAACTTTTTTACTTTTATTGTTATACTCAATATAATCTTTATCCGATTTCCTTACATCATTGTTGTAAACTACTAATGCTTGGTCAAATGTATTTTTGTTAGCTGACAAATTAGAATATCTTTTTAAAGATAGATGGTACCATTTTAGTAATTTTACATTGTGGATAATAAAATTGTTCGTGCAGATAAAATAGATTTAAATTTAGTTTCGTGTAAGAGGTATACGAACCAGAAGGTTGATGAACGGAAATATCTAAGAAATTAGACTTTTTTTTTATTTGGGCTAACTTCAATGACAAGGCCATTTTTTTAATTTGTGTAGTATTTTATAGTATAGTTGTATTGTCTTGGCTTGGCTGGTGTGACAAATAATGTGTCATCCATGTAAAGTTCTCTTTGTAGCTTACTCAATTCGCTCTCTCTCTCTCCCTATATATATATATATATATATATATATATATATATATATATACGCATACATATAAATATATATATATATATATATATATATATACATATATGTATATATATGCTGTTAGTTGTAATATACACGGGAGACGAACGGACAATATAAACAAATGGATTTATTTATAAACAGCATAAGAGAAAGAGAGAGAAAGAGAGAGAGAGAGGGAGGTGAGAGAAGAGAAGGAAAGAAAGAGCGCTAGTACGTGTTTTGGCCGGTGGTGGGTTTATCTGATGGCTGAAATGTCACTCACACTAACTGCTGTCTTTCTAACTTTTAGTCTCTGTTTTCCCCTGTTTTGTACATAAAATTAATATTCCTTTGATCAGGATGTTCATTGTGCTATATTTTGCTTTTTCTCTGGTTTTCTAGGACATTAAAACACTCCATCATGATTGTCGGTAGATATTCTTTGTTTTAATTGAATGGCGCCAGCAATCAGATTGACCTCTGGCTTTGCCCAGATCCGGAATTTAAATGTTTGCAATATATCAGACGTTTTCCCAGGTTCATCTGTCGGTTATCCCACACCCACTTTCCCGACTGCATTGATATATAATTTTTTTTAACATAATGCGAAGACATCTCGCTGTTGAACCTAGAAGTTGGGATGCCAATGTAAGTATGATACGTCATTAGCACCAGCATCTTAAATCTAAGTGGCCACATGCAATGTTTGACGTGAATTAAAGTATAGATATATTGCTTGATTTTTATGAAAATCCTTCACATAATTCATGAAGCCACTTGATGTAAATAGAATAAGAAATACTACTTTAAGAAATGATACTTTAAGAAATGATACTAGCTAGAAATAAATGTTTGATGGATTCCAACCCAGAAAACAGCAAAATAAAACCCAAGGACCACAACTAATTTAAAATTAAGATTTTTAATAAATTTTATTTGCTTTGCGTCATTCGTTTCATATTCATATCTTTTCCGATTTCCGCGTCTAGATTCTTTGAATCGAACATTTTTTGGGGATATCATTAACAACTTTTATATTCTTATTGTTTTTTTCTACTTCAGACAAGATATATTAGCTACTCCATCATTTTATTTGCTTTTGACAAAAGAAATTTATTAGATTTAAAATGTATCATTAAATTCTACTCCCGAATCAAATTCCTCAATTACTTCGTTGATTATCAATTCCCATTCACATTTTATATCTTTGGTTTCGATATGTAAGGCTTTTTCAATTTTTATATTAAATTAGCGTAAACTGTGGGAATTAGGGACATCCGGCTATTTCATTTTCAGTCTTGAACACGATCTTGATATTTTTACTCGATTTTTCGTTTGCATTACTAGAATTTACCAACAACTATTGGTGTTATACGTAAAATGTAACATGCGGCCGCAGCCGGGATTGAACTCATTACACGAGTTGGTCATGTAATTCAAATCTTATCAGTAGACTTGATACTTTCGTAGCGCTATCAAGGACATTTTTTAATCGTGACACCATTACTAGGCGGGTTGCCTACCACCGCTTACTAGAGGCCCATCTACCCTCTAGAGAAGGATAGACAACGTCTGGTTCCCAACCTCGTATTTCACTTGTCTCGTCTTCCAAAATAATTACCCATATGGTACTGGCCAGGCTCAACGTTGCTTAACTTCGGTGCTCTGGCGTAAACCGGTGCGGCAACATAAGTGTTCCTCATTCAATGTATTGTTAGTAGTAATACTAGTAGTAGTCACATTATGTGTTTGGTTGTTGGAACTGCCGATTTTATACTGATCGGCGATCATAACAAATGAACTTCGGCAATCAGCAACTTGTTTTCTTTGTCCTCCAGCATTTTCCGCAAGATTCTCGGAGTTCACAAGAAGGATGTCTGTTGAAGTATTCCAATATTGCAATGGATGCCAATTTTCTGATTCCACGTGTCAGATCCTTATATTAGGCTCCCAGGGCTCCCATCAAAATAAGTTCAACTTCGACTTTCTTAAACTTCCACAATCTTTTTATCTCCATTTTTCAAGTCTTGATACTTTTCGACATTCTCCTTTTCTTCTTCATCCACATTGACATCAGCGGACACTGCTGTATCGATAATTATTGCCTTGTGTTTCTTTTTTTTAAAGCAAGATGAAATCTGGTCTTACATTATCACATTGGATATTAATATCCCGCAATATTATCACTCACTACCACCCCCTTCTGGAACATGCTTGTCATATTCTTCACTGCATTCCAACCCTCTTTTCTTTCATATATCCCAATGAAACTTTCTTGCAATATTGTCATGACATCTCTTGTATTCTTTTTGAGCTAACTTCTCACAACACTTGACGATGTATTGCACATTCTGACCTTTTTGTCCACACAATCGACATAAGAGATTTTCAGTGATATTTCACATAATTTGCCCTGAGTGCTTGCTTTTGCGCCGCACATAATAGGGCATTTGTCTCAACCTTCAAATCATATTTTTACAACCATCGCCAGGACATTCCCTTGTCCACTACCTCTGTAAAATCTCTACTAAACTACTCATGCATTGTCTTCTCAATCCAGTTGTCTTTCCTAATTTTTTTTTCGTTTATTGCCTTTAATTCTATGCTTTTTACAAGTCGGCACTGTTGCAATTTTTTCAAAATTTGACATGCTCTTTATAAGCTTTCCCTGACGGTTAGAGACGTAGACTTTCAGACTATATTCTTTTTACACATCGTTCTACACCTACTAGTCCTCGTCCTTCCCCCCTTTTTTACATATAATTCATCGACATCATTCGGGTGAAAATCTCCGGTTATTGTCATCGTTTTCTTTGTCTTCCTGTTCATAGCTTTCGGCTCATTTTCTTTCCATTGAATAATGCCAGCCCATATAAAAATATAGCTACCGTCTCTGTGTTTACTGCGGATATTTTGTTTCTCTCACTCATTTTTGATCAAAGAAAACCCCGTAGTCGTCACTTATATTCTTTTTTTCATTTCGGCTTTTATTTTTTTTATATAATTCTACAATTCCTTAGCAGATATATCCTTCTTTTCCAACCGATTTTATCATATCCCCATTTAAAAGTTTTATTCCTTTATTTTCAACATTTTTTCTACTTTTCAATTTCAAGGCAGCAACGTTTCTTCATTCCGAGTTCCATATCCTCGTAATTACTGCACATTGTATTAGTTCTTACAAGCATATTTAGCTGGTATGTGTTCTTTGCATACAACCTTATGTCATTCACAAATAATAAATATTTTACCCGGTATTCTTTCTTTCCGCACTCATTACACGCATTTACCTTTCGTAATATTAGCAACAAAGGTACAATACAAAAATTGTTGTTATTATTATTATTAGTATTATTATTATTATTATTATTATTATTATTATTATTATTATTATTATTATTATTATTATTATTATTTAAGTTGGAGTGAATTAAACCAAGGCTTAGTATGTGAAACCTGTGGGAGAAGAAAGGGAAGTGACCAAGAAAAGATGCACTAAATGTGGCGGGGGAAATAATAGCTTACAACTGTGTATCTGGTTAGAATTCTTGAATTAATAATAATAATAATAATAATAATAATAATAATAATAATAATAATAATAATAACTATTATTATTGTTATTATTATTATTGTTATTATTATTATTGTTATTATTATTGTTATTATTATTATTTTTATTATTATTATCATTATTATTATTATTATTGTTATTATTATTGTTATTATTATAGTTATTATAATTATTATTATTATTATTATTATTGTTGTTGTTGTTGTTGGCTTACATGGAGCTTTCACAGAAGTCGTCAAACATCTGATTGGAAACCTGTGGTGTTCTCTGGAAGCTGAGTGACAACAAGTCTCGTCAGACGTCCAGCTATCTCTACCTAGCATTTGCAAATAAATTTGCTTCATCTGAACAGCTTCTTACCATTGATTTCTCGCTGGTAGGGGTCATTGTTGTATACTGGAATTTGAGTGGCACTAAGCCTCCTCAAGATCCCATTTCTCTTCGTGCTTTTCCAGCAGGGTCTGGTCAGCGCCCTCTCATCGATCTTTTCACCCTCCTTGACACTTCTCGGCCCGTTGGTATCACTTTATTTTTTTGGGGGGGCGGTGATGAGGCAATGGGAGGGGACGCGTGATGGGGGTGGTGAACTTGTAGATATGCAGCTTCAGTGTTCTTCATTCCCTGTAACGCTTCTTCATTATATTGTATGCTTGTATTATTCTACGCATTCAAGGGGTTTCCCTAATATTTCAGCCGGTTTCGTTATCGTTAATCGTTGTATTTTTGCAGCCATTCGTCTGATTCCAATTTCTCCTATTCTTTTTTCAAAGTTTTTCGAATTGTTCCTAGTGCTCCTACTATTATAGGTATTATTTTAATTTTCTTCATCATCGCAATTCCATTTAAACGTTTTGGCCAGCTCTGTGTATTGGCTCTGTTCCTCCTTTTCTTTCATACTCACCCTGTGGACAGCTGGAACAGCAAAATCTACGATTTGACCTGATTTTTTTCTTGTTAATTATTACATCTGGTCTTCTTGCTTGAATAGGGTTTTCTGTCTGCATGTTCATGTCCCATAGGATTTTGTGTCCCATAGGATTTTGTGGTTAAAATGGATACATGAGATATCATCTGGTCGAATGTTAAATGTGTATTTGAAAATCAAAATGGAAATTCGTCATGCCGTGAATAATTTAAAAAAAAAACGCATTCAAAAGTCGGACTTTGTGAAAATTTGATGGGCTATGGAAAATGTTTAATATGCACATACAAGTTTCATATAGGAATTCGAATAAAAATTCGAGTGCCGGACTTTGTGAAAATGGTTGTCGTCGATGATGGCCTACATTATCTGCTACGCACTGCACATATTCAATTTCGAGAGGGGGAAGAGTTTCAGCGCCATAAAAATGAGCAGCACTTCTTTCGAATTTCTAGATTTTGCGTAAGATTAAGACAAGCCATGCTTTATTTAATGTTAGTGTTAATTAAGAATCTCAATTCAAATTGAATTTCCACTGCTAAACCAAACTGCAAAGGATGCAAGGACAACTCTGGATCTAACGGCCTTCATTATCGCTTGACCTATTGATTCAAGTTTCAAATCATTGTCTTCGCCTGAAAATACTTCCTGAGACAGAGGAACATAATCAAGAATCACATCCTGTTCAAGATCATTCTTAGAAAGTTAATATTATGAACTTGTCCGAATACTTTAAATGTCATTCTTGATAAGTTTGGCTTCCGTCTCTATGATTCTAATGGTCTTTGATTCTACATATTCTTTTCAACGGCTCTGTTCGTAGAATTCATGAAGAATGCATTATTCTGTACTTAAAGTTATAACAGTATTAGGTTTCCCATTTATTTTATGTCACAGTGATTTTGTCTTTGAACTACCATAGCAATCAACATTTCATGTATGAGAGATTGTATGGTTCAAAGCCAGATTTAAGAATTCCCTCTATTTTTTAAACAAGATCGACAATGGTGAGTGGCTTCTAATCATTTTGCTGCAAATACTTAGCAACTTACATATATGCCAACTTTCTCTCTGAATCTTCTGGTCTATAAAGGTTTTGTTACTTATAAGAATTAGCAGAAGAGAATGCCTTAGGAATGTGTTTATTGGAATCACATTTTGCAAAACATGTTCTGTCATAACGTGCTTTTTGTGAAAGAAGGTAAAAGGCCAGTAACATAACCTATTCTACCTTCAATAGTGGTTATCCTTTCATCAGATTTTTGGACTTTCTCACACACATTTTACATCCTGTT
>NC_136506.1:98217633-98282633 GCF_053919585.1 Euprymna scolopes
TTATAACCCTAATTATTATTTCATAGTAGTAGTTGTTATAACCCTAATTATTATTTCATAGTAGTAGTTGTTATAACCCTAATTATTATTTCATAGTAGTAGTTGTTATAACCCTAATTATTATTTCATAGTAGTAGTTGTTATAACCCTAATTATTATTTCATAGTAGTAGTTGTTATAACCCTAATTATTATTTCATAGTAGTAGTTGTTATAACCCTAATTATTATTTCATAGTAGTAGTTGTTATAACCCTAATTATTATTTCATAGTAGTAGTTGTTATAACCCTAATTATTATTTCATAGTAGTAGTTGTTATAACCCTAATTATTATTTCATAGTAGTAGTTGTTATAACCCTAATTATTATTTCATAGTAGTAGTTGTTATAACCCTAATTATTATTTCATAGTAGTAGTTGTTATAACCCTAATTATTATTTCATAGTAGTAGTTGTTATAACCCTAATTATTATTTCATAGTAGTAGTTGTTATAACCCTAATTATTATTTCATAGTAGTAGTTGTTATAACCCTAATTATTATTTCATAGTAGTAGTTGTTATAACCCTAATTATTATTTCATAGTAGTAGTTGTTATAACCCTAATTATTATTTCATAGTAGTAGTTGTTATAACCCTAATTATTATTTCATAGTAGTAGTTGTTATAACCCTAATTATTATTTCATAGTAGTAGTTGTTATAACCCTAATCATTATTTCATAGTAGTAGTTGTTATAACCCTAATTATTATTCCATAGTAGTAGTTGTTATAACCCTAATTATTATTTCATAGTAGTAGTTGTTATAACCCTAATTATTATTTCATAGTAGTAGTTGTTATAACCCTAATTATTATTTCATAGTAGTAGTTGTTATAACCCTAATTATTATTTCATAGTAGTAGTTGTTATAACCCTAATTATCATTTCATAGTAGTCTCAACTTTTGACTAATTTTAGTTGGATTCATTTTCTTGAACATCAGCTCACTTCAATTGATTTTACACATTCAAGCAATACATTAACACTGTCGCAGTTCCTAATAGGCAAGCTTTCATCCAAAATTGAAAAAAGAACTTTTCTCGTCAATCTGATCAAGCCATTTACGATGGCTTTTCGTAATATTCTTAAGCGTTCAAATTACAATGAGAATCACCTTTTTTTACAAGGTGATCACCACTTATCAAAGCCCGGAAGCCACTCAGAGATACGGGTTATTGCATGTACAGTACGTTAGTGTGGGCGTTTAATAAAAATGTCTACTTAAGGGGGCGGTTCATCAGGAATTTGTTTACGTTGGACTTGAAGACATCCAGGTTGTAGTCAGGTGGGAAACAGGCAGACGGAACAGAGTTCCACAGGCGTGCAGTTCTAAGAAAGATGCTTTGTTAATGGAATCCACGTTTTGATTTAGGTACAGATAAAGAGTGGGGGAAATTTCTGACAGTGGTTTCAGCTAGACGGGTGTTTTTCGTAAAAGATTTGCGAGGGGGGACTAGAGATTGGAGCTCAGACGAGCACCTGCCATGGAAATAACGATAAAATAAAGATAGGCTCGCAACGTCTCTTCTATGGGAGAGAGGTTGCAAGGAATAGAAAAGCTGAGTTTGTTTATATTTGCAAAGTCTAAGTAATTCCCATTTCAGATTTTGTATATTTCTTTATTTTTCATATTCTTTTTCTTGTAATATTTGGGCAAGTTATCTTATTTTTGTATAGAATTTTTGTCAAGTTTCTTGTGTTCAAAGACCTTATTAGTTTGTATGCTCATAAGTTTTACATTGTCGTTTGTCTGTACCACCTCTTGTGTATGCTCACATGAGCATTATTAGAGATATGAGCATAATAATAATAATAATAATAATAATAATAATAATAATAATAATAATAATAATAACAAAAACAGGGCGACCAATTCGAACAGAAACAAAACTCTCTTTGAGTAAGATATTGGAAGAACGACAAGACTACAAAAGAAATTCCGAATGGCTGAAAAATATGAAAGAAGGGTTACAACAAATTGACGAAGAACAGTGAATAAAATCAGCAATGAAACCATAAAAAAACATAGGAAAAATGGCAAACTTGAGAGCACCAGGACACGACGGAATACATGCATACTGTTTTCAAAAACTTACAAACCTACACAAAAGACTATATCAAAACATGAAAAGATGTATACAGGAAATTAACGTACCAGCTTGGATTACAAAACGCAGAACTGCGATGATACAAAAGGGCACGGAGAAAGGAATCGCCCCCAGCAACTATAGGCATATCAAGTGCTTACCCACTATGTGGAGACTACTGATAGCACAACCGAGGGAACAAATCTACCAATCTCTGAATAATCGCGGACTTCTCCGCGAGGAAGAGAAAGGATGCCTGAAAGGAAAAAGAGAAACACATGTTTTGCTATAGACAGACCAAAAGATCCTAAGGGAGGCAAAAAGAAGAAGTATTATGGCATGAATCGACTACAAAAAGGCGTACGACAGGCTCTCTTAAGGATAATAGAGTGCTTCAAAATGTATAAAATACCAACTTCACTATCACCATTACTGTTCATCATAGACATGATGCCCCTGAACGATATACTGAGAAAGTGCCAAGCCGGATACAAGTTCTCTAACACTATGAAAATAAAAGTGGGAAGAGAAACAACTTCACGGAAGATTCATACGGATGACAAAAGATTAAAATAACGAAACCACTTGGACATAGATGCGAAAAGGAAACATAAGCCAAGAAACTGAATTCTTAAAAACTGCAGCACAAGACAGCTCGATAAGAACCAACCACATGAAAGCAAAAATCGACAAACACAAAAAAAAAACAGCAAATGCAGACTCTGTAGACAAAGAAAGGAAACGAAAACCATGTAATAAGTGAATGCAGCAAACTGGCCCAAAAGGAATACAAAAGCATACACGACCAAGTGGGAAGGGTAGTACACTGGGAATTATGCAAACAACTACACCTCGAACGCACAGACAAGTGGTACAAGCATAAGCCTGCAACAGTACTTGAGAACGAGAATCACAATATCTATTGGGTATTGACTTAGAAACTGATAAAACCATCCAAGCAAGAAGACTGGATGTCCTAATAATAACAAGACAGAAACATCTTGTCAAATCGTAGACTTTGCTGTTCCGGCTGACCAGACGGTGAATATCAAAGAAAAAGAAAAAACGAAGAAAATACACAGATCTAGCCAGAGAGCTGAAAAAGATATGGAAGATGAGGAAAATCAAAATAATGTTATAATAATAGGAGCACTAGGAACAGTCCCGAAAAACTTTGAAAAAAGAATGTGAGAAATTGGAATAAAAGGAATAACTGGAAAACAACAACGAAAAACAATCATGAAAACAGCTGAAAATATCAAGAAAAACGCTTGAATGTGGAAACTAACACACAGGAGCAACAAGTGCCCGGCAGACAATCTGCTGCAAAGGCCAACATGAAAGACTACATAGAAGCAAAACACTGAAACCGCATATCGATAAGTTCTCTAACCCCACCGTACCCCCATTGCTACATCACTGCCCCCCCTCCAAAAACAAAGAGCGAGACCAAATAACCAAGTAGAGTCAAGGAGGAAGGAAAGACGGATGAACTGACCAGCCGCAGCCGAATAAATGCGAGGATCACTGGGACTTTGGGGAAGCTTATTGCCACTCAAATACCAGCAAAGGCCAATAGCTACTGCTAACGAGAAATCACTAGCAAGCAGCTGTTGCAATAATGCACATTTATTTGCAAATGTTATCGAAACAGGTGTAGAGTGCTGGAAACCTTGCGAGACTTGTTGTTACTCAGCTTCCAGGGAACACCACAGATGAGGCAATAATAATATTTATTATTGCCTCACAAGAGGTTTTCACACAACTCATCAAATATCAAAACGGTTATAGTGAACATTAAATTAGTAAATTTATTTTACATAGACGTTTCTTCAAGAAGTTGTTTACGTTGGACTTGAGAACGCTCATCTGATAGTCAGCTGACGAGCAACCTCGCAGCATACTGTTCAACTTAGTAGGCAAAGTATCTATGCCTATCAACACTTTAAAAACTTTAAAAGGTAACGTTATTGAACGTATACATGTGTACTTACAAATACGTTAGAAATACATGTTCATTCGACTTATGGTTGCTAAGTTGCAATTTTTCAATTTTGATCCCTTTAGCTTCTATTTTATACGGACAAAATCCACATCAACTATGTTCAACTTATATATGATTTTTTACACCTGTATTCCGACAATAGACAGAAACTCTTCCGCGCACATAGAGACAAGGTGACATTTATATAGATGTCATTCTATTCTCTATTTAATGTTTAATAAGTTCATCATATAAAAACTAATTCCGTAAATACTCCTTTAATTCACCAACTATACCAAATTCATTTCAGTTACTTTTTAGTTACCCGAAAATGCGTGTACTTCAAACATTAGTTAACTCGGTAACTTTAGTTCCAATCGATTTAATCCTATTTTCTTTTGCTTCTTAGATGCATGTTATTTCCCCCTTTTTCTTTCACGATTGCCCTTTAGAAACCATTTTTGTTCTGCCTGGAAAACATTAAAACAACTCTTAGATGTGGGTAATCCTTTATCTCTAAAATTGAGTTGCTGCAATCGGGTCGGTCATTACTGAAATATAGAAGGGAAATAATATGACAGATAAGTGGCTTCATATCACAGGGTAAATCAGTAATGGTCAAGGTGTGTCACTCAAAGCATTTGATATGATTCTAGTTTCATGGTTTCTATTTACTCGCGTGTTAGGGAAGGCTTGTTAAGATAAATAGATAAGCAGAGAATGTCAAATCTGTAATACTTGACAGAAAGACAACGTATATCGCGGGGCGCCTTCCATTCCTTTAGCCCTAATGTCGGAGTTTGACTATTGACGAGTGAATGCTTATGGATATATGCATAACTAATCCTTATATATATATATATATATATATATACACACACACACACATATATATATATATATATATATATATATATATATATATATATAGTAATTTATAAAATATATATGGCGATTAAGCTACACTGAATATTCTGCGTTTCATCCACTCTAGGACTCCTCAGGCTTATGCGCGAATTCCGTGGTTGTTTATCGTTTTTATATGCTCCTCTTCTATTGAGATTTTAGTTAGCCAATCAGCTTTCTAGTATCCACCACGCCCTTCCTATCAGCCAATGGGCATGCATTTTATCGGACAAAGGATCTGCTTTAAAACTAGGTTAGTGTTTTTTGTATTGTTAGTTTATATATCAATATATATATGTGTACATACATATATGCACCTATATATACATATTATATATATATTATTTTTTAGAGGGAATTAGACCTGGAGTCTAAAGAGCAGAGTTTATTTTAATGTATTAGTAAATGTATTAATACTATTAAAAGAAAACAGTGCCCAATTTTCTGTAGATATATAAATAGCTCAATGGGTATAGATATACCAGAGCTATATTAATATTGGATAAAACGATTCATAATTTTGAATTAAAAATCAGTCTCAAAAGGAAAAACAAACAAAATCAACTAGATCGATTCAGAAACTATGTTCATTTTATTCAAATTGACACTAAGTATTGAGAATAATTGAACCGCTTCCCTCCCCCTACTCTTGGTTATGAGGCGACTCTGTTTTTATTTAAAGACAAAACTTTTGTCAAAATATTTTCAATACTTATTGTCAGTTTAAATAAAATGAACATCGTTTCTGAAAGGATAGTTGATTTTGTTTGTTTTTCCTTTTGAAACTGATTTTTAATTCAAAATAGAAATCGTTTTACTCAATATATATATATATATATATATATATATATATATATATATATATATATATATATATATATGACACTTTTTCAGCATACACACGGTACA
Organism: Euprymna scolopes; assembly: GCF_053919585.1. Taxonomy (NCBI): domain Eukaryota; kingdom Metazoa; phylum Mollusca; class Cephalopoda; order Sepiida; family Sepiolidae; genus Euprymna; species Euprymna scolopes. The sequence goes on from NC_136506.1 coordinate 98,223,564, forward strand.
TAAGAAATAAGCGGCTACTGTTGGGAATTGTAACTACAGTTACAGTTTTTTAAATGCCGTCGAAATCATTACGGCGGAGAATTACTGTAAATTAATGGATGGAACGGAAGTTCATCTTACGTAGACATTATATACATAGACGTATAACTAAATGCATACATCAACTTCTATTCCAAATTGGTCTCATCTGATACAGGCCAGTCTCAGCGTTACTTTACTTCGGTTATCTAATAAGATCTAACAAGAACGATCATATCAACATGATTATACTATAAATATAATTATGTTCGTTTTATTCTCTATTTAACAAAATTCCTTATTTAACTGTCACCCACGGAAGGTAGAGTCGGACACATGGTCGGTTTTTAAAATTAAGGTAATCAAACTACAAAAAAGGAACACATTAGATTGAGTAAGAAATAAATAAAAAACTGAGCAGTTTAGAAATATTTCCCTTCCGCGGACAAAAAATACACTAGATGATCTTAAAATCACCCCTTCTCAAACACATATCATAAAACACCTAAAAAGCAAGTGGACCTGATCTCATCCCGACTGCAGTTACATCTCATGAAGTGCACGGTACGAGAAGAGAAAATTATCAGACCTTATTTTTTTGAAGATAAAGACGAAAATGCTGTCACTGTTACTGGAGAGACATAATGGACTATGATTACAGATTCCTGAGCCCATAAATTCAAAATAGTTCCGGATTATGGTTTCAACAGGAAGGGCAACGACACTACGGCGAGAGATACCATGAAGCTTCACAGGCAATGCATTGGCGACAACATTATGTTTCGCTATGCCAATGTGCCCTGACTTTTTCTTGTACGGATATCTTAAAGAAAGAGTCTATTTTAACAAATCATAAACCCTGCACTAATTGAAGGAAAACATCAGTAACGAAATAAGAAAATTAAATCGCTCTCCAGAGATTATGCAATCTGTCATATATAATGTTTTGGAAAGAGCACAAATATGCGAAGCTGAATATCGGCAACATTAAAAAGAAATAACCTTTCATAAATTAAGGCTGTTTAAATTGTGTATTTTTCTTTAATTCCCTTATGTCTTGGTCAGACTGTGTTAAAATTACAGATAGATATCGTTAAAAATAAAGAATCCATTTAAGTTCAAAACCCTTCAGCGACTTTTAGGAGACGCTGTATTACAATGGTAGGCGCTCCGCAGAACTATAAATTCTTGTTCCCCTCCTCGACGTAAATATCCCCAACAAACCCGAAAAGCAGCAAAATCCCACCCTTACACAGTAGAAATCCCTAAATGTCAGATTTTTCTACTCTAATAATTTCGCTCCTAGTACTTCTAGACTTTGGTATTCCCCTTTGGGTTCTTGTTTCCCTGACTGTAACCACCTACCATATTTCAAGTGTAATGTAAAGAGAAATCTTGCTGCTCAACTCCCTACATAGTACCCCTACACATTATGTCCCAGATAGTAGCCCCTACATCAAAGTGGCACTGTGCCTTCTATGGAGTAAAAATGCAATAAAAAATGGAGTGAGTACAGATTAATACTCATAATATATTTGCAATTTGGTGTTGAAAAACAAATGCGATCGGTTTTGACTTTCTTTCATTTAGAATCCCAAGAAAAAAAATTGCCAGCGGGATATCACTGATATCAACTGGAGCGAGAACAGCTATTGGATAATAAATAATAAGACATTACCGTTTTTCTAGTGTTCAATATTGCGATGTTTATCTCCCGTCTCTTTTCTAACGAATGACCTTTCTCTTTGATATTTCAAAAGGTTTCCTTTGTTCGCTTGTAAACATTACGAATTCTCTTAGAACTGATTGATAAAAGTAATTGATTTATTGTTGCCGTTTTATCCGTTCTTTGTTAAAATGTGGAAGCCAAAATTTTCTACAAGAACCAACATTTTTAAGATGCGTCAATTTTAAGTGCACGTTTACTGATGGAAAGGCAAGTCCCAATTTAAGCGTGTCCGACCGACCGACGAAAATGGTATTTTAAACTTGATCGCAAATAAGCGAGCGAAATGTCATAGCTTTTACTTAATGATGCTTGGAAATATCTAACATAAAAACTACTATGTTTACAATAGAATTTTCTTTTAAAACTAATGAGTAGGTAATGTCAGTGCTATGTAATTTCAGTTTGACGGACAAGCGTGTATTCTATTTAATAGACGAGAATCGCACGGTTCTAAATGTTTTAGATACGGATTGGTTCATCGGACTACTCTTCTCACCTTACACGACCCGTAGCGCAGTGGTTAGTGTACGTGAAAAAATCAATTTTGAAAGTGATATTCTCCTGAAGGTTGGAACTTCAATTGTCAGTGTGAGCAACCGAAGAATACAATTACTAATTTCTTAGGACCTCTATCCAGCCATGACTGACAATAAAAGAGCATGCTATCACGTGAAGTAAATAAAAGGCCCCGTTCGAAATTCTGTCCAAATACCCGAGATCGACAGAAACATTCCAAAGTTCAGCAAGATACACCTGAAGAAGGTCGGAGGTTATATCGACCAAAACGTTGTGAAAATAGCCGATGAATCCAAATAATACGGACGATAATTGTAGAACTATACAAACGCTGTTAAAAACTTGAGTTTGACACAACAACAAAAAAAAACTATTAAATATGTGTGTTGGATTGTCCAACAAATAGCATTGATATTTTAAACCAAAGCGTAACAGACAAAATTAATATTTAAAATTTACATATAAAAGAATATCAAAATCGAATCTTAAACTTAAAAATGGTAAACCAACAAAAACCTAGTTAAAACATAAGTATGGCGGACTAACAAATTCCTATTCAAATCTTAAGCATAACGGACAAACAGATTTAATGTATATAACCGTTAAGCCTCATTTAATAAAAAAAAATCATATTTTAAACATTACTATGACAGACAAATGAAATTCAATTGGAAACTAAAATATTACAGACTAAGAAAATCTTATTTAAAGCGTAAGCAGGGCCGACCAATGGGAATCTTATTTAAACTTTAAGTACAAATCACCCGCAAAATTATATTCAAAACTTAAGTGAAACAAAACAAACAAACCAAATCTATAAAATTATAAAACTTGATAGAGTTCAAAATAGACTTCGTAGCCTCGTAGATGTCCTTTTCTCTTCCTTGCAACCTCTATCTCACAGAAGAGATGTTGCGAGTTTGTCTCTGATGTATCGTTATTTTCATGGAAATTGTTCGACTGAGCTTCAATCTATGGTCCCCCCTCGCTAAACTTTCTCAAGTAACACTCGTCTAGCTGTAAACACTATCAATAATTCCCCCACTCTTTATCTGTGCCTAAACCTAAACGTAGATTCCATGAACAAAGCTTCTTTCTTAGAACTGCACGCCTGTGGAATTGTCTTCAGTTTTCCTGCTTTCCGGCTGACTACAATATGGTTGTCTTCAAGTCTAACATAAATAAGTTCTTGATGAGCCGTTCCATATAAGTTATCAAATTAACCAAATTTTCATTACTAATGATTATTATATTGTCCAATTTCTACTGTACACTCTTTAACCCTTATCCTTGAGTGGCTTCTTGGCCTTGATAATGTGGTGATGCCTATATATATAAAAAAAGATCGTCTAACTGTCTGAACATTCTTTTTCTTGCTTGCGTGAATCATCTTGTCTTCGACGATCCTATTTTTTCAAAAAGGGAGACTATCATTTATGTATGATTACTATTTCCTGATAATTTCAGTGTTATGTGAACAGTATGTTAAGAATGTATCGGTTAAATATTAACAGACACATACATACATAATCTACTGTTTTATTTATTCATTATTCACTTTCAATTTATTCATATAATAACTGAATATCTGATTATTTAAACGAGCCGGACGTCTGTACGTTCAGTTTTGTTATATTAATAACTATGAAAATAAAGATTCAACACATCAAACTTGAGAGAAAAATTATTAATTTAGTTGAAAAGTGTGCGTTCGAAGTTTTATTTCGACATCGTTTTAGGTTCTGGCAAAACGTGTGAAATTAAGCAAGAAAAAAATCATTTCAAGTATTTGAATTTAGAAACTTGCCTAAGTAAAATGGTCGCTTCATGCTCACGCGCATCATTATTTTCTTAAAATGCATGAGCAAGGAGAGCCTCTTGACTTGCTCCTAAAGAGCGGGATGCGTTCCTGCCATTATTGAAATCAGTTTCGATCAATCGGAGACATAAAAATGGAAAAAAATAATAATATATTGCTTGAATAATTGACTATGAATTATATAATGCAAGAATTTGAAAATAACCAGAAGAGGTTCTTCAAGAATGCGTCCATGCAACTCATGACGCGGCGATGTCTGTCGGTTAGAATGTTCGTTTTTCATAAGTCTTTGCAAAAGCAATATTTTTTTCAAAGAAATCACCACTTATCAATGCCTATAGAACATTCGAGGATAAGCCTTAATGAGTTCACTTTGGTCACTGAGAAAAATACGTAATGATCAGTTATAATAGAAATTGCGTAGAATCTGATTAGTTAAAGAAACGTCTGAGCAAGTATTTGTTTACATTTGGACTCCAAGACGACTATATTGTTGTGAGCTGGAAAGCAGAGCCGAAATACAGAGTTCAACTGGTTGAAAGTTCTAACAAGGGAACTGATCAGTGAATTTGCGTTTATATTAAGGCATAGACAAGACTTGAGGGAATCTAATTTTAAATATATCAGCATGTACACTTTTACTTTTCCATCCTTAGATTTTTCACGCTTAATATTTAAATGCTATTCAGATTTGACGTGCAATTTGTGAATAGCAGTACCATTGGTCTGTTAGTTTTAACTTCAGTTTTTAACCCTTTTCTCTCTTAATAAAGACTTTTTTTATTGCCGTCTCACCCAAAACAAAACACAGTATCACTCGGCATAATCACGTTGTCACACCGGTTCCCGCTGGATCACCGATGTTAAGCAACGTTGAACCTGGTCAGTACTAAATGGGTGCCCATTTGGGACTTTCAGGTGTTGTATGTGCTCTCCGCTTATCTCGGCATTGTTTCCAGTCGTACTGGTCTTCTCCTTGCCACTGGACTCAAACAATGCCGATTCAGGAGAAGTGTGGTTGGTGATTGCGCAACCCTTGCATCACAATTACACGCGCCACTGCCCCTAAGGGGTATCCTTTGTCTTTCAAGACTGAACGGAAGCATGGATCACTCGGATGTGGAGGGCTACAATTTGGGACATAATTTGCAGGGATGCTAAATAGAAAGTTGAGCACCCGGCGATGTGTAGGTTAGTACGGTAAGCGATCAGAAACCTAGGATGGGGGATTCAAAAGTCTAGATGCTCGGAGGGAAGTAACTGTTACAGTAAAAGGCTTTCCAGTATCTATGGATATTTTCGGGTAGGGTTGGAGTTTTGCTGTCTGTCGTTTTTGTTATGGGTATTTTCGTCGATGGGCTACAAGGGCTTGTAGTTCGTCGGAGCACATTTCTATTTAAACACTAGTTAAATAGGCACAACGATGCAACATTTCGTCGATAGGGCAGGTGTTGAAGTTTGGTTGACATAGCGGGATCTATCAGGTTGGCGAGTATTTAAAACCTTGTCTAGGAGATAAATGCTAATAATAGATGCATCAGACAAAATTTGGCAATAGTACTCCATGCATGGTCGGATAATGGCCTTGGAGAAGTACAGGATATTCTCAGGCGTAAGTAACATTATAACACGATAGAGAGATTCAACTTTCTTCACAGCAATATTTGCAATGCTCTCAATGTATCTGTTTTAATTCATGCTACCTGTTAACGTAAATCCGAGTAGTTTGAACGAAGACATGACTATCAGTGGTTGAAAAGGTTTTATTCCTTTTGATTTTTCATTTACGTAATATCGTTATATATAATTTATTACTTTATTTTTTCAGCATTTACTTTAGTAGCATTTTCTCTGATCTGTCATGATTACGGCTTTGACAAGAGCATATTTTTTTTTATTGTTTTCACTCTAGAGTATATATCCGACACAGTAAGACTCAGTTAATCAACCGAGAACCACATCACTCTGTATAAAAACATATAACATATTAACTGATATATACTCGAGAGTCAAAACAATGCATAGAATATTCTGCTGTTACGTCCCTAGTTATGATTAAGTTTAAAATGGATATTTTATTAGATTGCCGGTTGTATTTTCATGTAATATTTTGTTTAATCAGTCACCCGTAAGTTTTATATCTCCATTATCAATAGTCTTAAATGATTCAGTTGAAATAAGCAACCATTTTGTTTGCCACGCTTATGTTTGCTAAACATCCGTATTTGTATTTTCACTTTTCACTTTTAAATAGTATTTTTATTGCTTACATTAATTACTTTTTCAAACAGAATCGTCGTTATTCTGACACGTTTACAGAAGCATACTCGCTTTTATGTCACTTTTAAACTTAAAATATCATTTTCACTGCGAAAATTTAATCTGCGTATCCGATTTTAAATGGGTTACCTTGCGTTAGGCTGTCAAGCTCTCATTAAAAATATCAGTTTTTCGTTTGTTACTTTTATGTTTCAAACAATATCTTCAGTTTGTCTTTCAAGTTTGTTTTAAAATGTCGTTTTCGTTAGTGTCTTATGCTTAACATTAAAATATTATTTTTGATGGTCTGTCATGTTACAGATTGTAATGCCATGTTCATTAGATTGTTATACTCAAATTGAATGGAAATTTTCGTTCTTAAACGTCGACATTGAACTATCAATTTTTTTATTGCCTGCAATGCTTATTATTAAAATAGCAATTTATTTTATCTGTCATATTTAATCGAAATATCATTTTTCATGGTCTGTCAAAATTAAAATTTAAATAACATTTACATGCGTTTTGAAATAGCATTTTTGTTCATTTGCCACGCGTAAGATTTTAGTTGGTATAGAATTTATTCTATTGAAAAGTTAATTATTTTGGGTCCACCAAGCTTAAGTTTGACATATGTGTTCGTTTTTTATGTCGTATTAAAGATCTAAATACCATTTCGATGGTATACCATACTTACGATTGTAATATAATTATTGTTAGTATGTTATTAGGTTGGCGCAAAATAATGTCGTTATTTTACGTTAATATGTCTGATAAAAAAACGACATTATTTTTATACCAACCTAATACAAATAAAATTGAAATAACAGTTTTGTTTGTCTGTCACGATTGAAATAACGTTTTAATTATTAGATTCGTTGTTTGAATGGATGTAACTCAGGAATATCCATTCTTGCCTTTACAAAACCAATTTTAATCAGACATGTGTCAATTGATGATACGTGACTTAATCCGGCAAAGCAGAATATATGTAACAGAAAACACAAAACAATTCTCAATACTTCCGGAAATGTACGATTGATTATTTTTCCTTAATTAATTCATAACTTTTATAAGCGTATCCCTTGAGTACACAAAAACGTTCAAAACATGTGACATGTGCGATAATTAACGTTTGTCATCCAAAATTCGATATTCTACTCTAACAAGTGTCGATTGATTTTCAGTCATTTACTGTCTTAATGAATATCTTAAAGACAGGAAAAAATATATTTGGGGAAATATGGCAGTAAGTGTGTACAAAATGCAACATGAAAATTTAATCCGTTGCCAATGTCGCTGGAAGAATGGTGGAGTCAGTCTATCGCCCCAGTGGATATCTCGCTGCTGATGAAATTCTCTACCTGTATAAGAGTCAAGTATGCCCAAGGATGCTGTTGCCATATCTAGCCAGAAGCTGCTAGAAGCAACTGATCCTGTCTTGACAGAGTTCAAAATACAGTTCATAGCCTAGTAGGGAATGCTCTTTTCTCTTTCCTGCAACCGCTTTTCAACATTGCGAGCTTGTCTCTTAATTATCGTTATTTTCCGGGAAAATGCTCATCTGATATACAAACTATGGCGCTACCTTGCCAAAATTTCACGAAAAAGACTCATCTAGCTAAGACTACTATCAATAATTTCCCCTACTGATTATTTGTGCCTAAACCTAAATATAGATTTAATTTCTTTCTTAATACTGCACAACTGTGGAATACTCTTCAACTTACTAAAATGTCGCCGTCACTAAGTTCTTGATGAGCCGCCCCTTAACTAATCCAGTTACCAAATTTCCACTACTAACGATTACTACGATATTGTCCCATTGACTACCGTACACTCATTAAATATTATCCTCGAGTGGCCTCCGTGCCTTGCAAAGCGGTGACTCCTTTGTAAAAATAAGAGAAAATGTTTTAAATGCAGTCCATAAAAAAAGCTCATGTAACAATTTGCAAAGAGACCTAACGTTGCCCAGTATAAAATGATGACCAACAAAGGTTTCGCCCTTTTAGATTTTTGTTGCCATCGAAATCAATGAAATCGATCATTTTTTAATCAAATCGATTGATTCCTTGCTCTAGTTGGGAACCCATCCCAATGTACCGTGGTGGAAGCTTCACGTGCCTTCACGCGGTAAATTAGTGAACAATATATTGAAAGCCTATATTACACTGTAGAGAACATGATGTTGGGTTTATAAAATTATTATTTATATATAATGGCGTACATCTTAGCTTAAAATGTAAAAGTCACGTATCATGGTTCAATTGTGCTCTAAAAAGCATTCATATCGAACGCACTACTGTTATATAAGAAAGAGGCTGATTTAAATGCCTGGTTTTATTGCTTTTCTGGTATTTATGACTTGAATTTGAATTTATAAAGCGCCCCTGTCATATCAAAGAACCTAATATTGAGTTTATATATGTAAGCCGCCTCATCTTGTATATATATATATATATATATATATATATATATATATATATATATATATATATGATGATTTCTGCATCTTTCCAGATGATTGCCGTCACATTCAGTTCTCCACCTCATGTCGTCTATGTCATCTCAGTTGACTCTGCACTCCCACCGCAGATTTGCACATCTTGAAGCAGATGTGACATACAAATTGAGCAATTTCCATCGAGTTGACTTCTTCTGGAGGTTGAAGGGTATTCCTATGAACAATCACATGTCTTCTCAAACCAGCAGTAGACGTGCAAACTTTGCCACATGTTAAACAGATCGTTTGGTTCGGACTAATAGGTGCAAAGTTGATCTGAACAGGAGTTTTGTGCGACTTAAGGTGGTTGACGTAGCCAGCTTTTGACAAAAGAACTTGTTCACAAGTGTGGCATTTATAGGAGCTCCTTCTACCCCGCTAATGTCATTTACCCATGACTGGGACTTAGGGAGCACACACTGCTGGGTCATGAATGCCGTAGTCAACAGGGCCTAAGCTCCTCTGGAGGTTTCTGTCAGGGTTACCTCACTTTTAACCTTTGGTTCAAAAACCTTATTCCACAAGGAAGTAAGGATTCAATTTTCTGGCGCTGAACACTCGCAATTCACCAGAGCCCTGTTAGCGTAGCAGAATTCACGACGTGCACGTGGGGATGATTAAATTGGAAGAAGCTATATGTGACGCTAGATAATCTGTGTGCTTTTAACACACGCCCATACCAATCCTTGAGCTCTCTCTCTCTCTCTTTCTCGCTCTCTCTCTTCCTGTATATATATATATATATATATATATATATATATATATATATATATATATATATATAGAGAGAGAGAGAGAGAGAGAGAGAGAGAGAGAGAGAGAGAGAAAAGGGGCACATTTCTAAAAAAGTGACCAATTTTTTTATCTGTCCTGTTTCCTAAATTTGTACAAGAACTAAAACTTGATTAAAAGATGGCATAACTAAAACAAAACATAATTGCAGTTACACTTCCTTTTTTTCAGATTTTTGTAATCATGCCCATATTTCTTTTATTTATTTATTTATTTATTTTTTTGAAAAGTTGATGAGTTCCTAATCTTCTTATGAGTCAGGGCAGAATAAATTAACATCTTACATAAAAATCACATGAATAGTTTTGCGCTACGAAACAGGTGCTGTCTAGAATGTAACATTTTAACATGCTGAAAGAAATAAACGGTAAGCTGGACAACTTCTGTAAATTTAAAATATTTATTTGGATATGTTCTGTTTCAAAAATTAAAGGATTGGTCAAATATAATTGAACAAGTGAAGTATGCATGGCCCCCCCCGAGTGCACAGTGAATGGGGCATAAAAAGTACTAAGTTCAGCATTGCTCCCCCACTTTTAGCACCCAAAGTCCCTAGGGGACGTCAAATCCTAGTGAAAATGAACAAACGGTGCAGTTTTATGCCTTAACGTATGTAAATTTTAGTTCTGCATCATGCAAAAATTACATGTCTAAGTCATTTGCCGCCCCCCACCATTTAGCCCCCAAAGTTCCCAAGGCCTTAACATATTTAAATTTGAGTTCAGCACCAGGCAAAACTGCTAAATAGACATACACAGAAAAATTTGGACAAATATGGTAAACTAGTCCCACAAATAAAGTGTTTTTAATAAGCCTATAATAGCCACTGGGACACACCCAAGAACTATCGCGAAGTATAGACAAACAAAATTATATAGAAATCAGTTAGTTACAACTTTTCAGAAAGTTTTATAAAAATCCAAGTCATTAATTTTGTTTTATTAAGCAAAAAAGTGTCAATTTTACCTATTTTTACCCGAAAGGAATCCCTAGGGGGGCAACCACAGTTTTCCCGGAAAATCCGTTCTGTTAAATTTTTTACTCATATCATGTTTAATGTTTGTACAAAATTTCCAAAAATTCCAAGGTGTAGTTATTGACACAAGTGCGGACAGACGAACGGACGAACACACAATGGTGAATTTACAACCAAACTAAAATAAATCTGACGACTTTTTTTTTGTTTTATGCAAAAGGCATTTATAGCTATTACTTTCCAAACAATGCCTGCTTTTTATATTTCAAATTGTTTGTTTCGTTTGCCATGAGATTAACAAAACCAGGTCGTCTCTACACCAGCTTTAAAGTCTCTCGCTGTAACTGGGGGGGGCACGCGTTTATCTCACCTGGTAATTAGGTGCCCACTGGCAGACCCCAGGTGTAGTAGTAAGACTCAGTGCCGGCCTATAAATTCAAATAGACCCAGGCTTGGCTTCAGAAGGCGTAATACAACTTCGCACCCTTCTCTCACGGCATCTCCTCCTTCACAGAAAACATCACCAACATGACCTCCCACAACACCAAATCCAGCCTGATCGCCGCAATCCGCCGAGTATTTGCCGAGCTCCCGCCGGCTTTTGTGGAAAAAGGCATGCTCCCAGTTTCAGACCCTTATCGAGGCGATGATTGAAGCTGAAGGCGGCTACATTGAATAGATATCAGCTCTACTACGCCATCATTTCTTGTCTTCAACTATATACGTCCATCTTTTACGACTAGCACTTTGCTTCACTCGATCATTTGGTGTCCTTTCCTTCCTTTTCTTATCGCACAAGCCCGCGCACACTTCCTAATTTGCATATGTACTTTTATCGGCTACTGCTGCTTATATCTTAGCAAGCTAACTTTTTTACTGCTCGTTCTGATATTTTCTTCACACGACCATACGCGCTCGGTTACATTACACCTAGCAGCTGTTTTCTTTTTTAAATTTATAACGACCGGATAATTTGTACAGAATATCACCCTATAAAATACAAAAAAATAATAACATATCCGCATATCTAACTTTACTCAATGAGAAAAAGCATACAAATAAATACACACTGTTCCTTATTATAAAGCGGAAGATAATATCTAGCATGAAAATGTTTAATTATATAAAATATGTCCTTCTGTTACAATGAAATTTGTCTGTTTCTAATTGTTATTTTCTTTTGTTAGAGTTTCAAGATGGCGTCTTGCTCGATTTATTAGTTTCGATTTATCAGTTCGGCGAAGAGTGTTTTGTACTTTTATCACGACTTTCTGTCTCTTTAATTTTACTCCTGTATCATTGTTTTTCCCTATTATGCTATCCGCGAGAAACACCCACTTAAAAGATATAGATTATTTCCTTCATCTGTGACTTGAAATGTCCGATTTTCATAATTAACTATGTGTAAGGATATATGTGTCTAATATTTTACGTCTAGATATACCCTCTCTCTGTATGCTGTATCGCCTCCCCCCTATACTTTATATCTATTCCTTACAGTCTTTCTCTATGTTCATTTTCAGTTATCGACCATTGAAATTATCTCTCTCTCTCTTCTTCGTGAAAACTAATGTAAAATTTTGTTTTCATCTGGTTCGTATCTCATCAATGGACTAGAATACAGACACACACACACGACCGCACACACACACCCACACACCCACCCACACACACACACACACACACACACACACACACACACACACACACACACACACACACACACATATATATGTGTGTATATATATGGCGTAGTAGAGCTGATATCTATTCAATGTAGTCGCCTGTATGTATATAGATAGATATATTTTTATATATATATGATTGCTAATTCTTGAGAGGAGTTTGCCATTTATTCAGTTAAGTGTTGTGCACCTGTGTGCATGTGATTGATTTTTGGTACTCCTGCAGTATTTTACCCACCGATTTCACGATCTTAGCCGAGCGTTGACGAACGCTTTCGGCGTTAACGCCGACGAAAGCCGAGAATTCGGAGCTACGGTGCAAGAACTCTAAAAGTATGTGAATAGCAACAATATTACAAGGAAAAGATATTACACACACACAACAAAATGGATAAAATTAATACAAAAAATTTGGATAAAATAAATCACAAACACTTACCGTAAGTTTTTTTAAAGTAAAATAAATTTATTTTGTTGAATATTATTTTTTTTTGGTTCATTTTGTTTTCCAATAGCTTTTTTTTTGGGGGGGGCGGGGTAAGCAACAGTAATAAACACTTCAATGTTTTTTTTTGTTTGTTTTTAACAAAACGTTATTAAACAGTAACAACAATGTTTTTTTTTTCAGTAATGTTTGTAGGGGGGACAACAATTACTGTTTATCTTTAGTTCCGACTGGAAGATTTTCTACTGACTGTAGAGGCAAAGTAGGGAGCAAAGGGTTTTCAGAGGATGTGGAAAGAAGCTCCTTCCCAACCGGGTAGCCTTCCGCGATTTGATTTATTATGGAGACAAAAGGGTTGTATTCAAATTTTTGTCTTCACATAAATTCGCATAAATATGTTTCCAACAACTCCCGGTTTTTTAAAATTAAATAGCTGAAATGAAAGGCTGTGTATTTTTACTTTGAACAATAAAATAACTGAAATGAAACGCTATGTGTGTAATTTCAATGAAAATTATTCGTCTGCTGCGCGTTCGTTTGAAGCGCCCTGATTGGCTGATAGAGTATCGTACCGCTCGCCATGTTCCGGCGTTTTCCGACGGATGTCGATCAACGCTCGGCTAAGATCGTGAAATCGGTGGGTAAAATACTGCATGTGATTGATTTTTTTAATCCAGCTTTAGCCTACATAAAAGTACACATATGTGACATACCAGTCATCATAGGAGCAACTGGGCTTATGAAAAAGAACTTTAAAAAGTACATAGCAAGTATACCCGGTGAACCAAGTGCAAGCGAAATACAAACGATTGCACTGAAAGGGACGGCTAGAATCCTGAAAAGATCTCTTGGTTGGACTCACTAAATAGGGGTACAAGTCAGACATCTGGTTGGATGTCCAACCCCCTAGAAGAAAAAGTTTAAGAAAAATGAAAAAAAAAAAAGGGACATAAAAAACTTTTCTTTTTTGTACAAGTGGTCGCATGATAATATTGTGACTCCTCGAATGTCGTGCCAGCCCACCTAGAGATTTGACGATTAGACCACAAATATGCCAAGGTTGCTGGATGTTCTGTAAATGAGTCCTCATAAGACTGTCGTTCCTGTCAGTGATTGTGTGATTTCAGATGATTTACAAAATCAGTTTTTGTACAAAAGGTGTCCGCCACATGCAGTTCACTTCAGTTTCTGTTGTGATTTCTCTGACATCATTTTTCTGCCCTGTTTTATGAAAACACGCTTTAAGACATCAATGATCTGTAACACTATGAATCAGTTACTTTAAAAAAAAAAGTTTCTTTCTTTGGGGATTGTAACGCTGGGTATGTGGCAGCCAAACCAGCTGCCAACATGCCCTTATTTTTATTGAAACCAACCGAGAGCTCTTTTTATTATCCTCATTGTTATCTTAAGTGCAATTGTCTGGATATCTTTTTGCATTTGGTTCACTAGGAATATTAGTTAGGTAGGACTGTTACATGAAAAGGTGACAGCCCTTTTCATGTAAGTATAAAAATAGGGAATTAGTTAAATGTAAATATGAAATAGAATAGACGAAATTCGAACCTCGTAATTCAGCTTTAGAAATAGATTACGAGAGAATTAGAAAATAGAATGTAAAAAACAAACCATTGCTTAGCTTAGAGATAAAAGAGTTTTAAGAAAAGGAATATGCATTTGTAAATTCTGTTATGAAATTGAATTGAGGAATGCAACTATAGGATAATTAAATAAACATGTTTTTAACATATTGGAAATATAGGTTACTGGAAATATAAACAAAGGAAAATGTTTTGGATACGCATTTTCAGAACACGTTAAAGAAGACATATGTTTTAACATGGGTATGACGTCATGGAAAATAGGAAGTTCTCGATATAGTTAGAAACTTTAGAGTTAAGCAGGAAGATCTGAGGACGAGAGACAACAGTCTGAAGTCCAGAGATGGACAGTCGAACGTCTGGAAGCGAGACGGACACCTTTGAAACATAGAATGTAAAACTTTGAATTCCTGACTAAGAAAACCACCGACCGGTCCATGGAAATAAACGCATCATGTGTTTTTATAAACGTCGTCTTTGTGTTGTAATTCTACCAAAAGGTAAAGCAAAATTGCCATTATATGTCTTATATATCCTGTTTTTTTAAAATGTCTTCACATACACAATGTCTCTACCTCTCATATCTACAAGGTGAACACTAAGACTGTCTCAACACTGTCTCCTCACTCTAAGAGTTTCTACTAAACTTCTAAGTATGAACATTTTATATATATATGAATCTCTTCATAACACGAACACAGAACGCAACATCTCTCTTAATAAGACTCTCTAAGACTCACTTTTAATAAGACTTCATAACAACGAACAATAATAATAATAATAATAATGAAACCTCTATATAACAGGTTCTTCTTCATAAGCCCTGTGGCACCTATAATAAAGGGCATGATATATATCTCTCTGAGATTCCACTTTCTTTTCATATCATACATGAGACCTTGATATTTGGTCTGTTTCTCCCTTTCAGCTCTGTTCAGACCTCCATCATTAGGGGCACTCACTTCAACAAAGGTTGCAACTCTAGTGTGATCGCCCAAATGTTGCGATAACCGTCCTGAGAATTGCAGTCAGTTGTCAGTATTCTAGCAAACAATAAAACTCATTCTGCTGGGTTTCATCCTCTCCGTTGTTATTCATCTCAGATCATAACGCCAACAGTATTGAAGGGGGTGGTAGTGTTTCTTGTTTTCTTCCAACCAACCCCCGTCTGTAATGTTCTAGAAAATAAAATCGTGACAGACACCTTTTATAGAGCTGTCCATTCCTCGAGGTTATTTCGTCCTGCGTGGTTCTGACTGAGAAAAATGGCAGACCTTTACTTGATATTTCAAACAGATTAACAACATGCAACACAATTGTAATATATAATAAACTTTTTACAAGAAATATTCACAATATATATCAATATTAACAATTAAAAACTCATAACCATTAAACCTTTAAAACAAAAGCTAATTAAACTTGGCTAGTCTTAGCTAGTGCTGGGGAAGATGGAGTGAACCATGTTTTACGGAGACTAAAATATAGTGCTCACTCCACGCTGTCGCCTACGAAAAGAGAATGAGTTCTAACGAATTGCATTATTTCTTTCCTTTCCTCTGTATCTTTCCGCGAGTCACTAAATAAGCTCCCGGCGATGGGGGGGCAGTAACGACAAGTGGCGCTTACATCATATAGTGTCACATTTTTCCCTATCCACTCTGAAATTTATGAGCATTCCTAAATTTCAGAACTCCTAATATTTCTGTGGATTGTACATGAGTCAGCCGTCTGCGATCAATGTTCTAATGCTCATTGATTCCATCAAGAACTCCACAAAGTAATTCTTTTTTAGACAGGTTACTCTGATCGGCTGGTACATTGCTTCCTATACCAGAAAGGGTAATCATCCTTGCCCTTCATCAAGGCAGAAAAATAAGGACAACCACCTCCTACCAGAAACTACTTAACGAAAACGGGTCCTATTATGATTTTATTCGCTAGATTTACGCCTTGTTGCTACCAGTAATTTTTTGGTCTTTTATCATAGCATTAGCAGTTGGATTACACCAGTTTAGTGTCCACCAGATGTATTTTGCTTCAATTTATTTTGTAACAGACAAAAAAACAAAACAAAACAAAAAACAACTATTACCACTCGAATAACGCCCCTTTCAGCAACCAGTCTAGTTTATTTAAATTCGGCCGGAGTTACGTGGCTTCATCTCGGGTGAGATGATCAGGCCGACCTCTACGCATTTTGTAAGGTCTCGGTACAGATCACCCTCACGACTCCTTTCAATTTAGGTGGGGCGTTGTTCGCTGGATTTATGTTTCTTAGCTACCAATATTTCGAGCTTCTAATCTTATATAGTACAAATTATTGTTTAAATTACGTCATCAGACAACAAGTTCAATGCGGATTAACTTAATTTAATTAGCATTACTATAGAAAGGCGTTCATCGAAAAACGACCGGCAGAAACTACCAACCACGAAGTATTTCATATTTGTCAAGTTTTATTCTTATTATCTATATATTATTACGATAGCGTGTGTGTTCTTTTGCGTGTCACGCTTACATCCGGGTGGTTTAATTGGTATGTTCTTGTATTTCTTGTCATAAATACTTTTACCAAACATTCAAGTTTTGATTTTGGTTTCGACTATAACTGTTTGCACTGAAATTATCTATTTTTTTATAAACAATTTTATCCAGAGTTCTTCATTTGGTTTCGGTTTCGATTACGGCTGAAGGTACTCAAGTTATATATATATTTTTTTTTTCATGAGTTTTATTTCGATTTCGATTCAAGCACCCAAGTTATATGGATATATTTTTTGCTATTTTTTAAATCGAAACTTTATAATATATAAAAAGCGATAGAACATTAACTCTATAATATATACAAAATCTGCAAGCATTAAAATATCATATTTAAGCGTACTTTACCAGCGGGCTTTGCCGGGCGTTCGTGCTAGAGTAGATTAATTTTTCCATTTTTCACAAAAAACTACACTAATATCAGAGCGTCTCCAATTACACTGAACATCTATAGAATGCCAACATCAATGATCCTCCTGTGTAATTTCCACAGGTCCCACTAGTCATTATTAATACAATTAATAGTTAGTAAGGGATTAATTAAATCAATTCAGTTAGTTAGAATAACCAATTAAGGTAATTTTTTTAACACACTAAGCTAATGAAGTAGTATGTTAACAATTTCTTTTTCAAAAAAGCATAAAAAATCATTGCAGTGCATTTTGTTTATAATTACTTTTTTTCTATAAAATTTAGAAAATACTTTTAAAGCTATTCAATTCATAATTAACTTTTTCTTACGAATTAGAGAACATTTCAAAGTATTTGCTTTCTAATAAAAATATTCATCTTCCCAAAGATCATAAAAAATTCATTCGAATCAATTTACATTCTTTCATGAAATTTAGGAAAAAATATTTCGATAATGTCAGATCTCCATTAAATTCAAATCAATCCTCAATCTCTATATAGAAAACAACTATTTGGAGAACAGTTATTTCTCAATAGCTTTTTTGTTAATATCACAGTGCAACTCCTGTTCTCGTGCTACGCTTAACATATTTTGTCTTCGTTCAACGAAGAAGAAATCGTAGACTGAGGAACTTTTCTTGGTTCCTCTCTATGGATAATTCAAAATCAGAATCAATTAAATTTCTCAGAAATACTCTTCAATCAAAAGTTCAGGAACCCTTATAATTCGGTTTAATTTCAAATAAAGTTTTCAATAAAGAATTTGTTCAAACAATTTTCCTTGAAAATTATTCAAAATTCGAGAAAATTTCAAGTGTTAGTCAAATGAGTTTTTCTTCAGAAATCATTAAAAATACAGAAAACATTTAATGTAACATATTCACAAATAATTTCTTTAAAAAAAGATTAAAACCATGTAACATCTAAAGCATTATCATCGAACAATTTTTCTTTTAAAAATTATCAAAAATTTAAGAAAATATTTTAAGCATCTTACTCTTTTTTTTTTTTTTTTGACAAATTATTAAACATCTACCCATTTAAGAACACAGGAGAATTTGCAGGGCCAGCAGCACTGAAAAAGAAAAGACTCTTCACCAAATAACACTCCCAGAACCAGCAAACCTGGCATACGACTCCATACATGGACCAGTATCGAAAAGATCGGAAAATTTCTCGGTGGTCATCCGAACTACACCCGAAAGGATTTGCCCGATCAACTAACAGCCCAGTATGGCGGGCTCACAGTTGCTGCCGATGCTGCCCGGTGTCTAACAATCATAAAACAATATCGAGGAGAGGCACCCGGACACCAAGGGAATGGATCGGTCAAGAAAACTCGGTAAAACAGAGAGACCCGAAGAAACAACCCCCGACCATGGCTAAGGAACGAAGTGCACAGCTAAAACCAAGAGGATGACCGACAGAGGCACCAACCGACACCGGACCAGAAGCTCCACCCATCAAAACGAAAAATTATTAAAAAGTGATAGTGATGCTGTAACGAGTATAAATAAAGAGTTGACCCACTCACAAATACCAGCTTTATTTTTGATATGATTCCCCGATCTGACCACACACGTTTCTCTAGTTTGGCTATTCGGTTATATATCTCAGCATCAATCGTACAGTCCTTACTCAGCGTACGACGCAGATATTCAAAATTGTACGTGCCATTAAACTTCTAACCATCAACCAATACAGAACATATGATTTCTTGTGGCTGATGGTAAGTCCAAAAGCTATGATAATTTTTCCATAATCATCTGCGTGTCTGCTTGTTAATGTGAAACAAGGTCTGCATCATCTGCATAGAAATATTCAAAAACAAGGTTCTGAAAAGCTTTCGCCTTTGTGTTGAGACGTCTAAGGTTAAAAAGTTTACCTGATGTGCAAACGGAAACTTCATTCTATTAACGTTATTGTTAAAAACATGCACCAGAATCACAGCAAAACATATATGGAAAATAATGTAGGAGGAAGTATATCACCTTGTTTCATATCGTTTTCAACTGAAATTGGATCAGATAGAGATCCATTAAAGTTCACTCGAACTTTCATATCATAGTGTAACAACTCCACAACACTAGTAGGACAACCTAATTTCCTAAGAATTTTTAGAGAGCATTGCGATGTTACACTGCCGACTGTCAATGCGGCAGTTGTAGGTTCGATCCACGGGTGGGAAAGGTGTATGTCTAACCGAACTGATGAGTTGTGGAACAATGAAATAGAACTGTATGTGGATGACAAGTAACCCCCCTCTTTGGGCTGAGAAGGTTGTAAATATATTTTCACCCGATATATATAATTTTGCGTTCATTCACACTGTGGAAGATCGAAGGATCGGTCGAAAATATGTGCTTTTGAAGAAAACATTCTTGTTTTTTTTTTCAAAAAGACTTCTTGTATTCCTACACGTCCACCCACAGGAAATAAATACAGAAAAGATATAAACATTTATCTATTTTTCCTAATGATTTTTTTAATTCATGTATATATATATATATATATATATATATATATATATATATATATATATATATATATATATATATATATATATATATATATATATATATATATCGCAATGGACTCTAAAAAATTCTTAAGAAAACTAGATTGTCCTAATATTGTTGTGGAGTTGCTTCAGCAGTTACACTGCCGACTCTGGATGCGACAGTTGTAGGTTCGATCCACGGCTGGGGAAATATATATGCATAACCGCACTGATGAGTTGTGATACAACGAAACAGTACGGTATGTGCATGACTATTAAAGCCCGTCCCTCTTTGGGTTGAACACTTTGTAAATATATTTTCACCCGCCGCGTATTTAACTTATTAAGCTAAGCTCACTATTAATTATTTTGTAAATAAGCTGATGGTTATAGCATTGTTGCGACAGGCGGGTGTGGGTGTAATGCCCAGTCGAGGAGATATATTTACGACACAAATTCGTAGCCTGATGGTGAGAATTGCCGACTGTCAATGCAAAGGGTGTAGGTTCAATCCACGGCTGAGGAAACGTGCATGTTTGGCCGCACCGATGAGTTGTGATACAACGAAACAGTTCTGTATGTGGATGGCTATATATGTATATATGTATATGATTTCGCGTTCATATGTACCTTTTGCAAACTATGTTATTTCTATTTCTTAAGATACATAGCTATGTTTTTTTTATTGGAAAAGTAAAAAACGATCTTTTCTTCTTTTTGTGTATTTTCTTTTTTCTTTTTATCTATTTTATATATCTCCTCTCTTTTTACAAATGCATAGCTTCCTCTTCAATTAATTATTATATCTCCCTTATCTTTCTGTTCTCTCCTCCACACTAAACGATATTATTTTCTTGTATACAATCTGCCCGTTGTCCTTCCTGTCACTCTAATCTCTTCCCGACTTCGCTGTTTTATCACATTATATTTATTTTAGCTTCTTTATGAAAAATACGTTTACTTTGTATGACATTTAGGTGCCTTACTAATATTTTCACTTAGTATTTTCTATATTTAATCCTATCACTTTACTTATTTTTTTTTTTTAAGTTTTCATTTTTTCCAATCTTATTAATTTTTAAAATTTTCCCATTCTTTTTAAATTTTACTTATTTTTTATTTTTAATTGCTTTAACTTTTTGTAATCCTAATCTTTTTTTCGTTATACTACTTTATTTCTTTATATTTCATATTTTTATTTCTTGATATTTTATATTTCTTTATATTTTATATTTTTATTTCTTGATATTTTATATTTTTATTTCTGGACATTTTATATTTTTATTTCTTGATATTTTATATTTTTATTTCTTGATATTTTATATTTTTATTTCTTGACATTTCATATTTTTATTTCTTGATATTTTATATTTTTATTTCTTTACATTTCATATTTTTATTTCTTGATATTTTGTATTTCTTTTTCTTGATATTTTAATTTTTTATTTCTTGACATTTTATATTTTTATTTCTTGACATTTTATATTTTTATTTCTTAATATTTTATATTTTTATTTCTTAATATTTTATATTTTTATTTCTTAATATTTTATATTTTTATTTCTTGATATTTTATATTTTTATTTCTTGATATTTTATATTTTTATTTCTTGATATTTTATATTTTTATTTCTTAATATTTCATATTTTTATTTCTTGATATTTTATATTTTTATTTCTTGATATTTTATATTTTTATTTCTTGATATTTTATATTTTTTTTTCTTTACATTTTATATTTTTATTTCTTGATATTTTATATTTTTATGTCTTGACATTTTATATTTCTTTTTCTTTACATTTTATATTTTTATTTCTTGACATTTATATTTTTATTTCTTGATATTTTATATTTTTATTTCTTGATATTTTATATTTCTTTTTCTTTACATTTTATATTTTTATTTCTTGATATTTTATATTTTTATTTCTTGATATTTTATATTTTTATTTCTTAATATTTTATATTTTTATTTCTTGATATTTTATATTTTTATTTCTTGATATTTTATATTTTTATTTCTTGATATTTTATATTTTTATTTCTTGATATTTTATATTTTTATTTCTTAATATTTCATATTTTTATTTCTTGATATTTTATATTTTTATTTCTTGATATTTTATATTTTTATTTCTTGATATTTTATATTTTTATTTCTTGACATTTTATATTTTTATTTCTTGATATTTTATTTTTTTTTTCTTTACATTTTATATTTTTATTTCTTGATATTTTATATTTTTATTTCTTGATATTTTATATTTTTATTTCTTAATATTTTATATTTCTTTTTCTTTACATTTTATATTTTTATTTCTTGAAATTTTATATTTTTATTTCTTGATATTTTATATTTTTATTTCTTGATATTTTATATTTTTATTTCTTGATATTTTATATTTTTATTTCTTGATATTTTATATTTTTATTTCTTGATATTTTATATTTTTATTTCTTGATATTTTATATTTTTATTTCTTGATATTTTATTTTTTTTTTTCTTGATATTTTATATTTTTATTTCTTGATATTTTATATTTTTATGTCTTGATATTTTATATTTTTATTTCTTGATATTTTATATTTTTATGTCTTGATATTTTATATTTTTATTTCTTGATATTTTATATTTTTAGTTCTTGATATTTTATATTTTTATTTCTTGATATTTTATATTTTTATTTCTTGATATTTTATATTTTTATTTCTTAATATTTTATATTTCTTTTTCTTTACATTTTATATTTTTATTTCTTGACATTTTATATTTTTATTTCTTGATATTTTATATTTTTATTTCTTGATATTTTATATTTTTATTTCTTGATATTTTATATTTTTATGTCTTGATATTTTATATTTTAATTTCTTGATATTTTATATTTTTATTTCTTGATATTTTATATTTTTATTTCTTGATATTTTATATTTTTATTTCTTGATATTTTATATTTTTATTTCTTGATATTTTATATTTTTATTTCTTAATATTTTATATTTTTATTTCTTGATATTTTATATTTTTATTTCTTGATATTTTATATTTTTATTTCTTGATATTTTATATTTTTATTTCTTGATATTTTATATTTTTATTTCTTAATATTTTATATTTTTATTTCTTAATATTTTATATTTTTATTTCTTGATATTTTATATTTTTATTTCTTGATATTTTATATTTTTATTTTTAATTTGTTTATAAGTTAAACATTTTCTGATACTGCATTGTACTTATATGCTTTTTTCTGACTTAATGTCGTTTCTATCTAATCTTCCTTCTAATCCCTTATGTTTATAAGAGCTGTACAATTATTCATATATCTTTCATCCGCTATAGTTTCTCGATATTAAAAGTATATCTACAAATACAAAGCATACCAAGCCATATAACACCATTACGTACTACTTGCTGTAACAACTAGCGATGTTAACGGAGCGTTTCTCTTAGAAACGTCTACTAAACGCACAACACAATGGTGGTTTAAGAAATCTCTTGGTGGTGACGAAAGTCTTAAAGATGATGTTGATTTTCTTTTACACTATCACCTCAATGTTTATTTTTAATCGATGTGATCATAATCGATGTGATCATAAGTTCAAATCATAATTACCCATACCTATTTTGTAAACATTTCGTCTGATGAGAGGAGCTATTTTTTGAAAGTCCATGAATTAAGGAACAAACTTAAATAGTTAGCTCTACTCCTTTGTCAAACAAAACATTTCGTTGTAATTATACATGATTAAACTAAAAAAATCCATTTATAATATTGCTTCATCTCGCATATTGAGCTTTCTTTATCTCCTTGGGATCGTATTATAAATAATGATGCTAATATTTATTTTGACTTCATTTTTTACATCATTATACAACCTGTATTCTTATTGTACTTCAGTTACCATGGGGTCCCGATTCCGAATCTCGCTAGATTCAGCCACTCTGATATCGTACACGACGAAACACATGTTAGTGGATGATTATATTTAAATATATATATACATATATATATATATTAAGTAATCTGATTTGCAATTTAAAAATTAAAAAAAAAAATTTTAAATTTAAAAATCAAATTTTAAATTAAAAAATTTTTTTTTTTAATTTTTAAATTGTAAATCACATTACTTAATATTGAATTAGCTCTAGGACATTTAACTATCGAGCTTATTATATATCTAAATTACAACGAGCACTTTCTATTTCCTGTATTTTAATTAAACTAGTAATTTCACTGTTACATTAAAATACACTTAGCTCTTTAGAGTATTATTCTAATCTCCTTTAAATTATATATATATATATATATATATATATATATATATATATATATATAATTCACTTGTTATCAATTTTTCTAACGATAAAATCGCTTGATCGTCGAATAAAAGAAATCAACAAAGCGAGCAAGGAAGTACGCATGGACGATATACATAGTTTTATAATTATATAAATAGATTCGATACAGTGACAGTGCGACTATATATATATATATATATATATATATGTACGCCATGAGTGCTTAATAAACCTCAAAAAAGATAAATAAAGATAAGAAACCAATCTTAGGCAGGAACTGCGCTGTTTTGCTTGTGTTTAATGACATGAAATTGTTTGTTAATTCGCATTTTCATTAGTAAATTGCTTTGCCGGGAGAAGAAACGACATCAATCTGTTGACATTAGATTATTTAGCTTCTTTATCATTAACGTCGACCAACTCTCAGTAAAACCTTTTGTAACAGAGCGCCAACGCAACTGCCGAGCTGTGTGCGAAATGATGTCATTATAAGGAAATGAAAAAAATATAGAAAAGGGAGAGATCACGGCCGTGGTGAGAAGTTACGCGTGTCGGAAGAAAGAGAAGTTTAATGTCGTTGTTTAAAGAGAGCAGTCGAGGTGTTACTGCTCTTATGTCTTTCGCGATGTATTCTGTTAAAAACGTGTTAGGTCTACGTGTTTCAACGTGGGTAATGATTCAGAAAATATTTTGGTGCAGTGAACAGGAGTCGAATCTGGGTTAATGCGAGGAATATAATCGCAAAGAAAGGAGAGATGAACAGACTAAGCCGAAAAGGACATTTTGAGAAAGCAAGAATGAACCAAATAAACTAGGATAGAACACTTGGAAAATAATTATAAGCTGTAAGCCGATTCGTAAGTTCTATTATTTGTTTTGTTTATTTCGAATGTTATTCTAGTTTTATTGTATTGCTAATATTTTTAGTTGATAAATCCTATTGCGCGGGAATTTAAGTCAATGTGAATATTATCTGTAATGTTGGACAGTTATCACTTTAGCATATAAGCGTTATATATTCCCAGCCAACAAAGAACGTGATTTATTAGGTTTAGGTAAGGAGATGTAGAAATGAACATATTTAATTCGTGTAAATTTTATAAAAAGCGTGTCAAAGATCGGCCCTCTGCTTAGAATACTAAATGTCTCCAGTTTGTTTTTAGTTTACTAGGCAAGAAAAAATAAAGTAATTATCCCATCAATGCGAAATTTGAACCGATTGTTAAGTGAATAATGAACTTTATGGTGTACTTTTTTCATAATCGATATCTGTATATATATATATATATATATATACTCTGCATACAACTTTCTACGTATGGTTATAAATATGCTAAAAATAATCAGCGGAAACGGAACAAGATATATTGTTTTGTGAGTAGGTTAAGAATTAATAAAAAAACTTACAAAAACAAACAACTGTGCACACATCAGATTTTAAAGTTTAATCTTCCATCTTTTGCTTTTTAAAGTATGAAATTCATTGAATCTGTTAATAATTATTATTCTGTCATATATATATATATATATATTCATTCTTTTTACGAAAAACACTACTTTTATATATTGAAAAATAAATTAATATTCTTTTAGTGAGCTCAATACTGCGTATATACCATATAATAGTACATATTTTGAAGAAGCGCTACAAGAAAAAGAAAACAAACCGATTTATAATTGCGCCTTTTGCTAAAATACGATAATTTCTTTCGGCAATTTGTTGTTACGTGATATTACCTCACCTATGGTAGACCGCAAGGCCTACAAACAGTTTTTTTGTATTAAAAATAGTTGTTATATCCCCGATTTTTCATTTTTGCAGTGACCTGTGCGTGACAAAGTTACAAGTGTAGGGGACTTGCATCTACTACACTTTCTCCAGAAACTCGTCGAGAAATACTTGGTCCTGGTGGCAAAACGAGAACAAGACGACCAAGCGTGATACTAGCAGAATTTTTTTCTAACACATACGGCGCGTAACCTGACTCGACAATCGACTCCTTTCTTTGCAGGTTTTTAAAGAAACTCAATCTACTGAGTATTAATTCTAGAGTCCCTCAGGGGTCCATCAATTTAACTTGTTGTCTCTCCTAAGCTATGAAGTCTATTTTGAACTCTGTGAAGGCAGGATCAGATCTTTCTAGCAGCTCCTGCCCAGATGTGGCAGCAGTACCCCATCCTTGGCTGTACCTGGCGTTCATATAGGTAGAGAATCTTCATATGGATATCTTCTGTTATATCTTCCCCTTTCCTCGAGTGTGCATGTATTCGAGCGTTTATCTGTTTATTGTGTCTGTCGCCTTTTATACAGGTTTATTTATATCGTTTGTCTTTATATGTGGAAGTCTATATGTTTGTCTCATTTTATGTGTGTGTATTTTTGTATATATTTTTTTGACTATACCCTTGTTTGTGTTTGTTTGTGTGCATGTGTGTGTTTACAATTGCTTGCTCGTACTTACGTTTCTTTTGTCTGCTTTCATGCGTGTTGGTTCATCTGTGTGCGTTATATTGTATGAGTGCATTTATGTTTATTTGTTTTGTGTGGCCTTATCATATGTTTATGCTTGTATTTTTTTAATGTTTGTGTTTATGATGTATATGTAATCGATGAAAACGAAAATTACCATTATTGACCCAAAATACAGCTGGTCTCAATCTGGATAAAAAAATACGAAACAAAAATTAAAACAAAAAACAATGGATATATAACAAAATGAGTACACGATGTAAAACATTCCTCTTTCGTGAATATTTTTATTTTAAGCGGTTGGATAAAAAAATAAATGAAGAAAATTCGTACAAAAATAAATAAAAGCCGTAAACTTCCCAGTTTTCCTAATTGCAAGTACCGCATTATTTCTCGTACTTAACAAACGAAGGCGTAAACACCATATTTGAAAATACTAACAGAAATATTAAATAACATAAAAATATTTGTGTAAGGAAGTCATTTCTTGCTGGGAATTTGTAAAAATCAAGGTATATGAATAAGTTTATTGTTTGCGAATATAGAGAGTTTTTTTTTAATATTCAGAGGTACAGAATAGGTAGAAGTGAGAAAGATAGGTTATATGAAATTCTTTTTCCTATAAATATTATTCACCATTAAAATAACATTTTCAATAAATATGTTGAAAAGCAAAATACTTGTTTATTCATAGCTGAATATTTTGCTAACTGCATTTCATCCTCTGATGATCTGAGCAATTATTGAAAATCCATGGATTAAGGAAATAAACATAATTTCTCTGTATATATTCCTCGTTTAAAACAATAAATTCTTAATTCGAATATATGTGTCTATATTTTGATTTACAGAATTTAACTTTAACCACTAAACTTATATATTGCTCTACTTTTTTAAATATCGAGCTTTACGTTTTTGGCTAATATAATCCTGGAAGCATTACCTCACTGTGATATCTGAGAGAATAATTCACTTGATCTCTAATCTGTGACTTATCTCATATATATATATATATATATATATATATATATATATATCAGATTAGAATTATCTAACAATCAGTTGGTATAGAAACCTCTGATTATAAGATTTACAAGATATTGCTGGTACTAATATTCTATAAGTATTATCCCACCTTAATAAGAATTGCTCGATATACAAGATAGAGTAAATAAATCAAATTTTTAGTCATTCAATGAATTTCAAAATTTATGACGTGAAACTTTGAGTTTCTGATCCAAAGATTTTTATTATTCTATGTAAGACAAAGAATCCATTAGAAATATTATAACTCCGAATCCTATAGGATTTCGATGTCTAACATCTCCTCAGAGGAGAAAATATTAGCAAATAGTTATAATGGTTTACACCTTATTTGCTAAAGTCAGTGAGACATTGAAAATCACAATTAAAAAATTAATTGAATAATTAAAAGTCATAGAGTAAAGGAAATTAAAGAAAAGGATGCAATTTGTATGTTAACTTTATATCCTTTTTTTAACTTCCTTTACTCTTCCTTACTTAGAAAGTGACACAGTGAGATGCGCCGCTGTACAACCCATGCTCTCTATTGATGTAAGTTATTACAATAGGACCATTCTCCCCAGCTTCAAAGTGCATCGCTCGATTGCCACGAATAACAGATGTGCCCAGAGTGATAAAAATAATGTTTCCAACCACAGCTATGGTCTTAGGTGTCCTGTCAAGTGAGGACCGCATCATGCCACACCACATGTTCGAATTGGCATAACAGTCAGCACTAAAGTTTACCTAGATGTGCTGAAAAGTGTGCTGATTCCCTGGTGCAATCAGGTGGCCGCTGACAGACGCTGGGTGTGCAGATGGACTCAGCGCCTTCCCACAAGTTTAAAGAAGCCCAGGCTTGGTTTCAGAATGAGTGCTACGACTTTACAGTCTCATTTCACTGGCATTCTTCTCCAATTCGAACCTGCTGGACTACTCCGTTTAGTTGTATGTCGAGAACATCCCCAACATAACCTCCCACGGCACTAAAGCAAGCCTGATCGCCGTTATCCGCCGAGTATTGACCGAGCTCCCGCCGGCCTTTGTAGAAAAAACGTGCTCCCAGTTACGGACCGGTCTTAAGGCGCTGAGGCTGAAGGCAGCTACATTAAATAGATTTAAGCTTTAATGTATAATCCAGTCATCTGATTTGTTTTTTTTCAATAAAAGTTGTCGAATAAAGTTGTGTTTTTTTTATTTACGGCGACCATTTTATCGTTTCACCCTGTATATGAAAGAATGAAAAAGAAAAAAAAAGGTATATGTTCATCAACGTTTCGCTTTTATTGCAAGACTTTCTGGGGGTGATTTAGATTTTTTTTTTAATTTTAAATCAATCATCCCGAGGAAATCTTGAAATACAATACGAAGCATCGATGAGTATTTTCATAATTTTGTTTTGTTTTCTTTAATTTTTTATCACATTAGATTTATATTTTCCTACTTTTGAAAATTAACTTATATATATATATATATATATATATATATATATATATATATATATATATATATATATAAAGCTAAATGGCTGTGTGTGTATGTGTGTGTGTTTGTCACGAATAGGCTCCTATATGGTTGACTATTATAGAAAACTGATCATATATAATGTTAGTAGATGTATCGAGACACAGGAATGGATATGTTTGATCTGGCAGAACGGTGGTTCATTAACATTGTGGGGTCTGCGCTCGCGCCTGGTCCACAAAGTATGGAAATAAAAAAATGAAAAATGTTTACAAGTTTTTTTTTATATAGATATACATAATAATACTTTGAAAAAGATGTTTTAACTTTTATAGGGATGGTATAATAAAATTGTGGGGTCTGCGTTTGCGCCTGGCCTCCATAGAATGGAAATAGGCACAAACTTTAATAAAGACATTTCATATCTATTTGCGTAAGTATACTTTGATAATTATGTTTCAGTTTGAAGAAATATGGTATAATAAAATTATGGGGTGTACGTTCTAGCCTGACCTCCATAGAATGGAAATATGTCACAATGTTTAACAAGGTTTTTTAATATATATCCATAGAATATTGTGATAAGTGTTTCAGTGTGAACAGGTATGGTATAATAAATTATGAGGTTTATCTATTTTATTTTTACTTTCATCATATTTTGCTTTGGTTTTAATACCCTAAATTCGAAGCTATCTCTTTACAACCCTTCCTTTTCATAACCTATCATACTTTCATAAATCAGAGTCCATTTTCTGTAGGCTGTTTTTGAACCCAGTCAACGACGAGTGCCTTTGCTAATATATATATAAATATATATATATATATATATATATATATATATATATATATATATATTAGGCGCTTTATGCATTGCCTCGAGATGTAAAAATTTCAGGTTAGTATATGGAGTGCGTGTAATACGACTGAGAGTGATAGACACTCACACTTCATTAATCTATGTATCCGCAAGTGTACAAGCTGATCTAAAACCGAAGATCTACTGTGTACTCAGAGTCTGTCAATTAGCCGAGAAAAAGAATTGCGAATTTTAAAAGGAAACTAGTAAGGCAATAAAATACTCTAAGATCCGAATTGTTTTGGTGAGGAAAATATGATTTTTAAACGGACAAAACTCGCGGATAACATTAGAAATGCATTGCTAAACCTGCAGCCGCCGCTCCATCGTGTGAAGAAGACAATCACGATTGATAAAGAATGCTGCTCAGATACTAATATATAGAAACTGTATAGGATACCTACTTGGTCGTCAGTCGGTGTTGTTAACCACTAGACCACCGTCATATCTCACCTGGTATAGTCATATGGAACAACGTAGCATTCCTAGTTAAGATAAATATTTCTAATTAAGCTCGCTTAAACAGACTTGAGGAGAAGATTATTACGTACTAAGTTCTTATGCCCGACAAAAAAAATGCTGGTATCATAGAAGCCACCGGGATCATGAAAACGAATTTGGAAAACAGCATAGTAAAATCGCTACCAAATACAAGAGAAAAACAAACGATTTTACTTAGAAAATGCCTGGAATAGGTTTCGGACTGTTATCCGTATCTTCATTATAAGAGAAATCTCAAACAATTTTGCTTAAAAGACGAATAGAATCCATTAAAGGTCTATTGGTCAGATTCTCTTAAATAGAATGGCCTGGCAGGTGGTATCCATATGTCCAATGGCCATCGAAAAAAGAATGGTTTGGAAATTAGAAAATAAGAGACCTTATACTAAGCGTATGTATCACAGGTACCTACATTGATTATTACCAACGAGGAACAGGTTGTTTATCACTTTATTGAGTAAAGTCTATAATACTTGAAGCTTGAAGAGGTCTAACCGACGCTTTATTCTAGTCTACGCCTTCCTTTAGAAAGCAACAAATGTTATAATTGTTTAGAAAACTCTATCCAGTAAAAATTTAGCACAGTATAGATAATGCACCTTGACACAAATTCGGAGGCCGAACTCCATGCATACTTGTATGTGTTTCTAGACATCCGCCCTATGTCGGTATGTGTTTTTATTTATCTTCGTTGTCTCTCATGTGAAATTGCATGATCTTTTTAATTGCATTGCCGAGACTTCTATAGGCATAGAGAAGAGAATGCAGTAATAGTAAATATTATCTGATCTTATTTACGACCGGTTTCTATTCCATAGTATGTACGATAGTGACAAACACGATATGGTATAACGTTTCTGAAATTTTGTAGATAAGGATTGGCTATTTGTATTCATCGGACTACTGTTCTCATCTTGAGTGTGATTTGGTATTTTCTGATAAATTTTTATTTTCCCTTTGGGTAACTTGAAATCTTCTTCCCTTCCTATATTAAGAATGGCTTTCTTGTTCGCTTTACAATATCTAATCATTCACCGAAATAGACAACGGAAAGCGGATGTGAAAAAAGCAGTAAACCAACCTGTATATTGCAATTACATATAACCGGGTATAATCCTATATTCATACAAAGTTAAAAATCAGCTATGAAATCTAATGACCGGTGATAATTTTTTGTTCTTGATATCCTCTTTTTAGAAGACCATAGTTTCCTAGTTTCTGTCTATTCTTTCTTTATTGCTTGGCCTTGCTCCAATCTTTAGTTTCCCCTTGCAAAATATTCACAGCAAGACCTCGTTATGTAACACAGTGAAAAATAATTTTCCCCTGTACTTCCCGTAAGGCAAAATGTCCACGAGCACAGCTTTTATCATAGGTTGCTGGGAAACACGTTATTGTGAAACTGTACCATTTTATGGCTACAATTTCGTAGATGCTAAATGTCATATCAGCAGATCCTCGTCACGTAGAGTTAATGCAGATAACAAAACCATAATTAAGTCTGTTAATAATTTAATTTAAATCTGATTATAATTTAATATATAAAACGATATATGCCTGTATGTCTGTCTGCCTGCCTGTCACCATATTTTCAAACTCTATCTTCATCGAAACTAAAATAACAGGGCAGCGCTATAGAAATTAAATGATTGGAATTTTTACGAATCGTTCTTTTATGGATCTTTAGCCGGTTAAAATAGTTTTTAAGAAGTCATAAATGGGTCAGAATGAAAAAAAAAAATGCCTTATATATTTTGGATATTCATCTTAGTTTACTTTTAATTTTCATTTTTAATCACTTTATATGGATGTCTCGTTGGTACAGTGGTAACGTCACCAGCTTTGAATGCTACCATTTGGGTTTCGATTCTAGCTGATGGCAGCCAAATGCTCTTTTTCTTACTTTTGAAATCACGACTGTATAATAATAATATATAAGAAATCTGGGCAAATTAAAATATCATATTTAAGCGTATTTTACGCACGGGTAAAGCCGGCCTCCCCCCTCGCTAATCCTAAATGTTTAAAGAGACTGTTCGTTTCTCAAATAACTACTATTGCATGACATTAAGCCTTTATAAGTCGTGACCCATCAGTCGATTAAATACACGATCTTTTATAATGAGCGTGATCTTTTTAACGAAAGGAAATATAACCGGAAATATCTGGGGGAGTTTGGGGAATCAATCGATAGACCATTGGTTCTCAAACACTGTGCCTCGACACATTACTGTGCATGGAATAATAAATGGGTGCCGCGAAGAGAGGATAGCAAAACTCCATATAATTTTATTTTGTTAAATAAAACATTTATTTTCCCAATAATTATGACACATCTCAATTCCAACACTAAGTAACATGCCCACAAAAATAGTTTAAATTTATATCTCCCTACCCACGTGAGCTGGGATTTTCTTACTTAAAAAAGGCTCTATTAAATATTAAATTAACGATCAAAATTAATATTAAATATTAATATTTATTAAATATTAATATTAATATTTAAAAAACGAGCAGACTTAAAATATTGGAGATTAGTTAAGAGTGCGTTTATCAGAGTCACTCACATATTTCAGCAATAGTAAACACACAACGCACAAACATTCCACGTACAATCACTATTATTATTATAATAATTATTATAATTATTATTATCTTGTTATTAATATTATTATTTTTATTATTATAATTATTATTATTATAATGATTATTATTATTATAATGATTATTATTATAATTATTATTATAAATAATTATTATTATTATTGTTATTATTATAATTATTATTATTATAATTATTATTATTAATATAATTATTATTATAATTATAATAATAATAATAATAATTATTATTATTATTATTATTGTTATTATAATTATTATTATTATAATAATTATTATTATTGGTATTATTATAATCATTATTATTATTATTATAATTATTATTATTATTATAATTATTATTATTATAATTATTATTATTATTATCGTTATTATTATAATTATTATAATTATTATTATTATTATCGCTATTATTATAATTATTATTATTATTGTCATTATCATAATGATAATTATTATTGTTATAATAATAATTATTATTATTGTTATTATTATAATTATTATTATTATTATAATAATTATTATTGTTATTATTATAATTATTATTATCATTATTATTATTGTTATAATTATAATTATTATTATTGTTATTGTTTTTATTATAATTATTATTAATCTTATTATTATAATTATTATTATTATTGTTATTATTATAATTATTATTATTGTTGTTATTATTATTATGGTTATTATTACTATTATTATTATAATTATTGTTGTTGTTATTATCATATAACGAATATTTATATTATTTGGATTCATCGAACTACCGTTCTCGTCTTGAGTATCATTTATACAACGTTTAGGTCGATGTAACTTCCGGCCATCTTAAGGTGTAATTGTCGAACTCAGGAAGTTTGACGGATTTTCGAACTGAACCCTTTATTTATTTCACGGGAGTAGCATGTTCTTGTTCCATGAACTAATCTACCCCCGTGGAGTAAATTAACGGTTCCGTTCGAAATTCTGTCAACATTTTTCGAATTTGACAAGATACACAGGAAGGGAGGTCGAAGGTTACATCGACTGAAGCATTGTGTTAATGACACTCGATGAGAACAGTAGTCCGATAAATCAAAATAATACGAATCCGCATCTAAAAAAAATTAGAAACGTAATGTCAGATATTGACCATATGATTTGTTGATTTATGTGGAAAAATATTCTATTATATATTATCTTCTTTGCTTTTTTATTATTTTATGGCAAAAAGTTTTCTGTCATCATGTAAGGAAAGGCGGACAACCATTGCGATAGGCAAAAAAAAGCAAATAACAGATACACACATGTGCAGATTTCAGTGACGCATTTAAAAATATCCATACTGGTCTTGAAAGTTAAAACGAAAAAGCTGGCAATTCGTTTATAATAGAAATATAATGACACCAAAGATGAGAAAAATTGTCTCATAAATCTAAATAATACAAGTGTTACAAGAAAAGGCTGTCCCCTTTTCCTGTAAACAAGAAGAACATGAGATAAGTGGAAAATGAGATTAGGATAAGCCGAGACTCGAACCTTGTAAGCAAGGTTTAGAAATTGGAATGTTAGAATTTAGCTATTGTTTTGGAAATGGTTATTGTTTGTATTGTAAAAAGAAAATTTAATTGTTCGTTCTCTTATGAAAACTGAATTAAAATATAGGTTAGGTTGAAAAATAGGTTAGTTCAGAATTCTTTGTTTGCAGAAGTATGTTTTCAAAACGTATACTTAGCCACGTGAGTTCGTCACGTTTTAGAAGCACACATCTGACGTCATAGCAGAAAGGGAATTTCTCAATATAGGAGCTAGTTTTAGTCAGATCAAGACAGTCGGGCAGACAGGTTCGAGCAGTCAACAAAGGCAGTCGGAAAGAGTTGCCATGATCAGAGGAAGGGCCCTTTAGAAGTGAAGGGAGAATATTTAAGCATGTAGAAACGAATTTGAATTCCTGACGTCATCATCATTCAACCGGTCAAATGAAATAAAGAACATCATCGTTAAAAAGAAAATCTGAGATGAGAACAGTAGTCTGATGAATCAAAATAATACAAATAACAAATCCTCATAAAAAAAATAGAAACGTAAAACCAGATATTGAACATATATGTTGATTTATGTTGTAAAAAATGTCCTATATATTATCTTTGCTTTTTTACGATTTTATTGCAAAACGGTTTTCTATCACTATGTAAGGAAATGCGGACAAACACTGCAATAGGCAAATAATAATAAAGCCAATGACAGATGCGGATATTTTAGTTAAACATTAAAACATATCCAATCTGGTCTTGAGCGTTAGGGAGAAAAAGATGGCCATTCGTTTATAACAGAAAAATAAACAAATGAAGATAAACGCTGTAAGAAACGAGTTGCGAGCAAGTCTGTTTGGCAAGCCTGGATCAAAGTGTTTTTAAAATATCGCACTCCAGGCAGTTTTGATTCGTGGTTTGAAGTACACACTGTTTATACCGCCAGCTTCTGATTAATCGTGTTTACTCAATTAATTTCATTTGCGAATATTTTAATATCTCTCATCATTTCTTGAATCAGAATCTTAACTCTAAATGAGAAAGTTTTTTCTACCGTAAAACAAAAATAATTAAACGAAATATTTGCCATGCTTTCATATATAATTGATTTTAATAACCAAACGTTGCCATGCAAAAGAAAAAATATTATGTCTAAGAATGAAAACAAAAAAATAAATTACCTAAAATATCTTCTGTCTGGTGATGAGTTTTAATCTATACAATAAAAACCTAATAGCTCTATATTGCCTGTAATAGTGGTAATCTGAGCGAAATATTTTAATGGCGGACCATTGCAAATTCGTATGACGTAAGTTCACAGCAATTATCACCATAGCAAACGACTTCACATATGTCGTATTCATATCAATGAAAATTAAACAGACTCTTTAAAATGAAATACGATCATCTTACAAATTATCACAATTATTGTAAGATTTAATTGGCATTGAAGTAATAGGAAGGAAGAAACAACATGCTGAACGATTCGTCTGTTCGTGAGTTTTATTCTAGGGATTATATGTTTAAATACGATTATTTTTTTTTAATTATTTTAAAATGTGAAGTATTTCTTTTTGATTTCCAGTTGGTGTATGAGCATTATAAGAATATGAATAGTTTTCCACATCTTTGTGTTGTTATAACATCTATGATTAGTCGGCTATTTGTTTCTACGTTTCGATGATAAATTCATACAGACTGATGTTTTATCCTGCATTATTCCCCCCCCTCTCTCTCTCTCTCTCTATATATATATATATATATATATTCATATATATATATATAGATATATATATATATATACTTCAGAATAGTTTTTTTTAACAATGAGTTGACATGGAAACCTGTGATTATAAGGTTGAAGAACAGTTTAATATATATATATATATATATATATATATATATATATATATATATATATATATATATAAGTAAAAAAAAAATCTATATGTCAATTAAGTTCCACGGAATATTTCACGTTTCATTCTCATTAAGTTTCGCCAGTCAGTTGAGCACAGTTGACGTTAATACTGACATTTTATACACAAAATCTTACGTAGATATATCAAATCATATATATATGTATATATATATATATGTATATATATGTATATATATATATATATATATATATATATACTGTATAAGAAAAATGAAAAGTTCAAAAAAGGTGCTGATAGCAACAAAATGTTTATTTCATTTTACGTTACAATTGTTTCCATGCCAGAACGACAATTTCAAACATTATGGCGTTTTAAAATTTTCACAGAATCAGCATTTCTTCAGACATTATGAATAAAACACTCTTGATAATAGAACATTGTTTAAAGAAAAAGAAAAATTCCCTTAACGGAAAAGGAGCATGTGAAAAACATCTACTTTGGAGTTAAACCTTTTCTAGACCCTTCTTAAATTCATTGTTGAGCAGTGTATCCCCTAGAAAAGGCTGCTCAGCCGCCAGATATACCACCGAAGTTGCTTCCACCTTATAAGCGATTTAGTTGACGATGTTAGATAAATCCATGGCCGCCTAAGTATGAAAAACGAATGTGTGTAGATAAAAATAATTATTTACTAGCGGATCGCGTGAAAATTCAACGGTTGTTTAAATTTTTAAAGCACATTATAAATGAAATGAAGAAAAAAAAACTAATGCAAATAATTACAGATTAAAAACATTTTTAGTAGTTTTTTTTTAGATTGATGACAATTCATTTAAAACATTTCGATTTTTAAAATGGAAATTCAACACACAACACATTGTTTATTTTTTCTGAATATTTTTATTAGGTAAATTATAAAATAATAGATGAAAATTCACAATTGCACATTTATTTTTAAATTGTAAGAAAAATATTGGCAGTCTTCTGTTAACATGATTTGTTTCAAATATAAAATAAAATAAACAATTTGAAACCGTAAACAGACAGCCATGTTATTTCTAAAACTTTTGAAGAGGAAATGGTATTAATGACAATTAATTGATAAAGAGCGACTACAAAATGTATTAATTCGTTTCTCATTAATTAATGCTTGCGATGATGATGGTTTTTGTGATACTGGACTAACGATCGGACACGTAAATTAATATTTAGATGATATATATATATATACATATATATATATATATATTCTAATTAAAATATATATTTCGAATATTTTCACGTAAATTCCTGGTCAAAACAAAAATACACCGCTGAAGTGTTAAATTATCGTATATAAAATATGGTCACCGTAAAAATCCTCCGTAAATTTCCCTTATGCATGTGTATTATTTAGATGCTACTCTGTATCCTACTGTAATAAAAAAAATCTACCTTTATAATAGTAAAATGCAGTTTATTTTCTACTTCGAAAACCACACGTCATTTACTGTTACTTCGAAAGAGTTTTTTTCTTACGAACGATATTGTCTTTTTAATGTCAGAGATCGTGGAACAGAATAATGTCTTTGTAATGATCAGCATTCGGATGCAATTCAACATCACCATGCAAATAAAACTGTACTTCCGTTTTCCGAAGGTACATTTTATTGAGCATTAAAATGCAATGCTCCGTACAGATCGGCATTTCGCAGGAAGGTTTTTACAATATTTGCATCGTCCATTCCACAGCTTTTAGTTTTCTGTCATTATTGAGGCGTTATATCATCGGGAGCTGTGTATAATATCAGACACACTCTCGTTTCATTTCATGGGTAAACGCAGGTGACGACCTCTTGAATCGATTGACATACGCAAGACTTCTTTTGGTGTGGGTTTCATTCGCAGGCGAAAGGTCTGTAGATTCTGTTACAGACAATCACGGGTTAACACACACACACGCACACACACACACGAATATATATATATATATATATATATATATATATATATATATATATATATGTATATATATATATATATATATAATTATGATTAGTTTTTTTGGAAAAAGAAATCCAGCAGAGTTCTCAATTAAAAAGAAACATCCGAAATATAAGAGCGTATTTATATCTTGTATTTTGTGTACAGAAAGTTGTTAGATGAGACAAGTGATTGGTACCGTCGGTTTCAAACTCGATTATTAGGACCGTTTAAGATATCCATATCAAGCTCTCTAGAGTATTGGCTAAAGAGAGCTTGATATCTATATCTTAAACGGTTCTAATTATCGAGCTTGAAACGGACGGTACCAATGACTTGTCTCATCTAACAACTTTCTGTACCCAAAATACAATATATATATATATATATATATATATATATATACATATACATATATATATATATATATATATACACGTCTGTGCATGTCTGGTCACGAATAAGCTCCTATATCATTGACTATTATAGATTGATAACATATAATAATAGGAAATGTATCGAGACACAGGAATGTGTAGGTTTGATCTGGCAAGTATACTTTGATAATTATGTTTCAGTTTGAAGAAATATGGTATAATAAAATTATGGGGTGTTCGTTCGCGCCTAACCTCCATAGAATGGAAATATGTCACAAAGTTTAACACGGTTTTTTTTTAAATATATATCCAAAGATTATTGTTATAAGTGTTTCAGTGTGAACAGATATGGTATAATAAATTATGGGGTTTATCTATTTTATTTTTACTTTCATCATATTTTGCTTTGATTTTGATACCCGTAACTTCGAAGCTATCTCTTTACAACCCTTACTTTTAAAAACCTATCATACTTTCATAAATCAGATTTCATTTTCCGTAGCCTGTTTTTGAACCCAGTCAACGACGGATACTTTTGCTAGTATATATATATATATATATATATATATATATATATATATATATATATATATATACATATATATATATATACATATTACAAGGTGATACAACGAAAATTTCTGTGTGTGGATAACTACAAATATATTTTAAGCCCCCCCCCCACGCTTTAGGTAGAACACTGTCGTAAGTAATCTCACCTGGTACTTAACTGGCTGAAATATGCGAGGCTTGTTGTTTGTTTATAAACAAGCGGTTTCAGCACTATGTTGTACTATGACGAATGTGTGTTTAAAATAAAACTTTGTGGACGCTATTTACAGGCGCCGCTCCCGTGGTTCGGTGGATGAAGCTGCAGACTGTCAACGCGATCGTTTTAAGTTCAATCCTCGCTTGGGAGAGGTGCTAGTCTAGTCGCCCTGGTGCTAGAATCCGTATATATATATATATATACTGTATGTATATATCCATATATACACCTTATATTAAACTTACTTTGCGTGCGTGTGTGTATCTTTTGAAAATTTCATAGAAAGGTAATGTATATGTCTGGGAATGTTCTTAGTTAGGTTTTGTACAGTAATCCATACGATAAGTATCGTAAACCGACAAAATCCTATCTTAGAACTCATCTTTCTTTTATTTTGATGAGTGAAGAACTTTACAGGGGAATTATTTATGTTACACAGTATTATTAACATCTTAGCATTTTTTTTACAAGGTGGTCACCATTTATCAAGGCCCGGAAGCCACTCAAGGATAAGGGTTATTGTAATTACAGAACGTTAGTGTGAAAATTTAATAAAGTGTCTACTTAAGGGGGCGGTTTAGCAGGAATTTGTTTACGTTGGACTTGAAGACATCCAGGTTGTAGTCAGGTGGGAAGCAGGCAAACTGAACAGAGTTCCACAGGCGTGCAGTTCTAAGAAAGAAGCTTTGTTCATGGAATCTACGTTTTGATTTAGGCATAGATAAAGAGTGGGGACAGTTTTTGTACAGGGATTCAACTAGACGAGTGCTTTTCGTAAAAGAGTGGAGTTCAGACCAGCACCTGCCATGGTAGTAACGATAAAACAAAGATAGGCTTGCAACGTCTCTTCTGTGGGAGAAAGGTTGCAGGGTAGAGAAAAGGGCATCCCCCACTAAACCACGAAGTCTATTTTGTACTCTGTCAAGACAGGATAGGCTGTTTTAACAGCTTCTGCCCAGATATGGCAGCAGTATTCCATCCTTGGACGTACTTGGCTTTTATATAGATAGAGAATGGCATCAGTAGTGAGATATCTTCTGGAGACTTAGAAGGATCCCACCATCTTTCCAGCGACCTTGGCAACAGACTGTATGTACATGTTCCATTTCAGATCAGGAGTGAAGGTCAAGCCCAGAAGCTTGTCAAAACGTGAGGCTTCTCCCAGACGAGAGCCATCAATTTCAATTGATGCCAGATGGGGATGAGAGAGTTGCTGATGTAAAGATAGGAGTTTGGTTTTAGATGCATTAAAGGTAACCATCCACGTCTTCCCCCACTGTACCACGCGCTCGAGATCAGAGGAGAGAGAATCAGAGAGAGGTTGGCCATTTACAGCCTCTGATGTGTTGCCGTAGATGGTCGTGTCATCAGCATAGATGTCAACGAATGATTTAAGTATGTGTTTAGGGAGATCATTGATGTAGATCAGGAAGAGAGTTGGGCCCAGGATGGACCATTGAGGGACTCCAGCATTAATACTGCAGGCCTCTGATTTTTGTCCATCAATCACTACTCTGATGAGCCTATCAGAGAGAAATGATTTAATGATAGAGAGAACATTTCCAGTTATACCGTAGCTGGAAATCTGGTGAAGTATGCCTTTATGCCATACCTTGTCGAAGGCCTTTTATATATCATGAGCATTTGTCCTACAAAGGAAGCCTTTGTCAAAAGATTCACAAATCCTATGAGATATTACAGTGAGCAAATCCGCGGTAGAGCTTGCAGAACAGAAGCTATATTGCGTGTCACTAAGAAGGTTATTCCTGCTGAGGTGGGTGACTATTTCTTTATTTAGTATGGATTCCAGCAACTTACTCATGACACACAGGAGACTTATAGGTATGTATTGAGAGGGAAATGACTTATCACCTGAATTCTTAAATACAGGGCATACTGATGAGGTTTTCCAGGATGTTGGAAAACAGTTCTCCTTAAGGTAACGCTTAAACAGTTTCTAAGTATGGAGCAAGTTCTGGTTGAAGCTTTTTTAACACTATAATTTGGATGCCGTCACGGCCAGTTGCTTTGCGGGAATCAAGGTTCTTGATTAGTTTGGCGACCTCATGCACAGGTATTTGTATGTTACCTAGCCTGTTCTGTGTTATAGGAGGAAATATGGAGAGTTGATGGCCTTCGTCGCATAGGGTAGAATTAGCTGCGAAGTTCGTTGCAAATAGTTTGGCCTTGTCTGAAGCTGACGAGATGATATCTGGTCCATTGATAATGGTTGGGATAGAACGCACATTTCTGTTCATGATCCTATTTGTTATTTTCCAAAACTGGCGGGAACCAGCCGCTGATCAGCTACTTTGTTTAACAGACAGTGCATATAGTTCTCTTGCATTTTTTATTACTCTTTTGTAGTGGTTGCTGGCGTTCCTGAAAGCAGCTTTAGTCTCAGTGAATCTATTTTGTTGGTAGCTATGGAAAAAAGTGATGTCTGTGCGCGATGATAGCAGCACATTCTTGGGAGAACCATGGCTGGCTGGTAGGTTTTTGTTGGAATTTTTTAGATGGTATGAATCGGTCTATGCCTACAATTAGCCATTCAGGTCAGGTCTGATACTATAGAGGTTACATCCTTTTTAAACATGGAATGCAGAGGTAAGTCAGATATAAATGTACGGAAGCTATCCCAGTCACCCATGAATTATTGGTATACAGTACGCTGGAGGAATACGTCTGCAAATCATTTAAAAATTTTTAAAAAGAATAAACAGAATTATTTACATTTGGAGATAGTGTTTAGTGGGATGATATATTACAACGGATCGAATGCTCCCTTGTTCAAGCCCTCACCATTTTATCTTACATTCTTCTTATTAATGAGTTTAATTTTCGATAGAAGAGGACCATTTAGAATCGCCGCAAATTATTTCTTCGTTTGCATATTAATGAGAAATGATTTTATTCCAGCACATTCAGTAATAAACCCAAATATCATCTGACGTGATACTGTAAACATACGCAGACGTAATTTGATGAACGACGTTATTATTATTATTATTATTATTATTATTATTATTATTATTATTATTAGTCCACCGGACAAATTATATTTTGCAATATACATTATTCAATAGAAGACTGATTCAATAATAATACATACATACGCAATCTGCATAGATAAAAATCTCAGGTTTAAGAGTATTGTACGACCGGGCAACATTGGACGTCGAGCCCCTTTTCTTTGGTTAAGCATATTGGGAAGTGATAAACGAACTGCTATTAGCTTATTAAACGACGGTCTTTATGTAAACAAATGAAGTTTAGGCGTTTGGACAATGTACGTTGATAATTCATATGCCCTTCAGCTGAATAGATTAACGGTTAGAAGCGCCGACTAGCTGGTCGAGATCCGATACTGACTTGAGGTAGTTGCTTGCTAGCCGCACTGATGAGCTGTGATACAACGATATATATATATATATGTATATATATATATATATATATATATATATATATATATATATATATATATATATATATATATATAGGGCTCTTGTGAGTTGCGACGTTGTTTGTGGAAATAATATCATTTCTCACATTCTGAGAATTCTATTACTACTCAATTGCTCGCTAGGTTAATATTATGGATATTATCGTCATAGCAGGTGTAAAATTCCTACTTGTGAACTCGGCTTGAGGTAATAAACTTTTTTGCTTGTGGCGCAGTCATTCAAGTGGCAGATTACTCTCCTCGTATGCAAAAGATTTGTATTTCGAATCCAGAGTTCGGTTATGTTCTACTGATAAGTTAAAATGAGGGCAAACGTCGAGTCTTGGACTCCGGTTCGTTGATTCTCTTGGCTCTTGTGAGCTGCGACGTTGTTCGACTGTGGACACGCACACACACACACACACACACACACACACACACACACACACACACACACACACACATATATATATATAGCAAAAATTGTAATTAGTAAAAACCTGAGAAAGTG
The DNA here is from genome assembly GCF_053919585.1 of Euprymna scolopes. Taxonomy (NCBI): domain Eukaryota; kingdom Metazoa; phylum Mollusca; class Cephalopoda; order Sepiida; family Sepiolidae; genus Euprymna; species Euprymna scolopes. Next base: position 98,267,060 of record NC_136506.1, read on the forward strand.
CTCAATAATATTGCAGAGCAAATATATATTTTTATTATTGTTTTATCTGCTAGTTACAATGTTTCGGTTACTGAATCGTATCAACGACCCAGTAACTTCATCAGACTTTAAAATCAGTCTTCTGATGATGTTTCTGGGTCGTTGATACGATTATGTAACCGAAACATGTGTAACTAAGCAGAAAAACAGTAATATATATATATATATATATATATATATATATATATAAATATATATATATATATATTTAGACAAGTATTGTTAAATAGCACGGAGTGTTCTTTCATAATCAAATTTATTTGTAGTTTTTCAACGTTTCTTATTGTCTTTCTTTTTCCCCGGTTGGATCTGTGTAAGAAATGAACAAGAATAAAATCGACCTGAAGATGGCTGTTGGAAACTCAGTCGAAAGTACTTGCAAAGAACAACCAAAAGGAAAAAAATTGAGCAAGACGATTATGGAACTTTCTTATACAGATTCAACCGAGAAACACGAAAGACAATTAGAAAATTTTAAAACTACAAAGAAAGCTTATTAAGCAAGAACACTCAATGATATTTAAGAACACCTGTCTGAATAAAAATGTTACATGATAAGGGCTGTCCCCTTTTCATGTTAGTATAAAAATAGAAAGATTTAGTTAAAATGAAAATGAAATAGAATAGACGAAATTCGAACCTCGTAATTTAGGTTTAGAAATAGATTACGTGGGAGAATTAGAAAATGGAATGTAAAAACAAACCATTGTTTAGGTTAGGGATAAAACAGTTTTAAAAAAAGGAATGCAACTATAGGATAATTTAATAAACATGTTTTTAACATATTGGAAGTATAGGTAACTGGAAATATAGGTTAAAATTCCTTTTGTAAACAAAGGAAAACGTTTTGAACACGCATTTCCAGAACACGTGAAAGAAGACACATGTTTTAACATGTGTATGACGTCATGGAAAATGGGAAGTTCTCGATATAGTTAAAAACTTTAGAGTTAAGCACAGAGAGTCTGAGGACGACAGACGACAGTCTGGAGTCGAGAGATGGACAGTCGCACGTCTGGAAGCGAGACGGTCACCTTTGAAACATAGAATGTAAAACTTTGAATTCCTGACTAAGAAAACCACCGACAGGTCGAAGAAGAAATAAACACGTCATGTGTTTTTATAAACGTCGTCTTTGTGTTGTAATTCTACCAAAAGGTAAAGTGAAATTGTCATTATATGTCTTATATATCCTGTGTTTTAAAATGTCTTCACATACAAAATGTCTCTACATCCCATATCTATAATGTGAACACTAAGACTGACTCAACACTGTCTTCTCACTAAACTTCTAAGTATGAACATTTTATGCATATGAATCTCTTCATAACACGAACACAGAACACAACATTACTCTTAATAAGACTCTCTAAGACTCACTTTTAATAAGACTTCATAACAACGAACAATAACATCAACAACAACAACAACAACAAAAAGATTAATCATAATAATAATAATAATGAAACCTTTATATAACAAAAATATTCTGCTATATACACAATAAACCCTCACATGATAACTGCTTAATAGTCCTCACTAAACATTTATACATTTCTACCTCTAAGACATGGATTAGTGTTCATTCCTATCCAGTTAGGTATTTAACAGACAAAGTATGTACTCAGAAGTAACGCGATCTGCATTACATAAATATGTCTCCTCCTAGAAAGTTTTGCAACGATTAATACGAAACTGAACCGATACTTCTTGTTATGTAAAAAGCCCCATGGCTCTTAATTTGAAAGCTGAAATTATCTTCCTTCAATAATAGAAACACACTTTATACCTACTACTTCAACTTTATTCGCATCTACTTAAAACCTGCCCATATTTACCTAATTACACATGACTCACAACTTACTGTTTTATCTGTACTATATTGCACTTACATCTTAACCCTAGTGTCATCTATAATATAGTTTGGGTACAACTCGTATTTCAATTCTTGTTGTGGTGGCACACATTCATTTGCATATGTGGATAGAATTTACACATAAATAGGAAGACTCAGTAAGTCTGAGTGTGTGTTCACCAGAAGCCACCGAAGGCCGCCGAGAGCAGATATGTTTCTCCAGCAAAGACTCTCTTATTTGACACCATTATGTAAATATCCTGTAAATATACCTTTTCCTAATACACTTCTTATTTGATCTACCTTTGTTCGTTGAGTCGTCATTTGTATTGCTTGCTACGTTACTTGTTTCAGCCTGCAAGCCTGCAAACTTAACAATTCTTAAAACCTACTCATACTGTAACGTTTTTTTTTAATTACATTTTCACCCCAAACAAGGCAAATTGCCACTTTGGTGTAGGGGGCTATTATCAGGAGCAACAACTACTGGGGTACTATGAAGGGATTTGGGCAGCAAGGTGTCGGTTCACGTTACACTTGAACTTCTGCACGTCAGTACTGTTGGGGAAGCAGGGACCTGGAATGGAATTCCAGAGTCTAGCGGTTCTGGGGAAGAAACTATTGGAGTAAAAAGATCTTTTACATCTAGGGATCTCTACAGTGTGGGGGTGGGATTTAGCAGCCTGTCGGGTTTGTCGAGGGTGCACACGTCGTGGGGGCACAAGTGATTGCAGTTCGTCAGAGCATTCACCACTAAATACTTGTAGAAAAGGCAGAGGGATGCAACATTTCGTCGATGGGACAGAGGCTGAAGCGTAGATGCCAGTTCAGGGCCTATCAGGTTTGCGACTCCCTTTTGAACCTTGTCAAGGAGCGAGAGACTAGTAGCAGATACACCAGCCCAGATGTGGCAGCAATACTCCATACATGGGCGAATGGTGGCCTTATAGAGGTACAGGATACTTTCGGGTGATAGTAGTTTTCTAGCACGGTAGAGAGAGCCCACCTTTCTTGCAGCGGCACTGGCAATGCCTTCAATGTAATTGTTCCAACTCATTTTTCCTGTGAACGTTAGGCCAAGGAGTTTGAAAGATGGACTCTCAGATAAAGAGTCGTTGGCCATTGCTATGGGTGGTAGAGAGGGTTTCTTGTAATTATTGAATGAAACTAGTTTAGCCTTTGCAGCATTGAACGCGACCAACCACTTTTGTCCCCATTCCACTACAGATTGGAGGTCTTCCTCTAGTGTTTCTGCCATTTCTTTAGAAATGTGTTCATTCGCCTTTCTGTCGTGCCTGCCATAGAGTGTAGTGTCATCAGCATATATACCCATCTCAGAGGCAATGTTGTCGGGGAGGTCATTTATGAATATCAGGAACAATAGAGGTCCAAGGATAGAACCCTGGGGCACCCCCGCATTTATATCATATTGTTTAGATGTACGACCGTCGAGGACAACCTGGATTTTTCTCTTATGTAAGAAGGATTTAATTATGTTAAGTATTCTACCAGTGATACCATATGATCTGATTTTACTGAGGAGACCCTCATGCCATACCCTGTCAAAAGCCTTAGATATATCTAGAGCTACCGCTCTGCCCTCCCCCGCGTTGTACAGTGAATGGTATATACGTTCAGAGATTACAGTTAGGATGTCTGCTGTGGAACGGGCTTGTCTAAATCCATATTGTTTCTCAGTCAGTAGTTTAGCATCTGTAAGATGATGGACTAGAGCATGGTTAATTATGGTCTCAAATATTTTGGCAAAAAGTGGGAGGAGGCTTATGGGGCGATAATTTGATGGGTCTGTCCTTTCGCCAGAATTCTTGAATACTGGCACAACAGAAGCAGTTTTCCAACAGACCGGAAAGCAAGCTTCATTAAGGCATTTGTTGTAGAGTTTGGAGAGAACTGGAGCTACTTCGGCTGAGCACTTGTTTAATAGCACAGCTGGGATAAGATCGGGTCCACATGCTTTTGAGGTATCAAGGTTTTTTATGATAGCATGCACCTGAGCAGGGGTGGTTTTCAGATCGTCTAGTGTGGCGTCTGTCCGCATAGGAAAGTCAGGTAGGGGGTGGTTGGAAGGGTCCAGTGTGGAGTTTGAGGCAAACCGACTGGCAAGCATGTTAGCCTTGTCGGTTGCTGAGGAGACAACCTCGTGATTGTTGGTTAGTGGGGGAATTGTTGATTGCCCATTATTTACTACACTGTTGTAGATTTTCCAGAAGTCTCGAGTTCCTAGTTTTTGAGCTTCGATGCGCTTTTTAGTGGTTTCCGTAAATTCTCTCTTAGCTGTCGCTATTTCTTTCTTAACGTTATTTCTAGCTTCTGTATACTTCAGTCTGTTTGAACTGGACTTATGTCGGTTAAATCTGCGGTATGCATGCTGCTTTTGAGTAATGGCAGTTGCACAAGTCGACGTAAACCATTGGGGAGAGTGGGGCTTACTATAAAATTTCCGCATGGGAACATGCGCTTCGATTGCGGTTTTGAACTCGTCAGTGGTCTCGTTTGCACATTGTTCAGCAGGGAGAGAGAAAATATTTTTCCATGGAGCATCTCTAATTAGTTCCCTGATGGCTTCCCAGTCAGCCTTATTATAATTTCTCGTTGTTTTGAGCACTGGCTCTTCAGTTTTGGGTCTAGAGTTTAGGGCGATTTCAACCATTATCACTGCATGATCAGCGTTCCCGAGTGGGCTTTGGGCCTTCGTTATGCAGTCATCGGGAACTGTGGTCAAAAACAGATCTAGAAGTGATGCGTGTTGTTCTTCCTGGTCAGGGAAACGGGTTGGAAACGTAACAATTTGTGATAGGGAGTGAGATATAGCGAAGCTATGGGTTGTGCTGCCCGCTGCATCTGTGTGAGTAGAGAATCCAAGCCAGTTTTTGTGGTGGACATTAAAGTCACCAAACACATATATTTGTGCGCTAGTGTCGAGGGTCAGTGCCGTGTCTATGCTGTCAGATACTTTGTTTATTATGGAGCAGTCCTGAGTCGAGGGAGAGCGGTAGAGAAAATAATAGTAGCTAATATTGTGTTGCATGTTTAGTCTAAAGCACATAAAGGCTTGATCATCTGTTTCTAGGTTTGTTTCTCTAGTCAAGGGAAGGGTATTACGAATGTAAACTCCAAGTCCGTGCATATGTTTGTCAGAGTCCTTACGGCAGAGTGGGAGATATCCAGGCATGTTAAAGTGGTTAGAGGAAATGGAGGAGTGTAGGTTAGTCTCACTTAGTGCTAAGATAGCCGGGGTATTTGTTAAGAGAACTGCTTCAACATCAGCTAAGTTAATTCTAAGCCCACGGATATTTGTGAATGAGAGCCTCAAGGGAGGAGGCAAGTTGAATTTGTTTGTCCCTAATCCTGGTTTAAGCTTATTTTTAGATTGTACTGTCGTCATATTTTTTTTTAAGAGTTTCGGTAAGGGGGAGCTGAACAAGACGTTATGCGGAGCTTCAGACATGCATCACAAGTAGACCATCAGCTGACCTTTCTCCAATTAGGATTGTGGCCTCAGGAAAGCCCAACGGGGATGAGTGCAGGGTCCCTTTCCATGCGCGTCATGGCACTACAAACAACCCGATATTATTCAACTGTTGATGGAGCAGCCGCTCTAAGCGCTACCAAAGAGTTAGGGCTCCTGTATTACCAGTCGGGAACAGCAGCCAGGAACTGTCAATCCGGTACCCTCAACCCTTTAGAAGAAGGTCAACCCAATCTAATCGCTCAGTCATATCTTATCCTAGACCTAAGCTTACATAAAAAAAATGTTTAAAAAATATAAAGGGAACGCCTGAAACCACATTATCTCCTTTCTAACAAGCCTTCTTACAATCTTAGTTGCTTATACTGATTGAGCTCCACTCACTCCCTTTATCCAGTAATAATGAAATAGCAACGTCCCTAAATCCCTTTGAGGAGTGTAAGTATTCAGCAGGTATATAACCTCTACAAACTGACCCACTAACATTAACTAACCACGCGGGATCGCAGAAATACCTGAATTTGAACCCAGGCGCGGCACAAACCCTCTCAGTTCTGACGGACCCAGTAGATCTTCCCAGATCATCCGTCTAGGAGAAGGAAAACTAAGAAACTAAAGCAAAGGGGAGGGAGGCCTCTTCAGTCTTGGATGACAACATTCCTAGAGCTGGTGACTAAAAAAAATGACCGGTTTGCAAACCTAAACTGCTTAAGGAATAGATAGGCTCTGTCTATCGCTCGGCTTCCATACTCCTTCTTTGACTATTAGTCATGCGCAGAGACAATATCACAGTAATTCGACACAAACACCCAGCGGTAGATCTTGTTTCTTGTCTAGGGCAATGAACGCCGTTTTCCGCACTCCGGACACACCCCACCCCTAAACTGGGCACTTGGAAGTGTTTGAGTAACATATATGCCTGAGCAATTAGATTGGGTTGATTATCTTCTGATGGGTTGAGAGTACTTGATTGACAGTTTCTGACTGCTGTTTTCGACTGGTAGTACAGGAGCCCTAACTCTTTGGTAGCGTTTAGAGCGGCTGCTCCATCAACAGTTGTATAATATCGGGATGGTTGTAGTGCCATGTCGCGCATGAAAAGGGACCCTGCACTTATCCCCGGTGGACTTTCCTGGAGCCACAATCCTAATTGAAGAAAGGTCAGCTAATGGTCCACTTGTGATGCATGTCCGATGATCTGCATAACGTCTTGTTCAGCTCCCCCTTACCGAAACTGAAACTCGTTAAAAATATGACGAGAGTACAATAATAAATAAGCTTAAATCAGGCTTAGAGTCAAATAAATCCTAATTGCCTCCTCGATTGAGGCTTGCATTCACAAATATCCGTTGGCTTAGAACTAATTTAGCTGATTTTGAAGCATTTCTCCTAACAAATACCCCGAATATCTTTGCACTAAGTGAGACTAACCTACACTCTTGCATCTTCTCTAACCACTTTGACATGCCTGGATATCTCCCACTCTGCCGTAAGGACTCTGACAGACACATGCACGGACTTGGAGTTTATATTTGTAATACCCTTCCCTTGACTAGAGAAACAAACTTAGAATCGGATGATCAAGCCTTTATGTGCTTTAGACTAAACATGCAACACAACATTAGCTACGTTTATTTTCTCTACCACTCTCCCTCGACCCAAGACTGCACCATAATAAACAAAGTCTCTGACAGCATAGACAAAGCACTCTCCCTCAACACTAGCGCACAAGTACATGTATTCGGTGACTTTAATATCCACCACAAAAACTGGCCTGGTTCTCTATCAGAGATGCCCCATGGGGAAAGTTTTTTTCTCTTCCTGCTGAACAGTGCGCAAATGATACCACTGAATGGTTCAAAACTGCATTCGAAGCGCATGTTCCCATGTAGAAATTTAATAGCAAGCCCCACTCTCCCCAATGGTTTACTTCGACTTGCACAACTGCCATTGCTCAAAGACAGCATGCATACCGCAGATTTAACCGACATAAGTCCAGTTACAAACAGACAGAAGTATATAGAAGTTAGAAGTAACATTAAGAAAGAAATAGCGACAGCTAAGAGAGAATTTACGGAAACCACTAAAAAAGGCATCGAAACACAAAAACTAGGAACTCGTGACGCCTGGAAAATCTACAACAGTGTAGTAAATAATGGGCAATCGACAATTCCCCTACCAACCAAGAATCATGAGGTCGTTTGCTCAGCAACCGAGAAGGTTAACATGCTAGCCAGACTGTTTGCATTCAACTCCACACTGGACGCTACCAACGACCCCTACTGGACTTTCCTATGCGGACAGACGCCACACTAGACGATCTGGAAATCACCCCTGCTCAGGTGCATGCTATCATAAAAAACCTTGACACTTAAAAAGCATGTGGACCCGATCTCATCCCAGCGGTGCTATTAAACAAGTGCTCAGACGAAGTAGCTCCAGTTCTCTCCAAACTCTACAACAAATACCTTAATGAATCTTGCTTTCCGAGCTGTTGGAAAACTGCTTCTGTGGTATCAGTATTCAAGAATTCTGGCCAAAAGACTGGCCCATAAAATTATCGCTCCATAAGCCTCCTCCCACTTTTTGCCAAAATATTTGAGACCTTAATTAACCATGTTCTAGTCCATCACCTTACATATGTTAAGCTTCTGACTGACCAACAATATGGATTTAAACAAGGCCGTTTCACACTAACCATCCTAACTGTAATCTCTGAACGGATATACCATTCATTGGACAATGCGGGGGAGGGCAGAGCTGTAGCTCTAGATATATCTAAGGCTTTTGACAGGGTATGGCATGAGATTCTCCTCATGAAAATTAGATAATACAGTATCACTGGTAGAATACTTAACATAATTAAATCTTTCTTAGATAAGAGAAAAGTCCAGGTTGTCCTCGACTGTCGTACATCTAAACAATATGATATAAATACGGGAGTGCCCCAAGGGTCAATCCCTGGACCTCTATTGTTCCTGATATTCATAAATGACCTCTCCGGCAAAACTGCCTCTGAGATGGGTATATATGCTGATGACACCACACTCTATAACAGGAACGACAGGAAAACAAATGAACACATATCTAAAGAAATGGCAGAAACACTAGAGGATAACCTCCAATCTGTAGTGAAATGGGGACAAAAATGAATGATCACGTTCAATGCCGCCAAGACTAAACAAGTTTCCCTCAATAATTACAACGACTCTTTATCTGAGAGTACATCTTTACAATTCCTTGGCCTAACGTTCACAGGAAACATGTGTTGGAACATTTACATTGAAAGCATTGCCAGGGCTGCCGCAAGGAAGGTGGGCTCTTTCTACCGTGCTAGAAAACTACTAACACCCGAAAGTATATTTTACCTCTATAAGGCCACTATTCGGCCATTATGGAGTATTGCCGTCATATTTGGGCTTGTGTATCTGCTACTAGTCTCTCGCTCCTTGACAAGGTTCAAAAGAGAGTCACAAATCTGATAGGCACTGAACTGGCATCTAAGCTTCAGCTTCTGTCCCATCGATGAAATGTAGTATCCCTCTTCCTGTTCTACAAATATTTTAATGGTGAATGCTCTGACGAACTGCAAGCACTTGTACCCCCTCAACGTGAACACCTTCGACAAACCCGACAATCTGCTAAATCCCACCCCCACATTGTAGAGATCCCTAGATGTAAAAGAATGTTCTACTCCAGTAGTTTCTTCCCCAGAACCGCTAGACTCTGGAATTCCTTTCCAGGTCTCTGCTTCCCCAACTGTACTGACGCGCAGAAGTTCAAGTGTAACGTGAACCGAGATCTTAATGCCCAGATCCCAACATAGTACCCCAGTAGTTGTTACCCCTGATAGTAGCCCCCCTACACCAAAGTGGCAATTACTATTAGCGTTTTAAGCGATGCTCTTTGTATAAACAAATTGAGCTCAGGTATTTGCACAATGTCAAAACATGATTAATTCACTGCCCGCATAGCAGCAGTCGAATAGCGCAACGGTTAGAAGCTCCGATTGCATTTAGGCGGTCGGGTTTCGATCCTGGCTGGAGGTAATTGCTTGTCTGTGAATCAGCGAAACTGTACTGTATGTGGATTACTATAATGCACCCTATCTCGTGTTGTGCATATTGGAAACTGGTATACAAATTACCATTAGCGTATTATATATATATATATATATATATATATATATATATATATATATATATATATATATATATATACACGTGTAGGATTAAGTGTGTGTACGAGGGGCGATTTCTTCGTGGAGTGTTTATCCTGGTAGCCTTCGTCTTGAAGATGTTACTGTAAGAGTTTTCCTCGTCAGCATGTTTAATCATTAATTCTATTTAGCAGAAGTCGAGTAGCATGGACTGAAAACTTGTTGCTTTGTAATAAAAAGGCGAAGAACCATGAAAAATAATATTTACATTTTCATTTAAAAAAGAAGCATTAAAAAATACCTTCTCGAAAGTCAGCGAGCTGGTTTAGCCCGTCCGTTTTGTAGCAAGAATGTAAACAAACTGCTTATTTCTTCGCTATGCCGAAAACAACTGAGAGAAAAATGTTAAATGTCAGCAAGAGAAAGATTGAAACAAGAGCACGTGCTGACAAAGAAAGAGAGAGGAAGAAAGATCAGAATCACGGAATGGTTACATTGTTTTCAGTTCAACAACCCCCAGGCCACGACTAAAAGTTGATTTGATCTTTGTTCTTTGCAACGCACTCAGCGGTACGCCATATAATCACCAACACGTCAACTCAGTTGGGATCAAATTTGATTTACGTCACACGTATCTATGACAGATGTTGCGACATTTCAATGCGACAACACAACTGTATCGATTTATTTACCTGTGTTAGGCAGAAATTTGACCATTAACCGGCGCCCGTTATTTTTTATACAATATTTATGTACATATTGTTCATAGAGATATAGAGAAAATTTAGATCGACAGATAATTACAATGCCTTTTACAAGTAGACGCTATTGATAAATTGTTTCGCCACTCGTTTTGTCCAACTTTATTAGAGTTTTTGATACTATAACTTAGTATCTGCGTTATTCAATCAGATATGCTGATTGATAACGTATTAACCGAGTATCTGATAGCACTGAAGTCATGGGTGATTTCTCCCAACTAGCGAGGTCATTTTTTAGAATTCCATTTTACCTTCAAACAAGGCACAGTGCCACTGTGATGTAGATGGCTACTATCGGGAACATAAATTGCAGGGATACTATGTAGAGAGGTGAGCAGCAAGATGTTTGTTTCCATTACACTTGACCTTCTACATGTCAGTAGAGTTGGGAAAACAGAAACCCGGAAGGGAGTTCCAGAGTCTAGCAGTTCTGGGAAATAAACTATTAGAATAAAACGCTTTCTTAGATTTGGGGATCTCTACTGTTTAAGGGTCGGATTTTGCTGCTTCTAAGGTTTGTCGGACGTATTGTCGACGAGGAGGTACAAGGCTTTTTTTTTTTTTTTTTTTTTTTTTTTTTTACACAGTGATCACCACTTATCAAGGCCCGGAAGCCACTCAGGGATAAGGGTTATTGTAAGTACATCACGTTAGTGAGGAGATTTTATGAAGTGTTTAATTAGGGGGGCGGTTCATTAGGAATTTGTTAACATTAGTCTTGAAGACATCCAAGTTGTAGTCCGGAGGGAAGCAGGCAGACGGAACAGAGTTCCACAGGCGTGCAGTTCTAAGAAAGAAGCTTTGCTCATGAAATCCGCGTTTTGATTTAGGCACAGATATAGAGTGGGGGAAATTTTTCACAGTGGATTCAGCTAGACGGGTGTTTTTCGTGAAAGATTGGCGAGGGGGGACCAGGGATTGGAGTTCAGACGAGCACCTGCCATGAAAATAACGATAAAACAAGGATAGGCTCGCAACGTCTCTTCTGTGGGAGAGGGGTTGCAGGGTAGAGAAAAGGGCATCCCCCACTAAACCACGAAGTCTATTTTGTACTCTGTCAAGGCATGATAGGCTGTTTTTGGCAGCTCCTGCCCAGATATGGCAACAGTATTCCATCCTTGGCCGTACTTGGCTTTTATATAGATAGAGAATTGCATCAGTAGTGAGATATCTTCTGGAGCGGTAGAAGGATCCCACCATCTTTCCTGCGACCTTGGCCACAGACTTGATGTACGTGTTCCATTTCAGATCAGGAGTAAAGGTCAAACCCAGAAGCTTGTCAAAACACGGGGCCTCACCCAGACGAGAGCCATCCATCACAATTGATGCCAGCTGGGGATCAGAGCGTTGATGATGTAAGGATAGGAGTTTGGTTTTGGATGCATTAAAGGTAACTAGCCACATCTTCCCCCACTGAACCACACGCTCGAGATCAGAGGAGAGAGAATCCGAGAGAACTTCGTCATTTACAGCCTTTGATGTGTTGCCGTAGATGGTCGTGTCATCAGCATAGATGTCAACGAATGATTTAAGTATGTGTTTAGGGAGGTCATTGATGTAGATCAGGAAGAGAGTTGGGCCCAGGATTGACCCCTGAGGGACTCCAGCATTTATATTGCAGGCCTCCGATTTTTGTCCATCTACCACTACTCTTATGAGCCTATCAGAGAGAAATGATTTAATGATTGAGAAAACATTTCCAGTTATACCGTAGCTGGAAATCTTGTGAAGTAGACCCTTATGCCATACTTTGTCAAAGGCCTTTGATATGTCGAGAGCAATTGCCCTAGAAAGGAAGCCTTTGTCAAGAGATTCACTAATCCTGTGGGATATAACCGTCAGCACATCTGCGGTGGATCTTGCAGAGCGGAAACCATATTGTGTGTCACTAAGAAGGTTATTCCTGCTGAGGTGGTTTACTATTTCTCTATTTAATATTGATTCCAGTAACTTACTCATAACACAGAGAAGACTTATTGGTCTGTATTGAGAGGGAGATGACTTATCACCTGAATTCTTAAATACAGGGCAAACTGAGGAGGTCTTCCAGGGGGTCGGAAAGCACTTCTCCTTAAGGCAGCGCTTAAATAGTTTCGTAAGTATGGGAGCAAGTTCTGGTTGAAGCTTTTTTAACACTATAATTGGGATGCCATCAGGGCCAGTTGCTTTACTGGAATCTAGGTTTTTTATTAGCTTGGCGACCTCATGCACGGATATTTGTATGTTACCTAGCTTGTTCTGTGTTATAGGAGGAAATATGGGGAGTTGATGGCCTTTGTCGCATAGGGTAGAATTAGCTGCAAAGTTCTTTGCAAATAGTTTGGCCTTGTCTGATGCTGACGAGATAACCTCTGGTCCATTGATAATGGTTGGGATAGAACGCACACTTCTGTTCAAGATCCTATTTGTTATTTGCCAAAACTGGTGGGAACCAAGCCGCTGATCAGCTACCTTGGATTTAACAGACTGGGCATATAGCTCTCTTGCATTTTTTATTACTCTTTTACAGTGGTTGCTGGCAGTCCTGAAAGCAGCTTTAGTCTCAGTGCATCTATTACGTTGGTAGTTATGGAAAAAGTGATTTCTGTGCGCGATAGCAGCAGCACATTCTGGGGAGAACCATGGCTGGCTGTTAGGTTTTTGTTGGAATTTTTTAGATGGTATGAATTGGTCTATGCCTACAATTAACCATTCGGTCAGATCTGATACTATAGAGGACACTTCCTTTTTAAACATGGAGTGCAGAGGTAAATCAGATATGAATGTACGGAAGCTATCCCAGTCAGCCATAGAGTATCGGTATACAGTACGGTGGAGGGGTACGTCTGATGGCTTCTTACATTTTGTTTTTATCTTAACTGATACGACGGAGTGGTCGGAGGATCCTAAAGGAGAATGAACGGTACATGAACATAGCTCAGGGGAAGTTGAAAGAAAAAGGTCTAAGAGGCTTGCATATTGATTGGGTGTATCGGGCACACGGGTGGGTTCGCGAACAATCTGAGTGAGGTCATAAGCAATGGCAAAATCATGACAAAACCTCCCCTCATCATCTGTCTTATTTGAATGGGTTAGCCATTCCACGTTATGGACGTTGAAGTCACCACAGATGTGGATGTTAGCCGAGGGATGTGAAGACAGTATGTGGTCTATTTTCTCAGATATGCTCTTAAAGATAGTAACTCCGCTGTTGTGGGGCCTATAGAGGGCAAATATAAATACAGTGGTGTTAGCAAGTGCAACCCTGAAGCACATATAGGGTAAATTAGGATCTTCTCTAGAGATATCCCTGCCACATGGGAAGCCATCCTTAATGTAGGCACATATTCCATGCCCATGGCGATCTTGGGAGTCAGATTTAGCTGTTAAATTGGAGTATCCATTAATTATGAACTCATCTAGGGAAGTGGTCGGCCCTATTCCAGTTTCACATAGAAATAATATGTCCGGTTTCGTCTCCTGTAATTGGGTTTCAACCTCTGGAAGGTTGGAACGTAGACCCCTGATATTGGAGAAGGAGACCTGGTAGTAGGGGTCTACGCTGGAAGATGGGGTTCTAGGTTTAATCGAGTTTTTATTCTGGAGATATTTCATGTTGAGGTTTTGGGATTTGTGGAATAGGTCGGCATACTTGGTTAGAGCAGTACAGAGAGGGAAAGTAAGAGAGAAAAAGACAGGAAAAATTTTTTTTTTTATTTGTAGCACACGAAAAGGTAAAGCCGTAACAATTACCCACTAGTATGGCATCGAGAGGCCCCACCAGAGACTACTGCATGGTCCAGATCCACTCACCAAATGGCAATACAGCAGTCCCAGTACTTTGCGCCTGCTGATAGGACAGCCTCCTTAGTGGTTAATCCAAGGTTCGGGTCCCTGACTATCAGGCGGATAACGTCAGCCCAGACAAAACGTTTACCTCCAGCACCCTTACTAGTGACATGGCAACAAGGACAGACAAAGACAGAAAAATATCCGACATCTCAGACTACTGGTCACCAAGTAGTACCGACCTTTAAGCAGCTTTTTCTTCACCCTTTGTCAAAAACATCACTCATTGAATGAGGACTGAATGACAAAATAGGAGAAGCGAGAGTTACTGGAGCTGCCGATAACACATCCACTGTATTATCTACTCTCCATTAAAAAAAAAAAAAAAAAAAAAAAGGGGGGGGGAAGGAGAAAGGGGAATGGGTACAAGTGACTTATATCTAAGTAGTAAGTCCGGTGCGAACTTAATAATTCATGACACATTTGGTGATAATCTCCCCTCCCATATTAATGGGTGGAAGTTTGTCGGTTATCTATCTAGTTTGAATCATTAAAGTTTCATCTTATAATTAATTAAAATCCAATAATTAACTATTATCAATTTGTAAAGACTGCTTAATATTAATTTACATTAGGGTTTAAATAATTATTCAAGGTTTTAGTTTAGGAGGTCCGTTTTAATGAGTGACTTTCTTTGCACTGTATTATATTTCGAATGTACTTGAACATAAGGCTAACTATATAAGGTAGGATTCGAAAACAAGAAGAAAGAATTTTCAATACAGGCAAGCTTGCAGTAATAGTATATATTAAGTATACTACTTAAATAAAGTCCTAAGTTTATCTACTCTAGAGAATAATTTCCGGCATTTTTTTTTTCGTTAGTTGCCGGCATTTTGATTGTTTGTTTTCATCGTTCAGCTTTGTAGCAGGAGGGGGGACGGATAAGACGGAATACAGACAAAAAGACAGGAGAAATACAGACAAAATACATAAAACACGAAAAGTAAATTTAAAACAATGTAACAAAACATTTAGGATTAGTTTAGAAAAAAAAAAAAAATAAATAAATAAAAAAAGAAAAATAAAAAATAAAAATACTTAACGTTTTTGCACTAGAGATTCACCAGCGGTTTTTTTATCAACTGTTAGCTAGCATATGGCTTACTAGAGTGACAGGAGATTTCTACTTCCGGATGACTTGGTCGAGTGACTATCTATAGAATAAAAGTCGTAACGCTTCTATGTGTAAACAATATCTAATTTACATTTTTTTTTTGTTAAAGAAAAAAAAAAAAAAAAAAAATTCTAGCTTTTTTTTTTTTTTTTTAAAGTCCTAAGTTTATCTACTCTAGAGAATAATTTCCGGCATTTTTTTTTCCGTTAGTTGCCGGCATTTTGATTGTTTGTTTTCATCGTTCAGCTTTGTAGCAGGAGGGGGGACGGATAAGACGGAATACAGACAAAAAGACAGGAGAAATACAGACAAAATACATAAAACA